>NC_138375.1:112333563-112368463 GCF_054177405.1 Leptonychotes weddellii
TTTTTTTTTTTTTTAAAGATTTTATTTATTCATTTGAGAGAGAGAATGGGAGAGAGAGCACGAGAGGGGGGAGGGTCAGAGGGAGAAGCAGACTCCCTGCTGAGCAGGGAGCCCGATGCGGGACTCGATCCCGGGACCCCAGGATCATGACCTGAGCCGAAGGCAGTCGCTTAACCAACTGAGCCACCCAGGCGCCCCTGGAATGTAATCTTTTTTCAGAAGTGGAGGCCAGAAGTATTTGGGAAGCTCTAGCAGACAGCCAAGAAGAAGCGATAGATGATTGTCAGTTTGACTTGGGCTATTAGATCTTACTAGGTTTTGTTTTTTTGTTGTTGTTGTTTTTTAAAGATTTATTTATTTCTTTGTGAAAGAGAGTGGGTGGGCGCGCATGAGCGTTCCCAGGGTGGGCGGGGCAGGGGGAGAGGGAGAGTGAGTCTTAAGCAGACTGTGCTGGCCTGGAAGCCTGGTGTGGGGCTCTATATCACAACCTGAGATGAAGATCTGAGCCAAAACCGAGTCTGACGCTTAACTGACTGAGTCACCCACGTGCCCCAGGTTTTTTATTTTTTCTTAACAGTTAAAAAAATATATAAAACCTCTCCCAGGAAACAACCACTCAATAACATGTTTGGTTGTTTTTAAATCCCAATCTCTCTCTCCTTTCTCTTTTTATTTTTAAAAATTGAGAAATAATTGTCATATAACATTGTATTAGTTTCTAGTTTTTTGGGGTTTTTTTTTGTTTTATTTATTTATTTGAGACAGAATGAGAGAGAGAGAGCACATGAGAGGGGGGAGGGTCAGAGGGAGAGGCAGACTCCCTGCCGAGCAGGGAGCCTGATGCGGGACTTGATCCAGGGACTCCAGGATCATGACCTGAGCCAAAGGCAGTCACTTAACCAACTGAGCCACCCAGGCGCCCAGTTTCTAGTTATTTATCTGACAGAGAGAGAGAGCAAGAGAGCGCACATGCATAAGCAGGGGGAGTGGCAGGCAGAGGGAGAGGGAGAAGCAGGCTCCCCATGGAGCAGGGAGCCTGATGCGGGGCTTGATCCCAGGACTCTGGGATCACGACCCAAGCTGAAGACAGGTGCTCAACCAATTGAGCCACCCACCCACACCAACATTATATTAGTTTCAAGTGTACAACATAATGATTTTATGTGTGTATATATTGTGAAATGATCACGATAGGTAGTTAACATTCATCACCACACAGTTGAAAAGCTTTTTTTCTTGTGTTGAGATTTGTAAGATCTCCTCTCAGTAACGTTCATATATACAATACAGTATTATTATTAATTTTTTAAATTAAAAAAAATTTTTTTTAATTATTTGACAGACACATTGAGAGAGGGAACACAAGCAGGGGGACTGGGAGAGGGAGAAGCAGGCTTCCCACGGAGCAGGGAGCCCGATGCGGGGCTTTATCCCAGGACCCTGGGATCATGACCTGAGCCAAAGGCAGACGCTTAACCACTGAGCCACCCAGGCGCCCCTACAATACAGTATTATTAAATGTAGTCACTAAGCTATACATTATATTCCTATGTCTTACTTGTTTTGTAATTGGAAGTTTGTACCTTTTGAGTACTTTGACCCATTTTGCCCACTCCCAAGTCCCTATCTCTGGCAACAACCAATCTGTTCTCTGTATCTATGAGGTTGTTTTTGTTTTGTTTATTTAGATGTCACATGTGAGATCATGTGACATTTGTCTTTCTCTGTCTGACTTAATTCACTTAGCATAATGCATTGCTCGTGGTCCATCCATGTTGTGACCAATGGCAGAATTTCCTTCCCTTTTATGGCAAAATAATACTCCATTGTATAAATATATGCACTACATTTTCTTTATCCATTCATCCATTGATGGACACTTAGGTTGTTATCATGTTTTGGTTATTGAAAATAATGCTGCAGTGAACCTGGCCATGCCGTTATCTTTTTGAAGTAGTGTTTTTGTTTCCTTTGGATAAATATCCAGAAGTGGAATTGCTGATAATTACATGTTCTAGTTTTAATTTTTTGAGGAACCTCCATACTGCTTTCCATAGTGGCCGGATCAGTTTACATTCCTACCAACAGTGTACTGTGATTCCCTTTCTCTACATCTTCGCCGGCACTTGTTATTTCTAGTCTTTTTGATAATAGCCTTTCTGACAGGTGTGAGGTGCTATCTCATTGTGGTTTTGATTTGCATTTCTGTGATGATTAGTGATGTTGAGCACCTTTCCATGTACCTTTGATGATCTGTATATGTCGGGCAAATGTCTATTCAGGTCTTCTGCCCATTTTTTTTCCCCTCTGCCCATTTTTAAATCTGATTGTTTTTTCCTATTGAGTTGTACGAGGTCTTTTTCTTTTATACATTTTGGGTATTAACTCATTGTCAGATATATTGTGGGTTTTTTGTGTTTTGTTTTGTTTTGTTTTTTGAGAGAGCATGAGTGCATGTACTCGATCTGGGGGCGGGGCAGAGGGAGACGGGGAGAGAGAATCGCAAGCAGGCTCCATGCCCAGGCAGAGTCTGACGTGGGACTCAATCTCATGATCCTGATATCGTGACCTGAGCTGAATTCAAGAGTTGGATGCTTAACCGACTGAGCCACTCAAGCACCCCTGTCAGATACATTGTTTGCCAATATTTTCCCATTTGGTAGGTTGCCTTTTCATTTTGTTGATGGTTTCCTTTGCGGTAGAGACTTACCCATTGATCAGTGGAAGAAATTTTCTTACTTAATAAACTGTTTAGTAAGAGTTTACAAAGCAAATGAAATGTGGAATGGAGTGGGGATATTTAGCTTATTTAAAAGAAGTAACTAGCATGCTTGAGGAATACTAGGTGGGTGGAGATGGGGAGATACAGAACTAAACAGTGTGGAAGTATCAATAATGAATGGATAAGGAATGGGGGGAGGCCACAGAAATTACTGGAAATGCCCATTAGGCTTTAATTAGCTCCTGGCATTGAGCCCTGACAGCCCCTAAACATTGGCAATATGATTATGCTGTAGCCGCTGCTCCCACGAGTATTGCTCCCACCGCCGCTACTCCCCCCCCCCCCCCCGAGCTCTCTAGCTTACCTTAATGGGGGCCGGAGCACCTTAGACTTTCTTTTGAGGACCCTGATGGTTTGGGGGAAGAGTATGGGCTGTTTTGCCAGCTGATAATTTAGAAAAAACAAGCTCTTTCTCCCCATGTACAAAGGAATAAATGTTTTGTGTAGAGTGAATTCTGAGGAAGTAAAATATTTTAGTTTCTCAAAAAAGTATTGTATATTTCTGTGTCTGTTAAATTGAAGTCTAGATATACTTTAACCTGACCCTAATACCTCTTTTTTTGTTGTTGTTGTTGTCTTGGGGCATAATGTAGAAGATAACTCTGCACCTTACTCTGAATTTCATCTCCTGCTTCACTGCTGGTGTATCAGTGTAGCAGCTTTTGTCTTCTGTTACTGCTTCTTTTATGTTGCCTCCAATTGCTTTTTTTTTTTTTTAACTACTTTTCAGTATTCATTTTAAGAATTATGTTGCCTAGGGGCGCCTGGGTGGGTCAGTCAGTTAAGCGTCTGCCTTCAGCTCAGGTCGTGATCTCAGGGTCTTGGGATGGAGCCCTGCGTCGGGCTCCCTGCTGAGCAGGGCATCTGCTTCTCCCTCTCCCCCTGGCCCTCCCTCCCCCACTCAGGCTCGCATGCTGTCTCTCTCTCTCTCCAATAAATAAATAAAATTTAAAAAAGTATGTTGGAGTTGGTGATGTAATAGTATGCTTTTATAATAGAACTTTATAATTTTTTCTTCTAAGCTATTTCTTTTGATTCTCTCATAGTAACTGTAAGATAGGCAAGTAAATGATTGTTACTTTCATATTTGTGATAGCAAAGGTAGAGCTGGGACTTGAACCTGGTTCTTTGAATAAAACACCAAGGCTTATTTTAAATAGTGGGTCTAGTAATGATTATTTCATGGGCCCATATTTAAGAATGCAAAGTTATATTCTAGACAGAAAGGTTGCTGAAGTCTGATGTCAGTGGTTCTCAAGTTTGAGTCTCAGGACCTCTTGATACTCTTAAAAGATAGTGAGTATCCCAGAAGGGTTTTGTTTACATGGGTACATCTATCAGTATTTACCACATTAGAAATTAAAATTGAAAAATTAGAAAATGTTTATTAATTCACTCAAGGTACTGTAAATATGGTTTTTTTTAAACTTAATAAAAAACTATATAAAACATTTTGTACTCGAGGAATGGTATTGTTTTACATATTTACAAATACCATTAATGTTTGTCTGACTTAATAAAAGTCAAGTTGGATTCTCATACCTGCTTCTGCATTCAGTCTATTCCTATAGGTTCTTTTTTTTTTTTTTTAAGATTTTATTTATTTGACAGAGAGAGCGATCGCAAGAGCAGGAACACAAGCAGGGGGAGTGGGAGAGGGAGAAGCAGGGAGCGCCATGTGGGGCTCGATCCCAGGACCCTGGGATCATGACCTGAGCCGAAGGCAGACGCTTAATGACCGAGCCACCCAGACACCCTATTGCTGTAGGTTCTTTTGTTTGAAGTGCGTGAAGACAATTCAGCCTCACAGAGATATATAGTTGGAAAAGGAAGAAGTAATTGAATAGCTTTTTCCAGATAATTATGAACTGTCTTTCATATTAAAACTGGACAAGTGGTAGTTTCTTTTTTTTTTTTTTTTTTAAGATTTTATTTATTAGAGAGAGAGAATGAGAGAGAGAGCACATGAGAGGGGGGAGGGTCAGAGGGAGAAGCAGACTCCCCGCCGAGCAGGGAGCCGATGCGGGACTCGATCCAGGGACTCCAGGATCATGACCTGAGCCGAAGGCAGTCGCTTAACCAACTGAGCCACCCAGGCGCCCCAAAGTGGTAGTTTCTTAAGAATCCAGCTGTCTGTTGATTTCAGAGGTGATCATCAGAAACATGGAGAAGTTTACCTAACTTGTAGTAATGGACAGGATATTTGTATTAGACTCAGTGAGTATCTATTTGGGGAAGGAATAGGGATGGGATGGTGTCACTAAGCTCATTAGAAAATAGGGGGAGTGTTCATATGTGTTTCTGAGGTTTACAGTTGTTATTTCGAATGTATGTAATAAAGGGATCTGGTGAACCAAATGATTCCTCTGTTACCTGCGAGGAAGTTACCAACCTAACCTGTTTGTGGCTGAGAAGAAAGAGGAGGAGGATTTGTCAGGTGGGACCACATGGCTGTCCTTTTTGGAGGAAAGAATTCTAAAGACGGAAAAGGAATGTGATAGTAAGAGTAGTACCTCTTACCTAATAGTGTAGTGAGAATGCAGGGTCTGCATTTCATACACACGCACATGCCTCAGGTTTTGAGGAAGATAAATGGCTGTCTTTAAAAAGAGGTGCCAACACCTATAGACTGTTATGAAGGACTAAAAGGGGGCATTTGACTAACTTGTAGTCTCATACCGTAGTTCAGGTTGGAGACTTCCTGTAGTACATGAGTGTTGGGAGTTCCGTTGATACAGCGGTGGTGTTGTTTGTTGTCAGTCTGTAGGTGTACTGTTAGAGCCATGCGGTGACCGCGGTGATGGTGAAGATGGCTGTCTGGAGGGGTAAGCATTTTCTCTCATTACTCATTAATCATTTTGAGAATTGGAGCCCTTGACAGATTTGGGGGTGAGAATTTTTAGCTGCATTTATCTGATATAACATACATTTTTGATAATCTAAAATTCCAACTTCTTGTTTTAATGGTAAGCATAAAACATACTTATAAATATTCAGAGGGGCTACAGGTTCAGACAGACATTGGTTATAACTTGGAAAACATTCTGAAGGAAGAACAGAGCCTTCTTGGAGACACTCCAAACTTTCAGTTGGTTTGTAGAACAATTGGGAATTTATTGATATTCTGAATATACCTTTCATTGAGTTAATTCATAGTCTTAGAACTGTGGGTAACTAACTGAAAGATTATAGCATATTTGTTTTACCACATTTGTACAGGATATTTTTGTTCCTTTCCAGCTTCTCCTTGGTGTATCCCAGCATAGTCTTACGCAGGTTGTGCTTGTTTACATCCTTGGCCAGCAAAAATGGGAGGGAGATACTGAGGCAATGAGTATTTCAGCCATATATAGTCACCATAGATACTCGATAGATACAGTCCTTTTGAGCAGAAGCTTTCTAGAATGTTTTAAGTCACTGAATAGGTTTTGGGTCCTGTTACCCTTTTTCTGATTCTTTGAGACCTTGCCAAGCAGTGCATATTACAACTTGCCTAGGAAAGATGATTTGATATTCAGAAAACAGATTTGTAATGAATGCAGACTAGATTGTAAATACTGAGGATTCTCAAACATTACTGATTTGGTGATAGCTTGTTGGCAAGGGTAAACTTGTGTTAATGTCATTGTCTCTCTTAATTGTGAGTAGGAATCCTGTTCTCTGAGGGTAAGTAAATTCTTTGGAGCCATGTCTCTGGAGTGTCTCCATACTCTGAAGGTCCACAGATTTCCTGCTTACAGCAGTTCCTTGTGCTTCCTTTCAGGAGGCAGGAATGATCCTCTTCCAGCCCAGGGAGTATTGGAGCTATGGGCTGAAGATATAAGATAAACAGGCATCCCCAGAATGATGACATCTGGATTTGGTAGAACAATAAGGATCCATTTAGTGAGGACTCAATCTTTTTGGAAAAGCTCTTTCCTCTTCAACTTGTGTATAGGTTAGCAAACTTGTTTTTAGATCCAAAGAGTTTCTTGGTTAGATGGATTACATTTTGCATGCTTAACACTCATGTTTCTCAAATTTAGATGATTGGGTCTTTTGTAGTCTCAAGGTAGAATGTAGCTCATTCCACCATTTGTTCCCACTCTAAGCAAGGGAAGGACTTTGAGCTTGCCAGGGAATTTAGTTCATTTCTTATGCTCAGCAAGAATAAGGTAATTATGCATATGAGGAGACGACTTGCCATAGTTAGATCAACACCTGTCATCTGGGTACACACTGTTAAGGCAGGGTACAAGCAGCATCTGTGTGTACCATTGTAAATTGCCACCATATCTTTGGGGAGAAGAGGTTTCCCACAGTAGGTATATTGCTAACCTACTGTAATACCAGATGCTCTGTTGACTGGTCAAATAGGGAGAGATCATTTGTGATAGCTTGCTCTAATATTTGTTCTAAATAGGGGTTCATTTTTATGGGGGGTATAGAGGTGAATTGAAATTTTTAAACATTTCTTTTTTTACATGTTACCATTATGTTTTGAGCAAGGAGAGGTTTAGAAGTAGTAATCTTGTTCTGATTGTGATAGAACACAATCAGATTTAAAATACAAGACCATAAGAAAATACATATATATAGGACCATCACTGTACTTTAAAAAAAAATCTTCTTTAAAAGAAAAAAGAAGTCCCAGAGTGGGGGATAATAAAGCTATTTGGTTAAAAGTAATATTTACTTTACAAAATCTTTTCCATTATACATTCAACCCTTTTGGTTTCTATTTATTGTGGATTTTAATTTTACTTTTAAAATGTTTTTCTTTTGGGGGGGTGGTTGTGTGGGAGGGTGGAGAATGTTACTTAATTTTTCTAAATCTGAAGTAATTCTGTGGATCTTTTCAGTAGTGTGTGATTTTCAGATATAGGGCTCCAAAGAATGGGCATATGTCCAGTTGTCATTTTCTTCTCTCATATTATAAATGCTAACTATTTGGGGAAGAGAGGAATCTAGGTAAGAATTGTACAATGATAGTAACCTACTTACTCCTAAAAGACTAATAACTGTACTTGTATTTTTAGGAAAGAATATGTGTCATTTGACAGTGATACATTGTCACACTTGATTCTGGTAAGATTTTTTTCTTGTGGTTCTTAACAAATTTGACTAGGTTTAACCTACCAGTTATTATACCTGGCCTTTAACGCTTGGGTTGAATAGGTTTAAAGGAGATGTAAATACAGATTCTCTTACCAGATATTTTACAGTTAAGCAGCGACTTAATTTGTCACTTTTGGTTACAAGTAACTTGGTTATAAAAACATTTTCCTGAATTTGGGACCCAAACTTTGTCTTCTAGTAGTACATACTGTAAAACTGCAGATGTGTGCTTGAAAATAGTTTGGATGGTGGGAGTGGGAGAGCTGAGTATAGAGCCACAGTAGTACACTAATGGAGACCATACAAGGATATACGCTGCTTGTTTTTAAGCTGAGTGAGAAAAGCTTTGTGGTTGTGAAATGTATTCTTTATTTCAAAATACAGGATTCTAGTAGCAAGATATGTGATTTGAATGCCAACACTGAGTCAGAAGTGCCAGGAGGTCAAAGTGTTGGTGTTCAAGGGGAAGCAGCATGTGGAACCCAAATTCCACATTTAGATCTGAAGAACGTTTCTGATGGTGATAAATGGGAAGGTAATTTTAGCCACACGTTATTTTCCTGATACTGTTATTTGTAACTGAAATTACCTAAAGCAATAATGAGACTACTGCTCTTTTCTGGACAATCTTACTCATTTTGACTTTCTGTTCTCTCTCTCATGTGAGAGGAGTGAGTGAATGTTGTTACTCAGATGCACTAATGAGATTGTAGGGCAACTATCGCATATGAACTTGAAGTTCTTATCTGATCCATTAGCTTTGAAGATGAAGTTAGAACTGATTGAAAAAATGAAATTCCCCAGGATAGGCTTTTGTTCATTGTTAAACCAGGTGCTAGTTCCCAGTCTTTGAAAATCTCACCTTAGGATGATTCCTGAAATGATCATCAGGAAACCTTTTTTTTTCTCCCCCAAAATGATCTTTAAAGGCATTTCTAAGCAAATACTGTACCATATCCCCACATCTGTGTATTAGATTATATAAGCATGGGAACAGAGTCCTAACAGTTTTTACAAAGGAGAAGTTTAAATGTAAAAAGCAAGCCACCTGTGTGTGTGTGTGTGTGTGTGTATATGTATATATATGTCAGAACTCAGTGTGTACTTAAGACTTGTATTTCATTGTATAAGTTTTTCTTTTTTTAATCAAAAGATGCAAAACCTAAATAAATACTGAACTCCAGTGAATGACTTGCATGCTGAAGTGTTTATAGGGAAGTATATCATTACCTGCAGTTTACTTTGAAATCCATGAAAAAAATAAGATGGTTAATGGGATGGAGAAATATTAAAAAGCACGTATAGTAAAATATTAATGGTTGAATCTAGATGATTGGTGTATCGATGTTCACTGTAAAATTTTTTCAAGTTTATTGTATATTTATAAACTTCCAAATGTTGGGGGTGGAGGAGTGGAAGCCAGCAACAAATTTGAATTTAGGAGTCCTGTATCATACACCTTCCTAGGTAAAGAGACATTGAGACAATTCGGGATTCTTTCAAGTTACTTATTTATAAGTTCACTTGGATGAAGTTCCCTTGGTTATCTCACCTTTGGCAAGTTAGCTGATGACATACAGTGGTCGTACCAAGAACTGCAGTGCTAATTCCACAGGCTCCTTTTGCCACCTCAGGTCTACTCACTTGATCACAGTTGGAGTTTTTATTTATTTATTTTTTAAGGTATAGCCAATTTTTTTTTTTAAAGCCCCAACCAAGTCATTGTCTGTGCCAATCTTTATTGCTATCTCTCCATCCCCCCTTCCCTTTTTTTTTTTTTTTTTTGTTCTAGATGTTTGGCATGCCTAGTGGCATATTATGTGTCTTAACTTCGACTAAATCAGGAAGTTGTCTTTATTTTGCTTTGTTCTGGGTTATTTAGGATGTTTGGAATTTATGAAGATGCTCCCCAGAATTAGGGGATATGTTAGCATCCTGGTGGCAGTAAAGATCAACTGTCCCTTTCATTTATTTATCCTGACATAGGCACTGAAAAGAAGTGGTGGTCAACAGAGCAACCATGGAGCCAGCCGAAGTAGGAGAGGGGTCTCTGAACGTTGAGGCTGGGATTCTGACAGAGGGCTGATGCTTCTCCGTTTTGGAGGACGCAGATTAATAGCTCTTCATCATCTTTGGCCTGGGCACTCTGATCTTAAGTTTGAAGCATAGAAGAGCACTTGTTTTCCATTGTCTGAGGAGATAGAACTTTCTGTGTTCAGCTTCGCTTTCTGGATGCCTCCCTAAAGCGAATTTGATGCCGAGCTCAGCTCACTGTTTCCCTGTCAGAATCCTCCCCTTACAGCTTGTGGTACGCAAAGAAAGTAATTGTAGACCTCTGATTTTCAGTGCCTCAGCTCACCTGTTACAAACCTGGCTCAACAGCTGTGACAGAGCCACATAGACCACCTGCTGGCTTTTACAGGAGTAGGGGTTAGTGACTTTCAGAGAGCCAGTGGTAGTAGACATTTGAGTGAACTTCTCAGCCATGAACCCTGCATGTGCTTGGAAGAGTGGCTGTTAGCAGACTATGTTGTTCCTTCCAACTTTGCCACCAATACAAAGATTGATTTTCTATATCTAGGAATTAGGATGTTCTAATGAAAGTCAAGGTTCCTTAAGAGGCCAAATTACTTTAGACCCTAGATACCTTCGAATCAGAGACCTACCTTGTTTGATGTGCCTCTTAAAAGAGAAGTGGGGTCACTCCAAATAGAAGCCCACCTCCCTCTTCCTTAGTATGTGGGTTTTGTGTTTTGTATTGCTCAAAGGATAGTCAGCAGAATGCAGTTGGCAAGCAGGTAGCACGTGTCCACCAGCAGTATGAATTTGTAGCAGCTGGTCAAAAGGTTTTGGCTTTTAATACAAGTGGGCAGTATCTTTCCTTCAGACTTTTCTCCTGCTAAAACTCTTGAATGAAATACAAGTAGGGTCTTTCCAAAGAGCAAACTAAGGAGATATTTTTCTGTCAAATCAATTAAATTGAAAAGCTTCAAACAGTACTTGGTTAAGAGTTTCCATTTCTTCAGTTTTATGTTTGAGTTTTAATAAAACAGCACTACTTTGATTTTTTTGCCTTGCTTGCTGAAATGGAAATGTATGTTGTGTTTGTTTTTAAAGTTGGGTTAGTAGTAATTTCTTTGAATAAAGTTTTTGAGCAGAATGCCTAACTGGTTTTAGGGAAATGTTTTTGGTATCTTTGGCTTTGTGTTAGTTATGTGTATGGTTTGTTCTGACTGTGCTGTGTGTTCACTTTAGTATTTTTTGCCATTTTTTCCATTTTATTAGCGTCATGCCCTATCACTTTTCCCCTCATTGATTTCAAAACAATGCATCTGCAGAGAGATGGGGAGGGTAAGTATGGTTCACCATAGTTTAGTTTTTTTGCCTTTTGATGGTTCACTTTGTTTGCCTTTTTATAAGCCCTTCTCCTGCTGTCCCCATATATTAGGAAAACTGTTCTGGGTTAAAAATGATACCCAGAAATAATTGTTTTTGTTACTTCCCTCTTAAAACAGGTGATTTCTCACAAAATGTTTATTACCAGTTATTTGCTGGGAAGCAGGTACAAGGGTTGCTTTGAAAATCACTTTATTGCTGGGTTTATTGTGGGATTGCACGCTTTGTACTCAATTTTTAGTTATCAGATTGATCTGGGCTTTAAAAACTAACTAAATTATGTTCTTATTACCCTGGAAAAATTATGTAATGCTTTAAATTGCTAATATGTAAAGTTAAACTAAATTACTAAAGTAGTAATCCTTAGCTATTGTGTGAAGAAAAAGAAAACATCAGTCTAATTTTTGACACTGTCAGGCCATCTTTGCATCCAGAAATACTTAAAAACTCACTTTTGCTATTGTTAATAGTCATATATCAAAGTTTTAAATTGTAGTTATAAATAAAGTTAGTGTATAGATGGAAAAGTTTTTCCCCTCTTCTGGATTCCAGTGATACTTGTATTTTTGTATTTGGAGTATATTTGTGGATTGTATGTTTATCTGTATGTGTTCTGTATGTAATCAAACCTTACATGGGCACAGACATCAAATATATCGACGTGGGTTCATTTGAGAACATACAGGATAACTCCAGTAAGATAAATGTGCTTAAGGTCTCGTGCTGTTAAATTTTGTCTTGATAATACTGTTAAGTGTTTAATTACTAAGATATGTATTAAACATAGAAATCTTGTAATAGAAAATAACAACCACAACTTAACGTTAGAGGCCAGGTGCTGTCAGGTGAGTTAGCTGCTCATTTGGAAATGTTAAGAATTCTTTTGGAGTCAGAGAGCTCCATTTGGTGAGTGTTGTGAATAGCATGGGGAATAGCTTCCTTCCACTTTTAAGATAGTCACTTGACAGTGAGTGATAGCTTAATTCACCTGGCAGCTATTGAGGACTGTTTCTGTTTACTGTTTGTAAAACAGCACTTGAAACTTAATATCTAATGTAACTTTAAAGAGCTTGACAGTGTCCTTCCTTGCTTTGTGACTGGGTTCAGAAATTTAAGGTATAACTCTTTATGGAAAAATAAAACTCTGAGCTAAAAAAAAAAAAAGCGTAGAAAATTAGGAACTGTAGTAGGCTTTATGAAGATCCTATATATCCTTTTTTTTTTTAAGTATATAACAAATATTATATAAACCACTACATAATGATATGATTTAAAGAAAATACAGCTGATAATTGTGTGACTTTTTTTTCCATGTGGAACCAAGAGACCCATGGTACTATTCTTTGTGTTTGTTTTACAGAGCCGTTTCCTGCTTTTAAGTCTTGGCAGGAAGACTCTGAGTCTGGAGAAGCTCAGCTCTCTCCACAAGCTGGAAGAATGAATCATCACCCCCTGGAAGAGGACTGTCCTCCGGTATTATCACATCGTAGTTTAGATTTTGGGCAAAGCCAGCGTTTCCTACATGATCCAGAAACATTGGATTCCTCATCTAAGGCACTTTCTTTTACTAGGTACATTATTTTTATATACTTATGAGAGGCGATTCTTATTATGTCACCAGATCCTTTGAAAGATTTAATCCTCCAGACTTAAGAGTTCAAAGCTTTCCCCCTGTATCATGAAAAACGTTTTTTGTAATTTTTTGGAGGGGGCTCGTAAATTCTGAGTTCATTGAGGTATAGAGGTTTGCTTTCTAATAGACATTTCCTCATAGTGTACATACTCATTTTTTAACCTATGACTGAAATACAGAACTTTGGAAGGGAAGCAGCAAGTGGAACTCACCAATCCCTAATGTTTTTATTGTCAAGACTTTAAATTGATTCTGAATGTCAAAACCTTTCCTTTGCAGTTTGAACACAAAATGAACTCTAGGTTCTAATGAACTCTAGTTCAAAGATGCCTAGCTGCTAGGCATCTTTGTTTCTTTTCTGCCTTTGTCCAAACAACTTTTGAGTGGTTTATACATTGTTTTCAACAGCACTTGTGTTAGCTACTGGTGTGGTCTCTAAAACTATAGTGCAAGGTTTTTTTTGGTGTTGTTTGTTTGTTTGTTTGTTTTACACTACCTGACTTTAGTGTTCAAGCCCCACTATGGGTATAGAGATAACTTAAAAATAAAATTAAAAAAAATTCTGTTGGTTTCAGGTGTACATCATAGTAATTTGATAGTTTTGTACATTGAAATGAACCCCATGATAGGTCTAGCTACCATCTGTAATAACTTGAAATTTTAACTAACACTCTTGTTTTAATTCAGGATTCGAAGATCATCCTTCAGTTCAAAAGATGAGAAAAGAGAAGACAGAACACCATATCAGTTGGTCAAGAAACTTCAGAAAAAAATTAGACAATTTGAGGAACAGTTTGAAAGGGAAAGAAATAGCAAGGTAAGTTTGTAGCATTGTCCAGGGTTTGGCAGATCTATTGGAATTGGGAGGAGGTTCTTTGGAGAGCATTAGTCCATCTCTTTTCTTAGAGAATGAAGTTGAGGTGTACAGAGAAATAGTGATCATGTAGATCTGAGATTGTATAGATCCATAGCTGCCTCATTTCCAGGCCAGTATTCTTACCAGTGCATCTTTATATTTCAATTGGCAAAAAAAGCTTGTATAATTTTTAAAGGAAATACTTAACATTGACAAATCACATTAATGCTATTCTGCTTCCTCAAAAACCACAAATAGCAAGTGGCGACAGGAGGGAGGAGGTGGTAGGGAGGGTGAAAGATATTTAATAATTAGAACATGTGAAGTGGAAAGAATCCTATACTTTGAGTCAGAAAACTTGTGTTCAAATCTGGCTTTCGTCATTTGCTAGATTTTGCTCTGAGAGAGCTTTACTTGACATCCCCTTCTATCTACTTCAAATAAGATAAGATGAAATAAGGATTGAGTGAAATTTCTGCTGTGGGGACTGTAAAGTATTATTTGAGCATACGTTAACAATTATGGTTTACCACAGAGGTTTCAGTGTTCCTTAATTTTTTAGCCCTCCTACAGTGATATTGCAGCCAATCCAAAGGTATTAAAATGGATGACAGAGCTTACCAAACTGCGGAAGCAAATTAAAGGTAGAAAATATATCATTTTTATAATATGTTTGCTTTAAACAGTACTTTTAATTCTCATTATTATAGTATTCTCATTACATGAGAATTGTATGAATTAATAATTCTATGACATTAATTAATAGAATTATATTCTATGAGAATTACGGTTATAGTTTTTGATAATTTTAAGTCTGAGATGCTGTTTGGCAAAAATAAAAATTTCCTTTTGTTCTTTTATTAGTTATGGTCAAAGTTGTAGTACTGTATTCTTCCATATGTCCCTCTGGTGTTTCTATTAGTAATATTCTTTTCAAAAGTGCCCTAGATTATATATTCATAGGTGATATTAAAAAGTTTATCTGAAAAACAGTTCAAATATTAAGCAGTTTTGGTTTTTGGTAGGTATTTCATTAAGAATTTTTGATGGGTATTTAAGACTGTCATTTGTTAATGAACTGTTTATACTACAGAGACTAAAAATTATAAGTCTTCTTTAAATAAAAACTAGGTCTGTGTTACTGGGTATTGGCCCAGTATAGCAGCTGCTAAGTTATATTTACTTTATGGGTGTTTAATCAGCATGCTTTTTAGTAATTGTTAATACTTAAAAAATTATCTGTACCAACTATGGGCTTATAATCTGGAGCATCACATTTTGGTATGTTCATTTGAATTTATTCAACAAAATTTTTACTATCATTAAGTACCGAGTACTTGTAGACATCTGAGCCTATATTGGTGGATAAGACTGTCCCTGTTGTCATTGAGTTTACATCCCTGTGGTTAAAGTAAGTTTCCTTACTCTTAGAATTTTCCCCTACAATTCTATTAAGCATTTCCTTATTTAATGCCAGTTTCCAACCATCTGTGAAAATCATTACCTTGAATGTGTTACTGATGGGTGTATTAAATTGACAAGCATTAGTCTCTTAACTGATTTTCCAATTTTCTTGCGCTGTTATTGTCTCAAAGTTCTTTCTCTGCATAGCAGCCAGAATTATCTTTTTAAAAACTCTGTTAACTATCTTTAAAGCCCTCAGTGAGCTTCCCTTTTAAGTTAGAATAAATGCCTTACAATGGAGAGAAGTAGTGATCGTGTAGATCTGAGATTATATAGATCCTTAGCTGCCTCATTTCCTTGCCTACTGTGCCCTTAGCCCATTTTATCACATTCCACTCTCATTCTCTGTTCCTTAAACATGCCATGCCTGGCTCTTGCTTCAACTGGGGAGGAATGCTCTTCCCCTAAATCTTCTAAGCTCCGTTAGCTGCTGTTTCTTCCATGTTTACCTAGGATGTCCCCTTCTCAAAAAGTCCTTCTTCAGTCCATTAAATATTGTTGCTCTTTCCTAAAGTACATTCTTTTTAGCACTGTGACACCATCCTGTGTTCTCTTCTTTATAGCACTTAGCATTTTTTGAAATTATTTTATGAATCTGGTTACTTGATTTTTGTTTTTACTTCCTTGAATATATGCTCCATGAGAACAGGGACCATGTTTCTTTGTTTACTAACGCTTACCAGAGAATCTTACTTTATGGTAAGGCTTTCTATGAATTATCATTGAAAGAATGAATGGTATAGCTTGCCTTATATAGAATTTCAGTATTTCATATAACCTTGAAATATCTGAGCCTGTGTGCTGTTAATGTTTACTTTCTTGTTATATATCTTGCTTATTACTCTTTTGCATCTTTAGCAAAATCATTATTACTGATCTGTCTGTCCTCTTGGTTCTGAAATGTAGATGCAAAACACAAAAGCTCTGATGGAGAATTTGTACCTCAGACACGCCCACGTAGTAACACTCTTCCAAAAAGCTTTGGCTCTTCTCTAGACCATGAAGATGAAGAGAATGAAGATGAATCCAGGGTCATTCAGAAGGAGAAGAAGCCATCTAAGGAAGCAACACTTGAACTTATTCTGAAAAGACTGAAAGAAAAACGTGTTGAACGGTGTCTTCCAGAAGATATCAAAGTAACTTTGAGCTATGCTTTTTGCCAGACTAGCCTTTAGAGTCCCTGAAACAAAATAATTACCCCAGTGGCATAGAGATGTGTGGGTAGTCTTATTGGCTTGAGTCTGCTCTCCCAAGTTTGTAGGTAAACAACATGTTTTTATCTGCACCCCAGAAATGGCCAGTCTTTCTGGGAGTGAGTCACAGTAGTAAAACTAAGGAGCACCTGGCTAGCTCAATTGGAGAGCTTGCGACTCTTGATCTCGGGGTTGTGAGTTCTGAGCCCACGGTGGGTGTAGAGATTACTTAGAAATAAAATCTTAAAAAAAAAAAGAAAAACTAGAATCTTGATCTGTTCATTTATATTGGAGACAGTTGGCAAGATGAATGTGTAAAGAGCCTAAACATAACTGAGCTTGACTTGGCCTTGTATCTTAATAGTTACATGTATTGAGCTCTTAGCTTTTGCCAGGCCCTGACTCATATTATTTGCATTCTGCCCCTGAGTCCCTTCAACCGTCCTATGACTTATATGGATATGATTATGTCCATTAAAATACTAAGACAATAAGGTTGTTGTGAGGATTGAGTAAATGAGTATTTTTGAAGAACCATTACTCAAAGCCCGTGCCTAACGCAGTCCTGGTCAAAGCACTTGGCAACCCAAAATACTTATCAGATGAGGTTTGTTGGGAGAATACAGAGATGGTCTCATGTGAATTTTTGTGTAGGCATTGATGAATCCTGATGCTCATTGCTGTCTTGACAACAGAGTACACCTCTTTCATGATTTAAATATTGGGAGTGTTTGTCTTCCTTGAACAGGGCTGGATTTGAAATTTTAATCATTCCCTTCCTTCAGCTTTTCTTGTTTTTCAATTTTGTGTTGGATCAACCAGCCTCCTTTCCCCTCTCTCCACCCCTTTTTCTAGAAATGATTTTGATCTGGGTTAGCTTTATTCAGATTCATTGTCCTAGGTTTAAGGTGCAGGCTTGAGGTTGAAATCACAGTGTTTTACAGTTTACCCCTGTCTATTCTCTACTGGATGTACATAATCTAAAGTTATATTTGTTATAGGAAGATATCATCCAGTGAATTTTTTTTTTTAACCTCTGTTCCATATGGTGAGAAACAAGGCAGTATTATCTGATCTTGGGAATAAGTAGGGAGTTTATTTGGTCTAGATTCAAAAGGGTATTCTGTGGAACATTGGTCCATTGGGATGTTAAAAGGTGGTCCAGTGGAACAAAGTGGGAAGTAATTTGGGATGTCCTTCCTCCTCTGTAATTTAGAGTACTAAAAGGTAGGAGGTGAGTATTGGCAGTGTAAAGAAAGTGTCACAGGAAGGGAAACAGCTCATAGATTAGAAGTCTAGGTCACACATTGGCAGTGTTGTACTTTTTCAGGATCTTTCCACTATATATACTACTGCCAGATTTTCTTAGTTGTTTAGTAGAAATACTGATTTATAGGACAAAAAGAGTTTAAGTAACTTATCCAAGGTTACTAAGCCGGTATTCATAATTTGTTCAGATAAAATATAAGTACGCCACCAAAGAGAATGGATATCTATTTACTGGGAGACCAGATTTTACAGGAGACTGAAAACTGTTGTCTGCAAATTTGTAAGAAAAGGCTGTATTCTTGTTAGCCTAGGCTGGAGTGGTGATGGGCTGCCTTTTCGCCCTAATTATTTACATTGTGGGATTGAGGAAGATAATGATGGTGCCAATGAGAGTGTTTTTTTTTTTTTTCTTTTAAATTCTAGAAAATGACAAAAGATCATTTGATAGAAGAGAAAACTTCTCTCCAAAAAAGTCTTCTTTACTATGAAAGTCAACATGGAAGGCCGGTAAATGTCTCTCTTGCTAAAGAGATTTAATATTCTACCTTAAAAAAGAGCACAAATTTCTTTTGTGGCCCACATCTTCAGAGCTGGTTTGTAGGAGCATTGTTTCCTGCATTTAGGAGATTGGCTACTTATTTAAAATAACTTCTTAAAAATTGGGAGAAAGTCATATTGCTTCATGTTTTGGACATTTAAAATTTCTGATGACTAGGTAATTTCCATTTGTCTTACTTTAGGTGACCAGAGAAGAGAGGCACATTGTGAAACCTCTCTATGAGAGATACAGACTTGTGAAACAGATGCTGACGAGAGCTAGCATCACTCCTGTTCTTGTGAGTAAAACACAGAAAGATTTCTCTAGTTCATTTTACCAAGACCAACCCTTTAAAAAATAGTATTGTGGTGGTATATTGGAGAAATACACAGCTAAGGTAGCAAGAATTGTATTTGTAAGGTGAGGTTACTGCTTTTAAAAGAATAGGCAGTTAATAATCAGTGCCTGCCTACCATCTCCCAGGCACTTGTAAAAGCATTTTATGTATGTCATTAAATGAAGATGTCATTAAATCCTGACAAGTCACAACAGGTAGCAGATGATAGCCTCATTTCACAGATGATGACACTGGGGCTAAGGAGTGATATGTCCAGGCTCATCTACCTTGTGGAATTTAAAAACAAAAACAAAACATATTTCAGACCCTGGCATAGTTTCTTTCGATTTAAATTCTTGTGTTTGAAAACATAACAGTTTTGTGATGGCTGTCATGATAATTTAATTGCACAATGGAATAAACTGATTTTTTTTAAGTTCATCTTTTTTAATGAAGAAGTATCAAAATAATGTTTATTTACATTTGTGTACATTTTTAGAGAAAAATGAAAACTAATTCTTAGGTGCAAATTAAGTGCTGTCTCCAAATTAACCAGTAGATAGTAGGACTCTAGATTTCTCTCAGGCTCAAATAGAAAACAGCATGTAGCCCGTTCTGAGTCAATTTGTAGGTATTAATTCACTGGAGGTTCGCTTAGGCATGCAAAGTCATTTTT
Organism: Leptonychotes weddellii; assembly: GCF_054177405.1. Lineage (NCBI taxonomy): Eukaryota > Metazoa > Chordata > Mammalia > Carnivora > Phocidae > Leptonychotes > Leptonychotes weddellii. Next base: position 112,352,805 of record NC_138375.1, read on the forward strand.
AAATTGATAGCCACTGGGATGCCTGAGTGGCTCAGTTGTTAAGCAGCTGCCTCTTGATTTCAGCTCAAGTCATGATCTCAGGGTTAGAGGGTTAGATCTCAGGGAGTTAGAGGTGATGGTTGCACAACTTTGTGAATATACTAAAAACCACTAAATTGTACACTTTAAAGGAGTGAACTATATGGTATGTGGATTATATCTCAGTGAAGCTGTTACTTTTTAAAAAGGAGTTTAAAGGTGTCCTGAGACTAAAAAAGTTGACAGCTCTTGTTAAAAAAAAAAAATGTTCCGAATAAAATTACATGTAATACTTTTTTATTCATTGCATGAGCTCTTTTAGACTATCCAGACATAAATGATCATTTAGCATTCGTGTGCATACATAACAAGAAAACATAAGCAAAAATGAATTTACTAAGGAATTCCTAAAAAATTTTAAATGGTATGGTTAAGATTTTGAAAATGAAGTTTAGTATCTGTTCCATAGTGAATGAAGCTTTCTTTGAATGCTTTAAATAAAGCAGAAACCATGTTGATTGTTACAGGGATCTCCATCTTCCAAGCGAAGGGGTCAGATGTTACAACCAATCATAGAAGGAGAAACTGCCCATTTTTTTGAAGAAATCAAGGTAATCCTTAAGAGAAATCATTCTCTGAAAGAAAAAGTTGAGAGTCATGGCCTATTTGATTCCTATTTGGTATCTTTTTAGGAAGAAGAAGAAGATGGTGTTACCCTGTCCTCTGAGCTAACTGATATCTTGAAAACTGCTGTACAGGCACAGTCTTCATTGGAAAACTCTGAATCTGATGTTGAAGAAAATCAAGAAAAACTGGCTCTGGATCTTCGATTGTCAAGTACTCGAGCAGCTTCTATGTATGTATGCTGGTTTGTGGGTTTTTTTTTTTTTTTACATCTATTTGTATAATGAAATTTACATGCTGAGAAGTTCAGTGTTAAATAATCAAGCACTTGGAGGGAGTTAATATGTGCTCAAGAGATACACCTTTCTTAAAGGGTGTGATTTACAAATGTTGTCATTCACATTTTCTTTATTAAACATTAGTGTGTTTTAAAAATTAAAGAAACTAAAATCCGACATTTGTTTCGTAACAGAATGCTGGAACCAGCTGAGAGTTATGTTTATTCTCTATCAGCTTCTTTCCCTGATAACTGTGTATGATGGTGGTCTTCAGCCCTGGCTTCACTTTTTTTTTTTAAAGTATGATTAACATATAGTGCTATATTAGTTTCAGGTATACAGCATTGTTGATTCAACAATTCTATATATTACTCATTGCTCGCCACAATAAATGTAGTCACATACAATGTTACTACAGTATTATTGACTATATTCCCTGTGCTGTACTTTTCACCTCTGTGACTTCTTTACTTTATAACTGGAAGTTTGTGCCTCCTTATCCCTTTCACTTACTTTATTTACCTAGCCCCCCACCCAGCTCCCTCCCTCACAGCCACCCAGTGTGTTCCCTGTTTTAATGAGACTGTTTGTTTTGTTTTCTGAATTTCACATGTAAGTGAAATCATACAGATTTTTTTTCTCTCTGGCTTAAATCATTTACCACTATACCCTCTAGGTTCATCCATGTTGTTGGAAATGGCAAGATTTCATTTTTTTTTTTTTATGGCCAAGTAATATTCCATAATTGTGTGTGTGTGTATGTGACACCACATCTTCTTTATCCATTCATCTGTTGATGGACACTTGGGCTGCTTCCATATCTTGGCTGTTGTAAATAATGATGCAGTAAACATAGGGGTACATATATCTTTTCGAATTAATGTTTTTGTTTTCTTTGGGTAGATACCCAGTAGTGGAAATACTGGATCATACGGTTTTTAATTTTTTGAGCCACCTCCATATTGTTTTCCACAGTAGCCTTGGCTTCACTTTAAGGTCACCTGGGGAAACCGCCCCCCCCTCCCCCGCCCCAAATACTGATGTAGAGCCCTACCTGTAGCTATTGGTACATTTAGTTGGTCTGGGCTGCAGATTAGGCATTGGTAGATTCTAAATGCTCCCCAGCTGACTTTAGTTTGCAGCCAGGGTTTGAACCCCTGCTAAGAACCACAGTGCTCTTTCAGTAATGTTTTCTTCCCATTTAAATTTTAGGCCTGAATTACTGGAACAACTTTGGAAAGCCAGAGCTGAAAAAAAGAAACTACGCAAAACGTTACGGGAATTTGAAGAAGCATTTTATCAAAAGAATGGAAGGTTTGTTGAACATGACAAAATTAAGTCTTCTTTCTTCTTGAACTTACAGGTGCCCATATGCTAAATTAAAGGAATGTATAGGAGTAGAAATAAATTGTGCATGTAAGGATATTACCATTGAAAATAAAAGTAGAAAACATACCTTTTAGTTTGAAGGCCTGTAATCTATTAACGGCAAGAAAAAGTCAGAGGTAGAATAAGCAACATTTGATAGAATATTTCAGAGTTGTCCTAGGAGGCTTGGTTGAGTGGCAGTTACATTGTGTTTTTGAATTCTACATTCTCATCTTTTTGGAAGTGTTTTGTGAAATAAGATGTTTTCCTTTTATTTTTATTTTTAATTCTTTTTAAAGATTTATTTATTTTAGAGAGAGAGAAGGGGGAGGGGCAGAGGGAGGGAGAGAGAATCTCAAGCAGACTCCCCGCTGAGCGTGGAGCCCAACGTGGGGCTCCATCTCCCGACCCTGAGATCACGACCTGAGCTGAAATCAAGAGTCGGATGCTTAACTGACTGAGCCACCCAGGCGCCCCTGTTTTTCCTCTTAGAAAGGGTCCTATAACATGACTGGTATTCTCAGTGTGGATTCTGAAGACTGAGACTGTTGCTGCTTGGGCTGCGTGTCGGGCCATTCCCATTTCTAACATGTACTGGTGCCAATCAGCAGCGGGCTTCTAGGATACAGTATGGCATGTGCTTTTATCTAACTGAGACACAGGTGACCCAGTGGAACTCTTTTAAAAGTAACACCTTTTTTGTTTGTTTGTTTAAGGAAAATACATTCTAATTCAGATGGTGGCCAGAAATGAGCATTATCTCAGGCCTCAGAAAAGTTTTTCCATATATGTAACTGGGTAGTCTTACCAAGCCAGTAGCTATATTACAAATTCCAAATTTGAGAGTCTTCTCTATAGTTGGCAAAATGGTTCAAAAAAAATCTAAGTGTAAGAATGCATTTTCCAAGTACCTTCTAAATGTATGAAATGACTGGTTGTAACCCTCTGGCACTTAATATACACTCACAGACCTGACAGAGTCTAGCACTGCATATCTTACTAAAAGGCTTGGTTACTTCCTAGTTTTCTGCAATGACCATTGTTAAGTACAGCATTATTTAATCTGTCAATAGAGAAATTCATCAAAAATAGAAGTATTTTAGGAATGTTCCTTGGGGGTGGGGGGAACTAGTCCAGTAATCTTTTTTCTTGCAGAGGAATTTTTTATTTGAATTTACATTTGGTAACCTTGTGTCTCACATTAGGACATCTTCTGGGACTTTATTTTTCAGATGATCTCTAGAATATTACAGATTTTATTTTCTACCCTAGGAATGCCCAGAAAGAGGATCGTGTTCCAGTGCTTGAGGAGTACAAGGAGTACAAGAAAATTAAAGCCAAACTCAGGCTTCTTGAAGTTCTTATCAGCAAACAAGATTCTTCAAAATCCATATAAAAATATGCTCCTTGAAAACATCATAAAAATCAGTTGTATTCCCTGAAGCTGTCATCGTGTGTACTTGGCTGGTACTTGAGTTCATCTTGTCAGGCACTCCGAGAGTATCATTTTGTACTTGGTTGTGGTGCCACTAGAGAAAGACGGGAGGGTAGACCCTCTCTAGGGAGCGTGGTGTTCCATATTAACCACAGACTGTCCTCTCCACCTTTAGCAAACATCCAGTTTTCATCATTGTTTTGTACTACAGATACATCCTGTTAGCAAAAGACTAGTACTTTATTCTTTCAACTTCAAGAACTTTGGAGATACAAGCTTTTTGTTATCACCAACTTCATTTTTATTATTATTTTTTTTAATTACTGAAGAAAATTGAGAAGAACATCTTCACATTGAATTCTTCGGTTGCCTTTTTCTTACAGAATGACTGAAAATTGGAAAGAAAAGCCTATAAATGTGCACATATGCAACTATGTCCTGTGTTTTCTTAGAAAACCAAAATCAACTGAAATTTCAAGTCCTACTGTGGAACATATTTCTGTTTAATTTCCAAAGTGACACTTTCTCACAGGTAGTATGTTAGAAAAATTTTGCAATTCACTGGTCACACAGCTCCTGGATGAAGATAACAGAGGGTAGACCAAGAAGTGACCTTGTTTATTAGTATAGTGAAAACACACACCACACATCATACACAGAACTGAATCATATCACATGCTGCCTACGGGACATAAGTTACTGTTTGTTTCCTCAGTTACTGTTTATTAGCTGGTGATGATGTGGTTTGTCTGGATCAGATCCTGTATTTTTTCCCCCTACCCACCTCCAGATAATGTGAGAAAATAGCCATGTCTATGTAGGAACACTGATGGTGCTCAGATTTGTGTGTTCAGTCAGGTGGGCCTAAGTTGGCAAAAGAGTCATTACGCCTGAATTAAATCTTTCCTTCACAAGGGCTATACCACTGCACTTTCACGTGTACCTTCCGGGGGTTGCATCATTTTTTTTTTTTTAAATCAGCAAAATCCATAAAGAAAACATCCTCTAACAGGAGCCCTTTTCCTCAGTCACATGCTGTTTAAAGCAGTTGTGTGGTGGTATGCCCCTTGTCATATAATCTAAGCTTATCTTTTATTCTTTGGCTTTGCATGGCTTTTCTTCAAGTACTCTTCCGGTATCATTCTGCTAATGATTTTCACAGATTGGTGACTTTATTTGAGCTAAGAATATAGTCAATAACAGCATATTCTGGTCAGGCTTAATGTAAGTGTTAATTTTTTTCCTGGTGCTTTTTTGGATTGATGAGTGTCTCACTTTGTGCCCATGTTTTGCATGCATTGATTCATGCATGGTTTTCTAAACTAGCTGATATTAACAGTTCCATATAAAAATGGGACTTCTGCAACATTCTTTAATCAAGTGAGGGAAGCATGAACCTCAGACTTCTGGCACTATTACATAGTAAGCACATGAAGTAGCTTGATAATAAGTAGTGTTTCTAGGATTTCACATTTCACCTGTGTGTGCAATGCCTTTTTTGGGGGGAGGGAATGTTCATTGGTGGTGAACATGTAGTTGGGGAATAAAGCACTAAATCCAGCCCTTGTCGTGTGGTTTCCTTTTGATACGGCTAGGTTATTCATAATGTATACCTAGAAAAATGAAATTGAAAATGCCAAAAGAAGTAACACTTTGATTTGAATGCAGCATGCAGTGTGCATTTAATTTCTTTCAGTCTCCAGATGGGAGGGAGTATATCCAAACATCTAATTTAATGTGCACTGTATATTGTTTTATATGAATGTTTTATATACCACATGCAAAAATGTCCACATGCACTATTTAAATGTTTTAAATAATATATTCCTTCTTTATAATGCTAAATCTATATGAGTACCATATTTTTATAAGTCAGTGGCCTGACTGGTTTCATTTTAGAATTAACAGCTGCTTCATGGTGTTGGTTACTCACTGTTCATGTTTGGCTGCAGGTAGAGTAGATACAAGTGGCATGGCCGCACTTAACACGCTATGTGACAGTACTGTGTGTCAGAGTTGAGCCGTAGGTGGTAGAATTAGGCAGTCTGTGATAGGTTTACTTTGGTACAAGTAAAAACTGTATATCTATATACAAATAATATATAGATACATATGACCACCAATATAATTGCATTGCTGTGTCTGGCACTTCATTGTATAGACTTTTGTAATAAAAGAACTTGAATGTTCCAAGTCAATATAAATGTTTTTTGTTTTGTTTTCACTAGATATTCAAAAAGAAAAAGACCTTAAGTGTTTCCTTGCCTTAACGTTCTTAGGCTTTGTTTGAGTTACCTCAATGAGGGACCCTGTTGGGGGACAACAGGGTTGCTAAACCACTTGGCTGGCTACAGCTCTGGGGATTGGTAAGACAAGGAAAGGCCATGTTGTTGATTGCCTTGTGGGAATGTAGGGAGAAGATGCAGGAGAACAGTCAGCATTTCTTGTTGCAGTGAATTATCCTACTAAGCGAACTTGAGGTACAGTTTTCTAAGAGAAGAGGTTGGCCTCAGGGAGGCGGGTAGATGTAAAATCTATTGAGCATCAATGTGGAAGTCGAGTACTATGGTCAGATGATGGTGTTTGTGCCAAGAGAACATACGGCTCTTCTAGGAGGGCTTATGTAACCCACTAAAGAAATTAAAAGAGTTACTACTTCACACAACTTTCCAACCACCCAGACAGGGCTTTTGCAGTGCCCTCATTCCTACTTCTCATACATTAAGTTGACTTCTCATAACCCTGATACTCCTACCTTGCTCTTTGTTTTTTAAAGTATATTTTGCTTTTAGATTGGTGAGGAAACACTTTAAGGAAACTTTAAATGTGTTACTTTAGGAACTTTTTAGATGAATTTCCAGTTTGAAAATATTAGTGAAATTTCTGTAGATGATTGGGAAGTTTGTTCTTCTACATTTTAGCTTTTTCTAGGTGACCTCAAACTGGAAAGAATGGAGGTGAGATTATTTTATTTGGGGTCTTATATAATGGTTTTCCAAAATCCTAAGTATTTGTTAATTTATCTATGGCCAGAAGAAGTTAGAACTTGGTATATGATGAAAGCACCAACAGTTTTTATACTCTAGGTAACACTGAGAAAACTGACTTTACCTACTTAGTGACCTATTAAAGACCTTCCCCATGAACCATAAGCAGCATTATTTTGTACTTTATCTTCACATTGCTAGAATTTAATAAATGTCATAAAATCCTTTATGTGTAACTGCGTGTATACTCTGGATGCGTGCTGTAATACACATGGATTGTACAGTAGGTCCCATTCAGGGGCACTTAATTTCTGGAAATCTTTTGAGATCATCACTGACTGACGATAGTTTGCTGATAGGTGGTGTAGTGTTTTCAAAGTGTACCTGTAATGGGGACATGTTTAGGAAATAAATCAGTACAAGGATAAATCTTTGTTAGAAATACTCAATGATCATATCATAGGTTCTCACCTGCACGTCTCTCAAGGTTGTAGAGTTGAAATCTTTCTCATCACTCGGTTTAGTTTTAGACTGACATAGTGTAATTCTTTCTCCAGCTCCACGGCATATAAAAAGAGTCTAGAGGATAATTTAGAAGGAAGCAGAGAATGAGTAACATACCTTTGTGCATAAAGAGTCAGCAGATTATTAGTATCTATTGTTAAGTACTTGGGAGTGGGAAGATAGTATTTTAAGCTTCTAAAACATGCCTAGTGTGGCCAAGTTTGGATCTTATAATCTAAAACTGGAGAACAGTGTTTGCTGCTATGCATATCAAATATAAATGGCAGGGGCACCTGGGTGGCTCAGTCGGTTAAGCGACTGCCTTCGGCTCAGGTCATGATCCCGGAGTCCCTGGATCGAGTCCCGCATCGGGCTCCCTGCTCGACGGGGAGCCTGCTTCTCCCTCTGCCCCTCCCCCCTCTCATGTGCTCTCTCTCTCTCATTCTGTCTCAAATAAATAAATAAAATCTTTAAAAAAAAAAAAAATAAATGGCAGTTCCTATTTGGAGATGTAAGGATAAAAGCAATTGGTTCCACTCTCACCTTACATTTAAACAAATAGAGTCTTGTGCTTTCTGTTTAATTTCAAAGTTGGGTTAAAAAGATGACCATATTCAACAGAATAAGGTCTGGTTTCAGGAAAATAATGGAACTCATGGCCCCGGTCCCCATATCATGATATCCCACAGTGCCCTGGTTAGAACACATACTTACTCTCGAAATTCCTGTTGAGTGACAGGCTGGTAGTCATCTTGAATTTCTGCAGAATAATACTTTTTCTCAAGCCTCTCTTTCCACTTTTTCATCTGCTTTGCACTTTGAATCTCCTGTCAAGTCACAGGACAAGCATCGTTGGCACTCGAGCATCATGGGGTTGAAAATCTTAAACTAGTCTCTCCAGGGCTGTGGTTTTGAGCCCCACTGGAGTTTTGCCCTTCCTGGCTTTAAGATCTATGCATCAGCAGATTCATTTGAGAGGACTTGGTGTTAGAACTGTTCACCAGAGTTAGGGGTTTTTTAAATTAAAAATCATCAGCTTATTCTCGTTTCACTGCCATCTTCCCCTCTGCCTCTCCAGCTGAATTTCTTACATTCTCTGTTCTTCACTAGGCTAAAGCTGAGCTGTTCTTTTCTGTACTTCTGTTGTGTAATGAAGCAGATGTACTTCAGGTACATCTGTGGGTATTTGCCCTCCCAGCTGCTTCAAAGCCAGACCACTGCAGTCTTACCTAACAGTCCCTGGTCCCCTTTTCAGGATTACTGCATCAATATGTGCACTCCAATCTGCCCACAGACCCCAAAATAAGTTCCTCATAACAAAATTGTTGCTACGTTTGTCTCTGCTCCTAAAGAGTCCTTCCTGTGTTTTGTCCTCACTACCACCCGCTTCCCTTTTAGTGTCCAAATAACTTTTTCCCAACTTTAGAAAAAATGCACTCTTACATAATGTAGAACATAGGGACAGCACTAAAAAAAAAAAAAAAAAAAGAGGGGCGCCTGGGTGACTTGAGTCGGTTAAGCATCTGCCTTCTGCTCAGGTCATGATTCCAGGGTCCTGGGATCGAGTCCCACATTGGGCTCCTTGCTCAGTTGGGGAGCCTGCTTCTGCTTCTCCCTCTGCCAGCCACTCCCCCTGCGTGTGCTCTCTCTCTCTCAAATAAGTAAATAAATAAATATACCTTTTTAAAAAAAAAGGAGACTTTGCATCCTGATATGATCCAAAGTCTTTTTTTTTTTTTAAGATTTTATTTATTTATTTGACAGGCACAGCGAGAGAGGGAACACAAGCAGGGGAGGTGGGAGAGGGAGAAGCAGGCTTCCCGCCGAGCAGGGAGCCCAATGCGGGGCTCGATCCCAGGACCCCGGGATCATGACCTGAGCCGAAGGCAGACGCTTAACGACTGAGCCACCCAGGCGCCCCCTGAGCCACCCAGGCGCCCCAGATCCAAAGTCTTCTCAGTAAATCAGTATGATACTGCCCTGCTCCAGCAATGATTTGAAGTACCAAAGTTGATCCCTTTATGAGGATTCTGATTACTCTGCCCAGAGAGGATGGTGATGCCTAAGTTTGTACACTGTTTACCTGATAAATGTGTGCTGTTCTGGTCAGAGAAACTATCAGACGTTGTCTCCTTTTAAACCAACATAGCATAAGTAGGAAAGGATGGCTTTCAGTCTTGCTATATAGCAGTTTTATTTTGGCCACATTATAGCATTCACATTTTGACATATTCACTTACACTTTTTTTTTTTATTTGAGAGAGAGAGCACAAGAGGGGGGAGCGGGAGAGGGAGAAGCAGACTCCCTGCCGAGCAGGGAGCCCGATGCGGGACTCGATCCAGGGACTCCAGGATCATGACCTGAGCCGAAGGCAGTCGCTTAACCAACTGAGCCACCCAGGCGCCCCCACTTACACTTTTAATATGGTGTTAAGTGGTAGGCCATGCAATATTTGTAAGTGACCAGGCCTGTAATAATATGGATGTGGTAGCAGTATGGGTTAAATAGACTGCCTAGTAAACTTGACTCATCCTTCACAAAAACCCATCTCAACCATCACTACTTCTGTGAAGCCTGCCTTGACGTTCACAGGAAAGTGGCGCCTTTCCTCACAAGCAGAGTGGCAATTCTGGGGGCATTTTCTCCAAGTTTCAAGGTTCTAATCGCCTCCCCTCTTCCCTGTAGGTGATAGCTGTCACTTACTGTTGTCCCTGCATTCATTTAGTGTTCAACACTGGCTCTTCTAGTCCTCTAATACCTCAGGAAGGAATCCTCTGTAGTAAATGCCCTCTTTTTTGACTGCCTTGTGTGTTTTTGTTTTTCTGACTGGACTAACGAGTATTTGGTAGCAGGGGAACTCCAAAGAATCAGACCTTCATAGATGATGTGCTTCCACCAAGGGACATGATAACTGACTCTAAGAATATGAGACTATCACCTGGCCATTTGGGATTCCTCAGGCTACTGAACCAGCAAGCAAAGAAGTGGGTACTCAATGGACTGAGTACCAAGGGGAAGTTGGTTGCTGCTACAAAACAGGTGCAGAGAGGGCTATATTTGGAACCCAGGGAATTCTCTGGGGTATGCCTGTTTTATGTCCAAAAATAAACTTTGTAGTTTAGGGATGCCAGGTTGGTGTAGTCAGTATGAGCATGCAACTCTTGATCTCGGGGTTGTGAGTTCAGGCCCCATGTGGTGGGTAGAGTTTACTAAAAAAAAAAAACTTTGTAGTTTAAACATTAAGTTCTTAAGGAATTGTGATATCATTAGGAAAGGTCTTAACATCACCCAGAGATAGAATTATTCTTGGGACTTTGCTTCTCCCTTTTGGGGGAGAGGATAAAAGTGCCTTCATTTGTATAAAGGATAGTTCGACCTTATTGGAGGGAACCATGAAAAATAGTTAATGTCATTATATGCAAGTGTATATATGTGTATACTAAATATACACGTGTGTATATTTACATATGTATATACTAAATAGCCAAAAGGGTCACCTGGACCTACTATTTAGCTGATTTCTCTCAACTCAAAATTTACCCTTTTATGCTCTATGGCGCTAGGTCTCAGGTTTTACAAACCTCATTCCCCAGACTCTTGCTACTGGCTTGTTAGGTTCTGCCTTCGTGAAGGATGATGGGGTGAAGGATCTGGGTTTTTATCTGTCAGCATTGCTTCTGCTAATGGTAGTCCCCTCCAGGGTCTGGCTCCTGGCTGCAGCATGGCAGAGCCCGTCGGCACACCCAGAACCAGCCTCACCATACTCCCTCAGAAATAGTAACAGCAGGAATGGGATGGGGGTTACCTTAGAGGTCTGAACAATAGCTCTGTAGGCTCCTTCTCTAAGAGGAGGTTCAGATAACTTCACCTTTTGTAACCTTAGCCTTGGGAGTGGTAGCATCTTCCTAGAGTATGAGTTGCGTCAGTGTTTTTACTTTTTCTGCCTTCCAGGACCCATGTAACCAGTTCCCTGTAGTAAATTTTTTCTGTTTAAAATATATAATGTGGGGACACCTGGGTGGCTCAGTCAGTTAAGCTGCCTTCAGCTCAGGTCATGATTCCAGGGTCTGGGGATCGAGTCCCGCATCAGGCTCTCTGCTCAGCGGGAAGCCTGCTTCTCCCTCTCACACCCCCTTTGTGCTCTCTCTATCAAATAAATAAAATCTTAAAAAAGAAAAAATAATAAATAAAAAAATATATATAATGTGTACTCCATTTTCCTGATTAGGTCCTGACTGAAAGTATATATTCATATTTGATCAAGTGTATTTTGTGTCTTTAAGGCATGCTTTAATTTTCCTTATCTTGGTTTTAAATACTTTTTATTAAAAATTCTTGGGCATTTTCTATTTTGTTGCTATTAGAGAGTATTATAATTTTTAATGAACTGGTTGGTGTTTGCATATATGACATAACTATGTAAATTATTTTTTTATTATTGCTATATTGAATTCTGGTACTTGCATACCTAGGAAACATGCATACCTATTTGCATAAGGAAACTTAAGAGAATCATATGTCAAGTAAAGGTAGTTTATATCTCTTCTCTCCCAATTCTTACACTTCTAATTTATTTTTCTTACTTAATTGTTTTTGGCTGATTCCTCCAGTACATCCTTTCTTGTTCCTGACATGTCCAGTGTTTCCCTGTTAAGTAAGGTGCTAGCTTAGGCGTGAGATTAAGTATGTTTTTACCATATCAAGGAAGTGTCCATTGATTTCTGTTTTGTTTTGTTTTGTTGTCCCCCTAACATTGGATGCTGAATCTTATCAAATACCCAGCATCTGTGGAAAATGATCATGCAACTTTCCTTTTGGATCTATTAATAGAATGAATTATGTTAATTAGTTGATTACCAATTTTAAACCATCTTTCCATTCTTAGAATAAACCCTATTGAATCATGATATATTACTGTGTTCTGTTAGGTTCTGTTGCTAATATTTTATTGAGGATTTTTGATCAAAATTTGTAAGTGGTAAGTGTATGTGTGTGTGTATATATATTGTTATTTTATATGTGTGTGTATGTGTATATATATAGTGTGTGTATATGTATATATAGTCACTTTACATAATAACTATATAGCCATTTTATAAAAATAATTTGGAGGCTTTCCATTTTCTCTTTTTTTCTGGGACAGCTTAAGTAGATTGAAACTATTTGTTCCTTACAAATCTGATAAAATTCCTTTGTGAAGCCATCTGGGCCTGATTTATTTTTCAGGTAGCTCTGATGACTTTATAATATTCTACAGAGTGGATTTGTTTAGCCTTTGTAAGCTCTATTCTGGGTTCAGTTTTGGTAAATTTATTTTCAGAGAAAAATTACCCACTGCATTCAGTTTTTCAAATGTTATTTGCAAAGAGTTATACCAAAAAGTCTCTTAGTGATTTTTTCAGGTGTACAACATAATGATTTCATCTATGTATATATTGTGAAATGGTCACTATAGTAAGTGTAGTTAATAGTTAACATCCATCCCTACACAGTTATAGATTTTTTTCTTGTGATTGGAACTTTTAAGATCTACTCTCTTAGTAACTTTCAAATATACAATATGGTATTATTAATTGTAGTCATCATGCTGTACATGCATCCCCAGAACTTATTTTATAATTGGAAGTTTGTACCTTTTGACCACCTTCACCCATTTTACCAACTCCCACCCTTCCCCCTCTTGAACCACCAATCTGTTCTCTGTATTTAGGAGTTCAGTTTTTTGTTTTTTGTTGTTGTTTCTCGATTCCACATATGAGATCATACAGTATTTGTCTTTCTCTAACTTATTTCACTTAAAATAATTCTCTCAAGGTATATCCATATTGTTGCAAGTGGCAGCATTTCCTTTTTTTTTTTAAATGCTGAGGGTTTTTTTTGTTTTGTTTTGTTTTTTTTAATTTATTTGAGAGAGAGAGAGAGCACAGGAGCGGGTAGGGTCAGAGGGAGAAGCAGACTCCCTGCTGAGCAGGGAGCCTGATGTGGGACTCGATCCCGGTACTCCGGGATCATGACCTGAGCCGAAGGCAGTCGCTTAACCAACTGAGCCACCCAGGCACCCTCCCTTTTTTTTTTTTTTTTTTAAATGGCTGAGTAGTATTCCTTTGTACATATATCCATTTCTTTATCCATTCATTCATTGATGGACGCTTAGGTTATTTCCACGTCTTGGCTATTCTAAATAATGCTGCAATGAACACGGTGTGGATATCTTTTAGAATTAAGTGTTTTTATTCCCTTCAGATAAATACCCAGAAGTGGAATTACTGGTAATCACATGTTCTAGTTTTAATTTTTTGAGGAACCTCCATATTGTTTTCCACAGTGGCTGCACCAGTTTTCATTCCCACCCACAGTGCACAAGAGTTACCTTTTCTCCACATCCTTGCCAATACTTGATATCTCTTGTCTTTTTGATGACAGACATTTTGACTAGTGTGAGGTGATAGCTCATTGCGGTTTTGATTTGCATTTCCCTGATGATTAGGAATGTTGAGCACCTTTTCATGTACCTGTTGACCATCTCTATGTCTTCTTTGGACAAATGTCTATTCAGATCCTCTGCTCATTTTCCAGTTGGATTGTTTTCAGTTTGTTATTGAGTTGTATGAGTTCTTTTTATATTTTGGATATTAACTCCTTATCAGATATATAATTTGCAAATATTTTCTTCTATGCAGTAGGTTGCCTTTTCATTTTGTTAATTGTTTCCTTTGCTGCCCAGAGGCTTTTTAGCTTGCTCTAGTCCACCTTGTTTTGTTTTTGCCTTTGTGCCTTTGTTTTTGGTGTCAGATCCAAAAAATCATCACTGAGACTGATGACAAGGAACTTACTGCCTATCTTGTCTTCTAAGAGTTTTATGGTTTCGTGTCTTAACGTTCAAGTCTTTAATCCATTTTGGGCTAATTTTATTTAAATTTCATGTAAGATATTGGTCCAGTTTTGCTCTTTTGCATGTGCCTGTCTAGTTTCCCCAGCACCATTTATTGAAGAGATTGTCCCTCCCCCATTGTATAGTCTTGGCGCTTTTGTCATAAATTAATTGGTCATATATGCGAGGGTTTATTTCTGGACTCTCTATTTTATTCCATTGGTTTTTGTGTCTCTTCTTAGGCAAATACCAGAATATTTAGATTGCCAAAGCTCTGGGGGTTTTTTTGTTTTTTTTTCTTGTTTTTTAGAGAAAATGCGCAAGCAAGGGCGAGAGAGGGGCAGAGGGAGAAGGAGAGAGAGAATATTAAGGAGGCTCCACACCCAGCGCAGAGCCCGATGCAGGGCTTGATCTCACAACCCTGAGATCATGACCTGAGCGGAAATCAAGAGTCAGATGCTTAACTGACTGAGCCACCCAGGTGCTCCAAAAGCTTTGTAATATAATTTGAAATCAGGGTGTATTACGCCTCCAGCTTTCTTCTTTCTCCAGTTACTCTTCTCAAGATGGCTTTGACTATTTGAGGTCTTTGTAGTTCCATGCATATTTTAGGATTCTTCGTTCTTTTTCTGTGCAAAATGCCATTGGAATTTTGATAGGGATTGCATTCAATCTGTATATTGCTCCAGGTAGTATGAATATTTTAACAGTACTAAGGCTTCTAATCCATGAGCATGGAATATCCTTCCCTTTGTTTGTGTGTTTCAGTGGTGTTTTTTCATTATTTCTCCCATTGCAATTTCTTACTATGCAGGTTTATGCTTTCTCCCTCTTAGTCCATGTTTGTTGGCTAGTAGTTTCTTCCCACTGATCTTTTCAAAGAACCAGCCATTTTATTTATTTATACAACTTTGTATTTGCCACTCGTTAATTCTGTTTTTATCTTTCTTATTTCTGTTTTTTCTATTTATTGTTCCTTTTCTAACTTTTTGAGTTACATACAGTTTTTCAGTCTTGATTTTTATTGATAAATTTAAGGCTGTTGATTTCCCTCTGGCATTTGACCTCATCTCATAGATTCTGCTCTATAGTGTTTTTATTGTTTTTTTAATAAGAATTCTGCAATTTCATTTTGTATTTCCTATTTGATTCAAGAATTGTTTAATAGTTTTTTTTAAAGATTTTATTTATTTTTAAGTATTTATTTACTTGGAAGGAAAGAGAGAATGCAAGCTGGGGGGAGGGGCAGAGGGAGAGAATCTCAAGCAGACTCTTTACTGAATGTGGAGCCTGATGCAGGGCTCGATCTCACAACACTGAGATCATGACCTGAGCTGAAATCAAGAGTGGGATACTTAAATCGGCAAAGAAGAAGTCAAACTCTCACTCTTTGCAGATGATATGATACTTTATGTGGAAAACCCCAAAGACTCCACCCCAAAACTGCCAGAACTCATATAGGAATTCAGTAAAGTGGCAGGATATAAAATCAATGCACAGAAGTCAGTGGCATTCCTATACACCAACAACAAGACAGAAGAAAGAGAAATTAAGGAGTCGATCCCATTTACAA
>NC_138375.1:112368963-112402329 GCF_054177405.1 Leptonychotes weddellii
GTCAGACATAACTGGTCACAGTTATACTGTTTTATGGTATGTTTTAAATTTTTTTTACCACATGGCATATTTTGCTTTTTGTTTCTGTTTTGGTTCTTCTACCCTTAGGATGGTATATATTTTTGTTTTAGTGGTCTGTTTTTTTTAAACTTTTTTTTTTTTTTAAGATTTTATTTATTTATTTGAGAGAGAGAGACTGAGAGAGAGAGCACATGAAAGGAGGGAGGGTCGGGAGGGTCAGAGGGAGAAGCAGACTCCCTGCCGAGCAGGGAGCCCGATGCGGGACTCGATCCAGGGACTCCAGGATCATGACCTGAGCCGAAGGCAGTCGCTTAACCAACTGAGCCACCCAGGCGCCCCTTTGTTTTAGTGGTCTGTTTTTATTCATGTATCCTTTTATGCAACTTGGGTCCTCTCTTCTTGCTTTGGTTCTCTCAACAAGGAATCAAACAAGTTCAACAAGAAAATGAGCTTGTGGTTTTTTCCTCCTCATCATCTTCCTCTCCATTACCCAACTATATTTAGTCTTTTTTTTTAAGATTTTATTTATTTGTCAGAGAGAGAGAAAGCACAAGCAGGGGGAGCAGCAGAGGGAGAGGGAGAAGCAGACTCCTTGCCAAGCAAGGAGCCCGATGTGGGACTCGATCCCAGGACCCTGGGATCATGACCTGAGCCGAAGGCAGACGCTTAACCGACTGAGCCACCCAGGCATCCCAATATCTTTAGTCTTATTACTGTGTTTCATTGTGTCTGAGAGATGGAGTCTAGTGTAAGACACACCATTGTTTATGGACCACTTAAGAAAGAAAGGCTGCCAATTACCGTATGACACCCTGTCAACCATAAGGCACATCTTGATTTTAACAATGTTAAAATGTGAAAAGAAAATGTGTTTTAAAATCATTGAAACTATTTATTTATTATTGTATTATTAAATATGCTAAAATTTACTCTTACTGATTATTAACTCTAAATGATAATTCTTTAACTTTTAGCTATATATTCAAACCAGTCAACTTTTTCTACTTTATACCTTCCCTCTCCCCTCTTGCTTTTTCCAAAATTTCTCTAATCATTCTCATAGAATCCTCAGGGATACAACAGTATTCTCTGGGTTCTTGCGTGTTCAAAACTATTTGAGCCTTTACAAACTTGCAGCACAAGTCTGCTGGATATAAATATGCTTGGCTTACATCTTCTTTCCTTGCATAATTTGTACGTATTTTTCTGTTGATTTATGGTGTTGAATGTGGTCATGCTAACCTGGTTTTCTTTTTCTTGTTAAGTCCATACTTTACTTGGATGAGTATCATGTTCATTCTAGGTGATTTCCCCTAGGTACACAGTGTGTTTTTCAATTACATCATCTTTTATTTCAGAAATGGTTTACTGAATTTTAATTTTGTTTTTAAAAGAATCTCAAACTTGTAGAAAACTTAGAAGAACAGTACAAATATTTTTTTTTCCTTTGAAGTATTTGGAGTTGCCGACACAATTGTCCCATTGTCCCTGAGCATGTCAGTATATATTTGCTGCATACAAGGACATTCTCCTTTATTATAATCACAGCATAACCATCAGAATCAGAAAACTGATATTGATAGATCGTTATTCTCTGATGCTGAGTCCCCCATTAGAATTTGCCACTTGTCCCAATGATGCCCTTTATAGTAAAAGGATCTAGAGTCCAGGATTAGTTACATTTACTCGTCTTTTAATCTCATTCAGTCTGGTATAGTTCCTCAGCTTTACCTTGGCTTTCTTGGTCCTTTTGAAGAATACAGGCCAGTTATTTTGTAGAACATCCCTCAGTAGTTTAGTTTTGTGTTTTGTTATGTTACACATCTTTGGCAGGAGTGTTACTGAAGTGATGCTGTGTTCTCTTAGCATCTTATCAGCTGGCATATGATTTCAGTTTTTTCCCATACTGATTAGGCAACGTCTGCCAGATTCCTCCATCCTGACATAACTCCTTTTCTTTTTGTAATTAATATGCATTTTGTGGAGTGGTATGGAAAAGTTCCATTCTTCCTCCAACTTTTATCCATGTATATGTTCAGGTCAGTATGAACTCATGGAATCCGATGTTATTCAATGGGTTATACATTATTATTCATTAAAGTACTTGAGTATTCCCAGGTTTGGCTAGCGGGAGCCCTCGACCTTGACTCTTGTGTCCTTTTAACAGATCATCATTCTTTGAGCGCTTTTACTTTCTGGCTCAACAAGATATTCCAGACTCATGTTGTATTTTCCAGCCCTGGAATTTAGCCATATCTCCAAGGGGCCCTGGTTCCTTTTAGAAGAGAATGGTATTTGGAAACCAAGGTCTGGGCAACTAACTGTGTTATTACTTCTAGACTTCTCAGTGGATAGACAGAGCTATAGAATACATACACACACACAAACACACATATACACATCTACAATTCTAATCCAACACCACAAAGTTCATTTTAACCTTCAACCTTTCCTTTTTGTAACTCCCTTACCTCACAGTGAGAAACTTAGCTCCACTCCATGTATAGCTGACCCTGAACAGCAGGAACCTGACCCTGAACAGGGGCTAGGGGGTGCCGACCCTTGTGGAGTCAAAAATGTGTGTGCAACTTTTGACTCCCTAAAAACTTAACAGCTGGGGCACCTGGGTGGCTCAGTCAGTTAAGCGGCTGCCTTCGGCTCGGGTCATGATCCCAGGGTCGTGGGATCGAGCCCCGCATTGGGCTCCCTGCTCAGCAGGAAGCCTGCTTCTTCTCCCTCTCCCACTCCCCCTGCTTGTGTTCCCTCTCTCGCTGTGTCTCTGTCAAATAAATAAAATCTTTAAAAAAAAAAAAACCAACCTAACAGCTAATAGCCTACTGTTGATTGAAGACTTACCAATATCATAAGCGGTTGATTAAAACATATTCTGTATATTATATGTATTATATACTGTATTGTTACAATAAAGTAAGCTAGAAAGAAAATGTTACTGATAAAATCATAAGGCAGAGAAAATACATTTACAGTAAATACTGCACTGTATTTATTAAAAAAAAAAAGACCCACATATAACTGGACCTGCGAAGTTCAAACTGTTGTTCAACAACATGGTTCTTGAACAACACAGGTTTGAACTACGTGGGTCCACGTACATACGGATTTTGTTTACAGCACTGTAAACATAACATTTTCATTGTTCAAGGGTTAGCTGTATAAAACATTAAAGTGATTCATCACATTAATGATTACAAGAGAAAAATTACATGATCATGTCAATAGAGCATACTCATGACCCCCTGAGTGATAATCCCACAGTGACTACAGCTGGAGCATCAGGGCATCTGGCTGAGCGCAACAGTAAGGTAGCGTGTAGGATTGAAATGACTTGTTCTAAACAACAAAACCGCTGGATTCTGGGAGAAATTTTTGGAGGTGGAAACTACTGCTCTAAAGAAAGCAAATCATTTCAATTCTTAATCTGAACCCTTTTGTAGGCATATTTCTAATAAAGCTATCTTTATGAGAAAGTTAAAATCTTACATTTTCATCAAAGCCTTCTCTTCTGGCTCGCTCAACTAAATCTCCGCTTTTCGCACTAAGAATATAAAATAAAAATCAGAGGCATATGACAATAGAAAGGGAAATGCCAGCATTAAATAAGACCAGCTCTATAGTAAGGATCTGAATTGCATTTTTGGTCTTTCTGATAACATTTGGAAAATGTGGTCATTAATAAATTCTCCAGAGTGTCACATCTCTAGCTATAAAAAAAAATGTTTATATTATGTCCCACTGCCAGAGGCCTGGGTTTCGGAAGCATTTTGACACCAAAATGATTCAGTAGATATAAAGACATCCTTAACTATTTTCTGTAAAAATGTTTTTATTTTGATAGCTAAGTGAATGCACTTAAAGTAGACTAAAATTTTTTCCTACCTTTTTAGGGGGTCTGTATTCTGTCCAGCTTTCTGTTAAAGCTTTTTCTGAGTGGCATAGCATGTGTTATATTAATTTTTAATTAGCTTAGCTTAGAGTCTCATGGCACTCACAGAATTAGGAGGTTCTACGATGTATTGACACGTATTTAGAATCAGCACATTGGATGGTGATTGTTTTGCAATCAAAACCTTACTCTCATTGTGAGTTTCTAATACAACATACAGTTTGAAATGGCAAGTTAAAAATTTAAGTCATCTTACCTTTTTTCGTCTTCTCCCTCTTCAGGTTTCTTTAGTCTGAGTTTTTCAAGAGCATTGTTGTAACTCTGGGCATAATTAAAAATACTTTAAAATTAGAAAAAATGTATATCCCGTATTAATTTTGATCAAGGAATAAGAAATATGGAATGCCTGTCTCCAGGGACTACTACCCTAAAGAAATACGGAGGCAATGCTATGATTATCTTTCACTTTGTCACTGCTTACGTTTTCTGCCTGCTAGTGAAAAAGGAAAGGGTTCTCTTGTGGGCATCGCACTTGAACTTGGAAAAAAAAAAATCTTTGAAAAGCTTTATTAACATATATTGCATTTAAGGATGTTAACACTTTAATGCATGTAACCAGCATCATAATCAAGAGATAAAAGATGAAAAAACCTACACTTCAGCTCACTGGGGGATATATTAATAGTTTCCTTTTACAGGTGAGTTCTTGGACAGAGTTTTTTTTTTTTTTTTTTAAAGATTTTATTTTTTTTTTATTTATTCATGAGAGACAGAGAGAGAGACAGAGGCAGAGGGAGAAGCAGGCTCCCCGCGGAGCAGGGAGCCCGATGCAGGGCTCGATCCCAGGACCCTGGGATCATGACCTGAGCCGAAGGCAGACGCTTAACCGACTGAGCCACACAGGCGTCCCTGGACAGAGTTTTTAAACTCCACCCGCCGCATGGCTCTTAGGACTTTTCCTGTGTGAAGTGCTGTGGTTAGAGCCATGGCTGTGCAGAGATGAGCAAGATGGTACAGACGTGCCTCTACTAACAACCCCAGTGAGGTAGGTGTTAAGAGGACAGGGAAGATGCCACTCTGGGAGATTAGCAGGTCATCGAGCGAATGGAGGGAACACTGCTGGGGTCAGTGAGTGACATGAGCAGGGCCCAGAGGGGAGAGGGATGGCAAGTGATGGTGCACAGCTCTGTGCTCAAACACTGGCTGGGACATACCGTGCTGTCCACGGAGGCATGGAAGGTAGACATGCTACATAGTTCAGTGGTCAGGAATAAAGACCGGTTGGGACGGTGAGACTTGAGAAGGTCCTTCGGTTTAGATAAAGAACTTGGACTTACTTTGACAGGCCCAGAGAAGCTCTGAAGAACTGTGACCAGAGAAGTGATATCAGAGCTGGACTGGCACAGGGAAGAGGCCAGAAGAGGTTACTGGACAGAAGGCCAGGTGAAAAGTACCGAGGGCCCTAACCCAGTGGTGGTGGTGAGAATTCAACATGTCTTTGAATCTCACAAATGTGAACAAAAACTACAGAGATGAACTTGACACAGAAGCCTTGGCAACAGACCATATGAGGGACAGGGAATAAAAAATTCAAGGTTTTTAAGCCTGGAGTGACTGAGAAGAGTGTTGCCATTAACAGAAACATGAAAGTGAGTAAGATAAGATTGTTCATAGAATTTTACTAGCATCTAAGTTAAAATTTTTCTGGAGGGAAGGGACAGTTTTATTATAAAACCCAACATGCTTTGCATTTAGTACACAGCTCAATTGCTATTTGATATATTGAAATCTGAAATAATTTTGGTCACCTTTTTTAAAGCCAGCAAGAAATCTCACTTCCCTGGCAGTGAAATAATACAAATAAGAGCAAGATTGGACCAAAACAAAAAACCCCCACCACTACTTGAGGTTTAAGTGCTATTCAAAGGACAAGAGTATAAACTGAACAAGATTTGTCTTAGAATTCAAATTAGGAAAAGAATTGGACATACCTTTTTAATCATTTTACCAAGTTCAAAATCTGGCCTTCTGCCTATTGAATAATCAGCTTTCACTTCAGAATAAGTATCATTAATAATTGCCAAGAACATGTTCTGGGGAGAAATAATAATTAGTAAAAATTTAGTTTAAATGTTAGTGACTCTGATGAGTGCTGGGATTTTTTTTTTTTTTAAGATTTTATTTATTTATTTTGAGAGAGAGAGAGCCCAGCAGAGGGGAGGGGCAGAGGGAGAGGGAGAAGCAGACTCCCCGCCGAGCAGGAAGCCCGATGTGGGGCTCAATCCCAGGCCGCTGGCATCATGACCTGAGCTGAAGGCAGATGTTTAACCGACTGAGCCACCCAGGCGCCCTGAGTGCTGGGATCTGTAAATTAGATTTAAATTTTAAAAGTAGCCCATATGCTCAGTAATAGAGAAAGCACATCCTGGGGACTCCTAAAAAATCACAAAGGTATGAGCTTTTAGCTGTAAGGGCTAGAAGCCATTGCAATATGGGCAGAATATTTTCATCCCTGCCAGTATGGAATGTCCCAGCTGGAGAGACCTGGGATATTCAAGTTCTATTCGGAGAAGAGTGGGCACATTCCTGGCACACCTCAGACACCAAGACAAACTGAAAACATTTAGACACTGGACTTAGCCTGGATTTCCAGGAATCCACACAATTCCTAATAAATGTAAAAAGCTCTGACGGCTAAGCAGTGATACTATAATTTCTTCTAAATTAATTTCATTTTTTATTCTAAAAAAATATAAGCAAAAAAGGGAACATATATGGTCATACTTACCAGCAGGACAAAGAACACAAAAAAGATGAAAGTGATGAAGTAAATGGGTCCCAGGATACGATTGGCTTGCTGAATGCCAGCAAAATTAAAATCTCCAAGAACAATTCGAAATTGTGCAAATCTTTGATGGGAAGAAAGGAAAACATTACATCCCCTCACACATACATGACAACTGATGGGGGTAACCACTATGTCTAGGAACGTATCCATCCAGCTGCATGTGGCATAGATTCTCTGGCTTTAGTCATGTTAGCTCCGAGTTCTATAAACCTAGGTGTGGAATATCCCCCTACAGGCCAGACAAGGACTTCAACTGATCGACAGTGATTCAGGAAATGAATGGGCTTCCACTTACTGAATCCCACAAGATCTGACCCTTCAGATACCTGCGTACCAACTAGTCTTGGCAATGGCCTTCTTAGCCTTTCTTGTGCCCTTCTAAAACGTAGAACACCTGACCTTGTCCAATAAGGATTTTCAACTTGTACCTAGACCCAAGAACCCTAAGATTTCTAATAATATGTGTAATGTGTACACCTCCTCTGCTAAAATAAGATGCCAACAATTTGTCACTTGCTGAGTCTCAAACAAGTGCTGGTAATGATCCTCAAACATGATTCAGAGGTGGGGTGTTTTTTTTGTTTGTAATTTTTAGGGGGAGAGAGAGAGAGAGCGAGTGAGTGTGCATGTGAGAGAGCAGGGTGGGGAGGAAGCAGGGGAAGAGGGAGAGAAGCAGACTCCCTGCTGAGCGCAGAGCCCAACTCAGGGCTCAGCCTCCGGACCCTGATACCATGACCTGAGCCGAAATCAAGGGTTGGGCACTCAACTGACTGAGCTACCCAGGCGCCCCCTGAGGTTTACTTTATTCTCTTCAATAACTATAAATCTTGGATTTGATGTAAAATAACATTTAAAATATTACACATCTTCATTTTATTAATATTAAAGGTGGACATTAAGGCTTTGAATGAGCATAGTAGTAGCAGAGGTGGAATTAGGAGTCCTTAACATGATATCTCATTCTCTCATCATTAGTTTGCAATGGCATTGCCAGACACACCAGGGATATGTTATCAGTTATGTAGATGATTTATTTTTTTTAACTTGAGAACTGTTTAATTTCATCTTTACTCATAGATTAAACAATTAACTTAAAAAGTATTTGGATCTTTCTTTACAAGTTAAAATTGTTTTTTTAGGAATAATTATCTTTTTAGCTATAATATAAACACCGAGCAGTCTGTAGAAGCAAGTTAGAAATTTTCATAAATGGTGATAAACATTAAGGATTGTTGCTTGAGTTCTGTACTATACCCGTTAATTAAATTTCAGCATTACTTTTAATTAATGTTAATAGATCCAACAGTCCCAGAAATACCTGTGATATCAGATTTAACCTAAATTCCAAAGGAGGTCAGTGGGTCAATTGGTTATTAGGTTAGAAAAAGATTTATTATAGTTTCCATTTTTAAAACCCAGGTTCCTGAATTGATCATTTAAAAATAATAATTTAAAGATTATTAATAATTAGATGAAATTAATCTTTTTTCTTTATGTGAACAGTATATAGGAAAATAATCCCTGTCATTCTTGTTTTGCAACAGTAGCATGTTACTTTATTACTCATATTTTGTTTTCTGGAATGGATAACATCTATTTTACGTTCCTTATGGATAGTCAGAGTTCTAATATTGGACAATTAAAAGAAAAAGGCAGCACTCCAGTTTTTCTGATTATAATAATAATGCACGTTCATGGGAGAAATTTTAGGAAGTACTAAAAAAGTTTTAAAAATTTGTAAGCTAATTAGGAACAACCACAGTTGATACTTTGGGCTTATTTGGATTTATGTTTGATATATTTTGATGCCATGGTTATTGCTGTTAGATGCTTAAAATGAGTTATTTTAAGGGGAAGTCTGGAATGGAATTTTTAATAGTATGTAGATACTTTGCATGATTGGTTAGTCAGTCAAAAGGAAGAAGGCTTCTTGTTCCTGGTTGCTTTTGCCCAGCATGTAAAGGGAACACACAGCTGTAAACAATGAAGGAAGAAAATATATTCAAAGAAATGGGCTACTTGGAGTCCTAGGACTCAAGAGTTGGCTGGAATTTCATCTTGGGTACTTAAGACATGGTTAAATCATTCATACTTAAAGTATTTAGCCTTTCTTTCTTTCTTTTTTTTTTTAAGGCTTATTTATTTAGGGGTGCCTGGCTGGCTCAGCCAGTTAAGCGTCTGCCTTTAGCTCTGGTCATGATCCCAGAGTCCTGGGATCGAGCCCCACATTGGGCTCTCTGCTCAGCGGGGACCCTGCTTCTTCCTCTGCCTCTCTCTCTCTCAAATAAATATTTCATTTGAGAGAGAGAGAGAGAGTGCACAGCAGGGAGGGCAGAGGGAGAGTCTTTAACAAACTCCGTGCTGAGTGTGGAGCCCGACGCAGGGCTGGATCTCATGATTCAGATCACGACCTGAGCTGAAACCAAGAGTCGGTCGCTTAACCAATGGAGCCACCCAGGCACCCCATTTATTCAGCTTTTATTTATTTATTTATTTATTATTTTTTTTTCTAAGATTTTATTTATTTATTTGACAGAGAATGAGAGAGAGAGAGCACATGAGAGGGGGGAGGGTCAGAGGGAGAAGCAGACTCCCTGCCGAGCAGGGAGCCCGATGCGGGACTCGATCCAGGGACTCGATCCAGGGACTCCGGGATCATGACCTGAGCCGAAGGCAGTCGCTTAACCAACTGAGCCACCCAGGCACCCTTATTCAGCTTTTAATACTGGTTTACAATGTTCTTCTACACAAGATACAAAAAGAAAAGTGGAACTGGAAGGAGACCAAAATCTCTCAACAAATACTCTTTCCTCTCTGGTATAGGAGAACGAGAGGCTCTGTTTCAGTTTTGATCAAACTTGATCTGTAATCCTTGAGTTGTATTTACAGGAGAAAAGATAAGTTAAAGCCACCATTTCTCCTTTCCAGAAATTAGCTTGTTAACTAAAGCTTCCATTCAGACCTTCTGACTGAGGTCCAGATACCTCTGTTGTGTAAGTAATGTGAATAACAAAACCTAACCAATTTGCTGAATGGTTATAATCACATAGGAAATGGAGACTTCAAATGCAATGTAATTGTCATTTTTCTCCTAATTGGAGTTTAGTTTGTCTGAGTTTAGTTTATCTACCCTCCCCCCCAACCTAACAGGAACACCATGACTGCTTAGAATACAGGGTTATATTGAATGAAAATACTGTTTTGTAGCTTCCTCATACCCCTGGTAACTTTCTAGAGTTCTCTCTTATAAATTAAAATTCGTAACAGATTGTTCTATCATAATATACCACTGTGGTTAATATGACTTCACATGACTGGATATTTAGCTATTCTTCAGCATTCTCCAAATATTGCCTGGTCCACTGTCTGTCTTCTGTAACTCAGGTTAAACATGTTAGGCCTTCTTGTTCCAGTCTTCATACCTCCTACCTTCTCCTACTTTCCGTATCTCTATGCCACATTTTCAGTAATTTTTGCTGGCCTATTTTTCACTTTACTCATTCTCTCTTCATCTCTTATTTGCTGTCAAACCTGTCAACTAGGTGTTTTGTTTGTTTTTTGTGGAGCCCACTGTGGGGCTCAAATCCACAACCCTGAGATTAAGACCTGAGCCGAGATCAAGAATCTGATGCCCAGGACCAACTGAGCCACCAAGGCGCTCCATGTCAACTAGGTTTTTATTCTCAGTTACTGCAATTTTCAGTTCTGGAATTCTAACTTTTTCAAAGATGTCACTTTTTATACTGTCCTGTTCTCTAAAGATGTTTTCTGACTTATGTTTTTCTAAATATAGTAAGTATTTTGTGATTATTCTAATATTGGAAGTCTTTGAGTCTGTTGTTTGTTATCTGCTAGTTCTTGCTTATGATTTCTTACCCCTTCTGTACCAGGTTGCCTTTGACTATGAGCAGTAAGTTATATTTGAAAAATTGCTTGTAGAAGTAATTTGAGGCTGAGGATGAATAAACTTTCTCCAGAGAGGTTTTTTGTTTGTGTCTGCAGATGCACACAGGCATTCTAACCCAGGACCATCTTAATCCAAGTTTAAGACATGAAATTCCCTGGATACTTCGGTAATTATGAGGGATTGATTCACCTTTAACTTGAGACTTTAGCACTTCAGTTTCCCTGCCTGATGTGTGGAGAGGTTATCAGACAAGCCCTCCCTGCCTCTCCCCCCATGCAAGCACTGGACTTTGTCTTCTGTCTCCTTCTCCTGGAGAGGTGGCCAGAAACACATTTTCTTGACGATTTCTCTGGATTATCAAAAATGCCTTCATGGTGGAGGGTTTGGGGAGGGTGGTGGAGTAGGAAACATTAGGAATATGTCTCCCCACCTAGACAAGAATGACATAGGCAGAATTTATCTGATGTAACTGTTTTGGAATTCTGGAATCTATTTAAGGCTTACAACTTCCAGGGGAAGGCTTAGACAATTTTGGTCAATTTCAGGTTTTAGTTTGGTAAAAGCTACCCATCTGCCACCCCCCAGCCCATGGCAGGGAGCCATGCATATATTCCTGGAGCAGTTTGCATGCAACCTGTGGGAACGAGGGTGGGCATTCAGGACACTGTTCTCCAAACATTAGGGGTCTGTGTTCTGATTGCTCCTTCTGATCACAAGGATGCAGAAAGAGGTGGGCATGTTCCCCTGTCTTTTTCAAGTCCCTCTCCCTCTTGCTGAATTAATGTCCTTGGGATTAAAGAGCTGGTGCCCTCCCCTCCTCCTTCATTTTTCTCTTTTTCCCCTTTTGGGAGCCAGACATTAAAGACATCAAAAGTAACTGCATATACGGAGGAAATTAGAAAGTCACCATGCATCCCCAAGGAAAGGTGCAGGCTCAGAAAAGACCTAAGAAGACCTTTACACTTCAGGCTACTCCTTAGCATGAAGACAGTACCCAATAATAAACAAAACAAAACAAAAAACAGGAAACCCTGGTGAAGGGCAAGAATGTCATTTCCAGGGTTATCACATTCTACATTCAAATGTCCAGGTTTCAACAACAAGAAAAGACAGGACATACAAAGAAGCAGGAAAGTATGACCCAATCAAAGGAAAAAAATAAACCAACAGAAATATCCCTGAGAAAGACCAGATAGCAAAGCTACTAGACAAAGACTTTAAAACAACCATCTTAGAGACGCTCAAAGAACTAAAAGACATGGAGAAAGTTAAGAAAAGGGAGGAAATTCTGACATATTGCATGACACTGATGAATCCTGAAGGCATGCTAAGTGAAATAAATCAGTCACAAGTAGGCAAATACTGTATGATCCCACTAAACACCTAGAGTTAATGAAAATCAAAAGAGAGAGACAAAAAGTAGAATGGTGGTTGCCAGAGACTGGGAAAGGGGGAAAGTGGAGAATTCTTGATTAATGGGCATAGTTTCAGTTTTACAAGATGAAAAGAGTTCTGGAGATGGATGGTGGTGATGGTTGCACAGTATGAATGTACTTAATCTCACTGAATTGTACACTCAGAAATGGTTAAGATGGTAAATTTTACGTGTATCTTAACACAATAAAAAAAAATCCTTATAAACTTAAAAAGAAGGCTTCAGGGCAAAAGAAGCCTTGGATGCTGAGCTTACTTCTCTGGGTTCTTGCCTTTGGGTTTTGGTCCACTTATTATCTATTTTATGGTCAGTTCTTCAATGTTACCTGTATTTCATCTAGCTTTTTAAACTGTCCTGAAGAGGAGGTTGATCTGAATAACCTAGCACATCATTACCAAAAGCAGAGGTCCCCTCATTAATGTATTCCAAAGTTGTCTACCTGTTTATTCTGTGCCGTATACTTCCTTTCTTCTCCACTATCTAGGGTAAGACCAATTTCCAAGTTCTGTAAATTACTACATTTATATTCAATGTCTAATACTACTAAGTTTTATTAGTGACACTTGAATTAAGATCCTAGGAAAGGACCAAGAAGTTGTTGAAACTGCAAACATAATTCACTCAAAAGAAAGCTAATTAGACTTCTCAAATTGTAGGCTGTTTGACATCGGAAAGAATCTCTGGAAGTAACTTAGTCCAGTCCCTTCATTTGTAGATAAAGAAATAAAGGTCTATAAAAGTTGAATAGCTAGTGCAGAAGTCGAAAGTAGAACTATATCCTCTTGGTTCCTAGTCCACTCTTCTTTCTCTAATTAATAAAGGGTTATTTCAGCAAATATTATGAAATTTCTTAGAATTGGCACTTCAAATATATCCACGTGGATAGTGAAAAGAGAGTAATTTAAGACATTTCCTTAGACCAGAACTCCCCCAAAATCAAGTAAAAGGACAAGTAAGTTTGGGGAATTCTTGACTAAAGTTAAAAAAGTTATTGCAGTTTTTCTCAGGGCCATATGTTAATATGCACTGCAAATTTTCAAAAGAGTGATGCAAAATTTCAAAAACTTACTTAAATATGAAGCCATTTCCCACCAATCTTGGTCTAAGTTACACAGAACATATTTTGAGAAATTATATTTCAGACTATCATAATTTTCTTACACACACAGAACTTATTTTACTTACCCAAAAAGGAGAGTGAATTTATTTAAATTATTCACTTAAAAAAAATCTGAATACTTTTCTAAGGATTCTACCTGATCAGTTGTATAAGTTTGTTGCCTGCTGATTGCTTTATGCATATAAAAATATTTTTAAATTTTTTTTTTTTTTTAAGATTTTATTTATTTGCGAGAGAGAGAATGAGAGACAGAGAGCATGAGAGGGAGGAGAGTCAGAGGGAGAAGCAGACTCCCTGCTGAGCAGGGAGCCTGACGTGGGACTCGATCCCGGGACTCCAGGATCATGACCTGAGCCGAAGGCAGCCGCTTAACTGACTGAGCCACCCAGGCGCCCTAAAAATATTTTTAAAACACAGCTTTGCCAGATCAGCAAAGGACAATCAGGTGAATATCAATAAAAGGATTCTAAAGGTAGAGGCCTTAAAGAGAAACATTTAAACTTTCTTTTCTCCAGACAATAAATATTACAGAGACATAGAGGTCAATTTCTGTTATATTTGGTAAGCTTTTTACCAATGAAAAATGAAAAATTATTTTTCTAACTTGACCTCTTAACATTTAAAAAATGGACTGCACTATCCACTGGGATCTTTTAATGCTAAATACTACTGTGAGTGTGACCAGGTATTTTTCTATCAGTGAAAATATAAAACCAAGTTTAAATGTATTAAAACATATATTACTACTTATTATAGGCCTTTCCATGATTTGTTTTCTTCTAAGTTAGTAAATATGATTACATTTACTCTAACAGCTTACATGGCATTTTGAAAAGTGGAAAAGTCGTCAACTTGTGATCCAAAAACAAGAAATCCTAACTGAGCATAAGCAAAGAATATTATAAAAAACATGATGGCAAATCCTACTATGTCTTTGATACAGCGGGACAAGGTTGATGACAGCTGAGACATTGTCTTATTAAAACTTATGAATTTGAATATCTGAAAAAGAACAAAGTTAATTGAAACAGAAGAATATCTAATATCATACTAACAGTAAGTTAAATTAATTTCAGAAAAAATTTGCTTCAAATTAAAGGAAGTGTTTAATAGTGATAGTTAGGAGTGTTTGAGGATTTGCCCACAATCATTGCAAGGCCAACCTACTTTTTAAAGTTACTTTATAGTTAAGAAAATCCTTTTTTTTTTCCATAACTTTGCCGCTTTAGTTCCCATTTTGCTATCTAAAAAAACCACTTATCTAATCTGTTGTATTTAATATAATAAAGTATAAATACCTTTATCCATGCAAAAAAGACGGTGACAGCAATTATATTGTTGTAGTAAGTGTGCCAGTATGCAAGAAAATAGAAGTCTGAATATTTTTCGGTATTTTTTAACAGGTCTCCAAGTAAGAGAAAAATTTGTATATTACAGTATATGTTGAAGGAAACAGTCACAAAACACAACTAAATGGGAAAATAAGAAATGTTAAATTAGAGACAATTTCTACTTCTGATTTTCCTGCAGCCTCCGAACAGACACAGGAAAAAGTTCATCAGAAGTTTAACAAAAAGGGAGGGGAATTAAGACATAGGCTTTTACGTGAATGGAAGTGAACCGCAACTTACAGAAGTTTAAGATAGCAAGACGATCACAAAAGTGCAGAAATACTGGTCACCTGACCATCCTAATCTATCTGCCTGTTTCTTTGAGTCATAAAGCACAAATGTCTAAAATGATTATGTTATTCTGACAAGGCTGCATTTCTGCTCCATGTAACTACATGATACCTAGAAGTTTATTTTTATTTATGTGTTTATGTATTTATTTATAATTCCAGTGTAGTTAACATACAGTGTTATATTAGTTTCATGTGTACAGTATAGTAGTTCAACACTT
This sequence comes from Leptonychotes weddellii, assembly GCF_054177405.1. Classification (NCBI taxonomy): domain Eukaryota; kingdom Metazoa; phylum Chordata; class Mammalia; order Carnivora; family Phocidae; genus Leptonychotes; species Leptonychotes weddellii. The sequence continues at coordinate 112,384,101 of NC_138375.1, forward strand.
CCATACACATGATCCTTAAAAGTTTAATATTTTCTACCACGTAACACTGAAAGAAAAAATTTTTCAGTGACACAAAAATAAGCCTTGAGAGCCCTCTGACAGCTCTTCTAGAGGAGGATTTCGGAACAAGGTTATATCAGGTATCACAGCTTTCAAACTGTCATGAAAATCTTCCTTTGACTTCCTTTGCCTGAAATGCTCAGATAGTTAAACGTTCAATGTTAGGCTGTATGTTAAGTATTATCGGGGATACCAGAGAGGTAGGTGGTACATTTCCTGACTCTGAGAAACTTTTAATCTGGTTTTGGGAAACAAGGATTATATCCTGGATTGGCTATAACTAAGGGTCAGTAAGGGTGTATAAGCCAGAAATGTTTGTTCATTGTTTCTAAGACCAAGTTCTTACCATTTGTCCCACCCTGCCTACCTCTTTGTTTTAGTCCATTCCATTGACAAGAACTGGCAGTTTTTGGATTTCTTTCAGAGACTATATTCCCAATCCTGGTATTCGCTGTGCCCACAAACTACCCTCTGGCTGCTCACTCCCCCTGGACCCCCCTTTCAGTATTCTTCCTAGGCTTGATTTTGCATATTCTTTCAAAATTCAGTGTGAGAGGGGCGCCTGGGTGGCTCAGTTAAGCGTCTGCCTTCGGCTCAGGTCATGATCTCAGGGTCCTGGAATCGAGCCCCGCATCGGGCTCCCTGCTCTGCGGGAAGCCTGCTTCTCCCTCTCCCACTCCCCCTACTTGTTAACTGCCATGAAGTATTATTCCTTGTGTTCCCTCTCTCGCGTGTCTCTGTCAAATAAATAAATAAAATCTTAAAAAAAAAAAATTCAGTGTGAGGAGGAAAACAGAGAGGCACATAGAAGAGTACATGTACAAAAATAACCATGATTTTCAACATGACGCCCTATAAGAAACACATTTTTTTGAGTGAGGGGAGACCTACTGTGTGCATTAAATAATAATACCTATAGAATCACCTATTCTTCTAAGTTTATGCTGGTTTTCTCAAGGACCAAATCAGAGAAAAAAAAATATTTTTATTTTAGAGAGAGTGAGCGAGAGAGAGCACAGAGATAGAGTGGGAGAAGCAGACTCCCCACTGAGCAGGGAGCCTGACACCAGGGCTCGATCCCAGGACCCCGAAATCATGATCCCAGCTGAAGGCAGATGCTTAACCAGTTGAGCCACCCAGGCGCCCCCAAAAATAGACTTCTTACTTTTGGAGGCCCACCGTTAGTATGCCCTATGACAGTTCCTTTTATAATTGTACTTGCAGCTTTGAAATTGTACCAGCTGGGCTCCTGAAGAGCTGAGGGGTTGGGGTGGGGGTTTGGGACTTGGGGATGGGGGAGAGAGAGACGGAGCTGCCCCTTAGCTAGTTGCCAGATGAAAAGTTTGCTTTTTACACCTCCCTCATTGGTGCGTTCAGATTTGATTCCCTCCAACAATACATATGAATGTATACTTACCACCAAAAGTAGTAATTCTAGCCAGTTCCAAACACTTTTGAAATAGGCAGACTTAAATTCTCTAACTTTTTGGGCTTCTTGTGTTGTGAAGACAATAAGAAAAATACAAAATGTGATTTCACAGGAAGCAATAATATAATCATAGTAGCTAACATATCTGAGGAGCTTCACAGAGTTAAACTGCCATGAAGTAATTATTCCTCCAGTTGCAGGGAATTCTGCCACCAATCTGTAAAATTAGGTTAGTGAAAGTAACTGTTCATTTATTTCAAGCATTTATATTTCAGTACCTAACTCAATGTGAAGTTTCTAATTTGTGATGATGTGTACTTTAATAATCAGTTATTTTATAGAAAATATGTTTTATTGGGGTCATGTGTTCAATTTAAAAGAAATTCTAGTGGATTTACTTATTTTTTAATGGCTTCACTTTTTTTGTACTCTGAATATTCACAGTGGTCAAAGACCAATGTCATTGAAAAAGTAAGATATGATGTTAGCCAGACATTCTTTCTATTTTGTGTTTAGATTTCTTGATCATCACTGGGAATACCACTTTATCTCCACAAGAGAATGAGATGATGTTCAAGAAATGCTATACTGTTAGTTACTGTTATTAATCAGTACTCCCCCCAGAATACATAATTCTTGAATGTTTCAGAGAAGGAAAATACACTCTCCCCCTTTAGATTATCAGAGATACTTCTTGCTTCTAAATGTCAAGATTACATGGTCTACTAAAACAAATGTTTCCTGTTTACTTTAGGCACAGGATGTTGGATACAAGGATTTATATGCAAAGAGAAGTACAAAAATTAATTCCAACACTAAATAAAAAGATTTTGAGATTGTTCACTGTATTTCTACTGCTCTCTACAACTTCAGATAATTAAGAATTCGCAATAATTTAAGGAACCCAGTATCTCTATCATAATGTAATTATTCCTACTTAGATATATTAGCAAATATTATTGCTACTGGAATAAGGTGCTGCCAAAATAAAATCCAAAACCAGTTAAACAGAAAACAGAACTGTTCGTTTTTCCTTGCATGTAGTAGGTGTGCAATGTTGGATAAGTGAGTCAAGTGAAAGAAACTCAATATTTTGATCTGAAGTGTACACTAGTAAAAAGGGAAAAAAGAACAGTATTCAGTTTAGTTTACCAGATATGTTTACAAAAGGAAAGTACATGGGTAAGGTCTTAAGTAATGTGCTCCCATACAACTACTGATTAGATATACCACCAGTTTAAAGTTTTAAAATCTGCTAGTTTCTGGGGCGCTTGGGCGGCTCAGTCATTAAGCATCTGCCTTTGGCTCAGGTCATGATCCCGGGGATCGAGCCCCACATTGAGCTCCCTGCTCCATGGGAAGCCTGCTTCTCCCTCTCCCACTCCCCCTGCTTGTATTCCCTCTCTCCCTGTATCTGTCAAAAAATAAAATCTTTTTTTAAAAAATAAAATTTGTTAGTTTCTAAAAAGTAACATTTTAAAAGGTAACAATAAGCATAAACCCCAGGGACAGGAAATCTGGACTTAGTCTAGTGTAACAAGGAGTTCTCCTTATGATTTTAAGCCAGTTATCCCAATGTTTCTCCTCGTGTTTAAGGCATAAAAATTATTTGTATTCTTTATCCTGATCAGAACTGTTGGAAAGAGTGATTAATGTTGGTAAAAAGCTCTGATTCCCTGAAAGAAGAGAAAAAAACTATAAAAGAAATGGTGTAATGTCCATGCTACTTAAGACAATAGATTTGTTTTATTCATTTTTCCAGATTTTAAAGGCCATGGTTGGTTTCACTGTCACTGTTGCACAAGGGCAAAATCCCCTAGTCAGAGTAGACACCAATTCTGTATTCCATTTAGGGTAGAAATGTAAGACTCATGAGAGAGATTTAAGATTCACTAAGATTTTAGTGGATATTACTCTTTGCTCGTCTGTGGTCATTATTCCATTCCTCCTTTCTAATAGAACACTTATTGTACCAGGCATCCACTCATTCCCAGATCACTCAGAGGAAGCTGATTCAATCCCCAGACAGATTCAATCATGGTAATCCTGTTTCTTTGTCAGTGTGTGATTCTAGAACACAGGCCTAAAGCCAATTAGCATGGTCCAGGTTAGGCAAATGCACTAAGATCATCAGAATAATGGAAAGAATTTTTTCTCTTTAGAGGGTTCTCTCCCCTGCCTGCTGATTCTTTCCCCTTCTCCTCCTCCTCCTTCGCCTTCTCTTCTTCCTTATAAGGGAATGTCTCTTACCATCCTTCTGGGTCCACATCAACCCAGACATGTCCTTCTCATGTAATGGCAGAAATGCCAGAGAACAAGTTTTTTTTTTTTTTTAAAGATTTTATTTATTTATTTGACAGAGAGAGACACAGTGAGAGCAGGAACACAAAGCAGGGGGAGTGGGAGAGGGAGAAGCAGGATTCCTGCCGAGCAGGGAGCTCGATTTGGGGCTCGAACCCAGGACCCCGGGATCATGACCTGAGCCGAAGGCAGACGCTTAACGACTGAGCCACCCAGGCGCCCCTAGAGAACAAGTTTTAACAGGCAAACTCATTTCAAACTTCTGCTTGTATCTTACCTGCTCCCATTCCATTGACCAAAGCAAGTCACAAGGCTAAGCCCAAAGAGAAATTAAGGAGTCAATCCCATTTACAATTGCACCAAAACCCATAAGATTCCTAGGAATGAACCTAACCAAAAGGCAAAGGATCTATACTCAGAAAACTATAGAACACTCATTAAAGAAATTGGGGAAGACACAAAGAAAGGGAAAAAATGTTCCATGCTCATGAACTGGAAGAACAAATAATGTTAAAATGTCTATGCTACCTAGAGCAATCTATACATGCAATGCAATCCCTATCAAAATGCCATCAACGTTTTTCACAGAGCTGGAACAAATAATCCTAAAATTTGTATGGAACCAGCAAAGACCCCAAATACTCAGAGGAATGTTGAAAAAGAAAAGCAAAGCTGGTGGCATCACAATTCCGGACTTCAAGCTCTATTACAAAGCTGTAATCTTCAAGACAGTATGGTACTGGCCCAAAAACAGACATGTAGATCAACAGAACAGAATAGAGAACCCAGAAATGGACCCTCAACTCTATGGTCAGCTAATCTTCGACAAAGCAGGAAAGAATATCCCATGGAAAAAGGACAGTCTCTTCAAGAAATGGTGTTGGGAAAATTAGACAGCCACATGCAGAAGAATGAAACTGGACCATTTTCCTGCACCATACACAAAAATAGACTCAAAATGGATGAAAGACCTAAATGTGAGACAGGAATCCACCAAAATCCTAGAGGAGAACATAGGCAGCAACCTCTGTGACCTTGGCTGCAGCAACTTCTCACTAGACACATCTCCAAAGCAAGGGAAACAAAGGCAAAAATGAACTACTGGGACTTCAACAAGATAAAAACCTTTTGCACAGCAAAGGAAACAGTCAACAAAACCAAAGACACCCTACAGAATGGGAGAAGATATCTGCAGATGTCTTATCAGATAAAGGGCCAGTATCCAAAATCTATAAAGAATTTATCAAACTCAACACCCAAAGAACAAATGATCCAATCAAGAAATGGGCAGAAGACATGAGCAGACATTTCTACAAAGAAGACATCCAAATGGCCAACAGACATAAAAAATGCTCAACATCACTCGGCATCAGGGAAATACAAATCAAAACCACATTGAGATACCATCTCACACCAGTTAGAATGGCTAAAATGAACAAGTCAGGAAACAGCAAATGTTGGCGAGGATGCAGAGAAGGGGAACCCTCTTACACTCTTGGTGGGAAATGCAAGCTGGTGCAGCCATTCTGGAAAACGGTATGGAGGTCCCTCAAGAAGTTGAAAATAGAGCTACCCTAGGACCCAGCAACTGTACTACTCGGGATTAACCCCAAAGATACAAATGTCGTCCTCAAAAGGGGCACCTGCACCCCAATGTTTATAGCAGCAATGTTCACAATAGCCAAGTATGGAAAGAGCCCAGATGTCCATTGACAGATGAATGGATAAAGAAGATGTGGTGTGTATATCTACAATGGAATACTATTCAGCCATCAAAAAGAATGAAATCTTGCCATTTGCAATAATGTGGATGGAACTAGAGGGTATTATGCTAAGGGAAATAAGTCAATCAGAGAGAGACAATTATCATATGATCTCACTCATATGTGGAATTTAAGAAATAAAATAGATCATAGGAGAAGAGAGGAAAAAATAAAACAAGATGAAATCAGAGAGGGAGACAAACCATAAGAGACTCTTAATCATAAGAAACTGAGGACTGCTGGACGGAGGGGGTTGGGAGGATGGGGAAACTGGGTGATGGACATAAAGGAGGGCATGTGATGTAACGAGCACTGGGTATTATATAAAACTGATGAAATCACTGAACTCTACCTCTGAAACTAATAATGCATTGTTAATTAATTGAATTTAAATTAAACAAATTAAAACAACAACCACAAAACAAAAAAAAAAACCAAGGCTGAGCCTAACATCAGGAGCTGGGTAATGCAGGCAACCATGGGTGGCAGAGCACTGCAACGTTACATGGCAAAGATGTGAAGAATTGGGGCCATTTTTGCAAATCACCACAGGCTCTAATCATTTCTAGGATGCCGGCTACGGATATATATTGTTTGAAATATAAATTCTTCATTCTTGAGACAAAAATTAATAACTTAATAAAGAAGCTCATTCTGAAAAGAAATCAACAGATTTAAATGATCTGATTTAGAGGTAGAAATCAAGACTAAACGTGAGATCTGTGCAGCTGCAGAGTAAGACTATATATCCTTAATATAAAACATATTGTATGTTAAGTAATTCTCCATGTTCTTGAATATATTCCAAAACAATGAAACAATGAATATGATGCTTCTTTACCATCTTATTCATTATTGGCATAACTACTTTATATTTATTTTGAGGCCTATTTTTTTTTTTTAAAGATTGATTTATCTGACAGCAAGAGCGAAAGAGCACAAGCAGGGGGAGCGGCAGGCAGAGGGAGAAGCTCCCAAGTAGCAAGGATTCCGATGTGGGGCTTGATCCCAGGATGCTAGGATCATGACCTGAGCTGAAGGCAGACGCTTAATCAACTGAGCCACCCAGGTAACCCTATGACTTTTTTTTTAAGTAGGCTCCAGGCCCAGCATGGAGCCCAACGTGGGGCTTGAACTCACAAATGTGAGATCAAGGCCTGAGATGAGATCAAGAGTCAGATGCTTAACTGACCGAGCCACCCACGTGCCCCGAGGCTTATGATTTTAATCTCAGTATAAACACGCACAAACTAGAAACCCTAATGATGGCTCTGGATGCCATGTATGTATGTATGTATACATTTTAAGCAGGCTCCATGCCCAATGTAGGGCCCAAACTCATGACCCTGAGGCCAAGAGTCCCATGCTCCTGAGTGAGCCAGCCAAGTGCCCCTCTGAAGGCTTTTTAAATTCAAGACACTTATAATAAAGAGGTTTTGAGTCACTTACCTGATTATGCAAAACAGGTTTACATTAGCATTGTATAATGAAAAATCAATAAAAATAACTCTAGTCCCTCTTGTGATCCAGCTGTTCAGTTGAAGGTTAATAAACTTGTTTTTTGTTTCAGATTTTGATTTTGATAAAGTGAAAATAAATCCCCCATTTCGGTAAACACCAACAAATCCCCAGTGCCAAGGGGAGGTACTATCAGGAGTAGCGTACTTCCATCTGTTAGGTATAAAAAGAATAATGAAGAGACGAGAAAGCCTGACCGAGATGTATTCTAAGAATTTAAGCTAACATTAAAAAAAAAAGCAGTATTAAGTTCATAAGTTTTATACTAACTTTGAAGCAAGACAATGAGTTAAGGATTAAAAGGATTAAGATTTAGTATGTTTTCATTTTTTAGTGTTTAGTGTGGGCAACCCACTGGACTAGATGCAATGAGAAAAGGTTTTTTTTTTTAAAGATTTTATTTTATTTATTTGTCAGAGAAAGAAAGCACAAGCAAAGGGGAGGGGGAGGGGCAGAGGGAGAAGCAGACTCCCTGCTGAGCAAGGAGCCTGATGTGGGACTCAATCCCAGGACCCCTGGATCATGACCTGAGCTGAAGGCAGACGCTTAACTGACTGAGCCACCCAGGTGCCCCAGGAGGTATCTTATTTTACAAAAGTTTATAAATCAAAGTAAAATGTGCTTAACTGAATTTTGTTTCCATCCTTTCTACTTTTTTTGAGAGACAGAGAGAGTGAGCAAGCACATGTAAGGTGGGGGGAAGGGCAGAAGGAGAGAGAGAATCCCAAGCAGGCTCCATGCTCAGCATGGAGCGGGACGTGGGGACCGATCCCACGACTCTGAAATCATGACCTGAGCCGGTATCAAGAGTCCTACGCGCAACCAACTGAGCCAACCAAGCACCCCCATCCTTTCAACTTTTAATTATGGAATATCAAAAAATAAAGTTTTGACTCCTCATTTCAGTCCCTGTTCAGCCTCCCCAGACAGACTTGAATGATTATCCAAAGGTATACTGCTTAGAGTTGTTTTTCTATTAATAATACTGTTTGTTTTCAGGAGGGGGGAAAAGTGATACCACTAAGAAAAAATACTCAGATTTAATGAAAATTCCATTGTTGTATTTTTGAGTGTTTTCCACATGGTTGTTAAACTGAAACAAGAACATTTGTTACACCAATCCTCTCCTACTTCCAATTTTTTATGATGTTTTTAATTAGTGAATATTACATTTTAGATAGATAAGCAAGCACAGATTGATTCTTATTTTGTTAGGGAATAACAAGTATTATCATTCCAAGTCTGTAGTGTTAATTTTGGTATTTAACTTACTTTTAGTTGTTATGGGAATTTGGAATAATAGAATACCCAACAGATTAGCTTTTAGATTCCAATTTAAAATGTGCAATTGATTAACTGATTTATTTTGTAATTTTTCATTTAAAGAGAAGTAGTATACAGTTCAGTAATATCTAAGAGACTGTGTCACCATACTTATGAGTTCATCGGATTTCTAAGAATTATATGAGCACTTTGCTATCCTAAAGTATAACCAAAAACTTACACAAAGAAAAAACAAGTCAACAAAAACTGTAAAGCAGTGATTAATCTTGATGCTACAGGAGAGGTTGTTGAAGAAAAGAAATGTAATCATTGCTCATATTTATAATATAAACACTGACTAACGATTAACAAAAATTATGATCTAACAACAGGCTAAGGGAAATGGGAAGTGTGTGTGTAGAGGGAGGGACACATGACAGCCACAACAGATACATAAAACCGTAAAATCAAGTAATAGCAGTACAAGCACATTATTTAGAAAGTACACCAGAAGAAACAACTAAAAGAGTTCAAAGAGGCTGCCTCTGGAGAATTGTATTTGTATCATTTTGATAAATATTAAGTTAAAAAATGTGTTCTCTGCCCCCTGAGATTTTCATAGGACTGTAAAAGCAATGACACCAGCAGCTTCTGGCTTTGGGTGTCCTGTCTTCAGTATAGACATGAGTGTACACCAGCATTAGCCTCAGCCAATTTGGAGAACACTGCTACAATATCTTTGGTAGGCATCGTCAGATGCAGTGCCTCCAGAGCATAACTGCTCCTTTTCCATATTGGCAATAACAGAGGATATCACTGAAGTAAGAGTGAGAAAGGAAGAAAGTGGCAGAGCACACCTAACACACTCCCTAAGGGTCCCAAGAAGCTTTTGGGATGTGTTTGAGGGAGTCTGGTCAGAGACAGAAAAGCTGATTTGAGTACTGTAAAAGCAGAAATGGATGTTTTACCTTATGTTCAAAATGACTTAGCACTTCATATACCCCAGTTAGAAAAAAAAGAATACTCTTTATATCCTTTGGTAAACAAAATAACAGGTTCACTCTTACTTTTCTAAACACTGCTCCTTCCTTTGTTACGATTATTGAAATAGTCTCCTTACCTGCCAGACCACTGTTGGTATTATTTGGAAAATATACATATTTTCCTAATTTTTTAAAGATACAATGGTAAGATGCTAGGAAAAGTTACATGTAATTTTATATTACTTACTCAGTTTCCACTTTAAGGCCAAAATCAGCCAGGTCTTCATTTTTAGAAGTGTATCTGTCATAACATTCATTCATCAAAGACTGAAGGGATGAATAGACCTTGCATGTGTTGTTGCGGACTTTTAGTTGACGGACTCTGGGGACTCCTAAAAGTATGTTCTCATAGTAGATGCGACTGGTGTTCTTTAAATCATACAACGTCTTGTTAGTGTACCATGCGTCCCAGTACAGACCTTCCAAAAGGGGTCCTTCCATAAACTTCATATAGAAAGATAAATGTTATGGGAAAAATATTTTCATGTCAATTGTTTAACAGAATCTACATTCATAATGTTACCTTAAGAACATAAAAATCAGTGATTTTGAGGAGTATGAAAATTACTGACCAAGCCACCATTAATATTAAAGATATGATGATGATGTCGATGATGATAATGAAGATGGTTAATATTTACTGAGCCCTTACTATGTACTATGCACTGCTCTAGCACTTTACAAATATTAATTCATTTAATTCTACAACTTTTCTTTTCCCTTTCTTATATGAGGGGTATACTGAAAACTGTCCCCTGATACATGAGTATATAAACCCATAGCCATACACTTATGGTTGTTATAGCCACAACTCATCACTTGCCCTCGAATTTGTCTGTGTTCTCCTTCCCCACCAGTTCCAGCAGTGGTGACTGCTACTACTTCCTGGCTCTGCCATTCTGAGATCCCCAAGCCTGGGTTCGGTTTTTCCTTTCCTGCCTTTGTCTTCTTTGCCATTGGCCATGTATACTTCAAGATAGCACAATAAAAAAATAGGGTGAACTGCACTTCTAGTCTCAGGGAAGATCTCCTTTTTCTTTTATATTTCACCTGGACTATACCAATGACCTCGAATCATCTCCTCTCATCTCAAACTTCCCCTCTCTCTCGGGAAGTGACCGTGTCTCCTTCCCATAAGTTTCAGTTTCCTAGCATGGCATTCATGATTGACCTCTGTTCAATTCAGAGTTTGGCCTTTTCCACCTCATCTTCTATATTCCTATAATGCCAAACATAGCTCCATATGTAGAATTACTTATAGCACATATTGTTTATCCTTCCTAGAATGCCCTCCTGTTACTCATCCTTTAAAATGCAAGTGAACTGTCATCACCTCTGGAAAACCTTCCTTATATGGCCCAATGTTTGTGACTTGGGATACCTGAAACTTCTGTTCTCTTAATTGTTCTTTCCTAATAATGTGAGCATCTTGATAAGTTAAATGTAATGGAAAAAAACAAATCTGTTCCAAAGCTGAAGGAATGGTACTCTCACATAATTAAAAACACTATAGGGCACCTGGGTGGCTCAGTTGGTTAAACGACTGCCTTCAGCTCAGGTCATGATCCTGGAGTCCCAGGATCAAGTCCCGCATCGGGCTCCCTGCTCAGCAGGGAGTCTGCTTCTCCCTCTGACCCTCCCCCCTCTCATGTGCTCTCTCTCTCTCTCTTGTTCTCTCTCTCTCAAATAAATAAATAAAATCTTAAAAAAAACCTATAAAGTTATATTTTGCATGTGTACTTTTTATTATTTACTTGATTATATACTGTACATTACTGTAATACACACAGTACAAGGCTGTATACCAAAATTATATATATTTCACTTTATGGGCCATTTGAGGATTTAAAAAAATTTTTTTAGTAATCTCTACACCCAAAGTGGGGCTCAAACCCATAACCCCAAGATCAAGAGTTGCATGTTCTTCCAACTGAGCCAGTGAGGCACCCCCATTTAAGGATTTTTTTTTTTAAAGATTTTATTTATTTATCTGACAGAGAGAATGGGAGACAGCATGAGAGGGGGAGGATCAGAGGGAGAAGCAGACTCCCCGCTGAGCAGGGAGCCAGATGTGGGACTCGATCCCGGGACTCCAGGATCATGACCCGAGCCGAACGCAGTTGCTCAACCAACTGAGCCACCCAGGCGCCCCCATTTAAGGATTTTTTAAGAATAATTTTCACTAAACAAAATTACAGTTTGACATGGATCCTAACCCCACATAAGCAGCAAGTCTACTATTTTCCAAATGCAATGATAATGTTTTTTAAAAAAAAGTCTAATTTTGGGGCACCTGGGTGGCTCAGTCATTAAGCGTCTGCCTTTGGCTCAGGTCATGATCTCAGGGTCCTGGGATTGAGCCCCGCATCGGGCTCCCTGCTTGGCGGGAAGCCTGCTTCTCCCTCTCCCACTCACCCTGCTTGTGTTCCCTCTCTCGCTGTGTCTCTCTCTCTCTGTCAAATAAATAAATAAATAAATAAATCTTTAAAAAAAATTTTTAAAAAGTGTAATTTTGGGGTGCCTCGGTGGCTCAATTGGTTAAGTGGCTGCCTTCGGCTCAGGTCATGATCTCAGGGTCCTGGGATCAAGCCCCACATCAGGCTCCTTGTTCAGCGGGGAGTCTGCTTCTCCCTCTGCTTACTCTCTCTCTCTTTCTAATAAATAAAATCTTTTAAAAAAGTATAATTTTTTTAAAGTTCTAAGAACTCTATTACACTGAGAGCATAGGTTCTCAATATACACTTACTGATGGGTTGATTCTAAAAGTTTAAAGAAATATTCATTTTTACTCTTTCCTTCAACAAATATGTCTCCAGTGCTTATTATGTGTGCCATGAGTTTGTTTATGCAATACCAAAAGCTACTTCATTCTCAATCACGATACCTTACCTTCCAAAAATCAGTTATGCTGCGAATAGACTTAAAGTTGGTTCTTTCATCACCAGGCACAGAAGTGTCCAAAAATAGAGATGACATAACTTTGTTTAAGTAATACATATGTGGGTTTACCATCCCAAAAGTCACTAAGGAGAAGAATTTTTGTTTAAAATTTTATTTTTAAAAACTCAGTTTATCAGGATTAATAGTTAAATTTTATTCCCAATTTTGTTTTGAAAATTCAAATTTTTTCTTGACTAATTATAAAATTAAAAAAAAAAGAAAATAGAAATATACAAAACAGGAAGAAGTTTCCTGTAATTCCACCGCTAGAATTAGGTTTAGCACATATTCTTCAGATTTTTCTATAGGCCTACACATTTATAAAGAAAATAAGTTTATTTTTACAAAAATGAGAACATATTATGCATACTATTCTGCAAGCTTTTTCTCTATTTTGAGAGTAGGCAATATAATATAATGAATAAAGCTACGGATTTTGAATTCAAACAAATAACGATTTGAGTCCCGTCATAGGGATAACATCTCCTACCTCACAGTTTTGTTATGAGAGTGAGATAATGCATGTGGAACATTTAAATCCATGTTTTGGCACACGATAAGAATTTTTAAAAATATTAACTGGTATTTGTTCTCTTTCTAGTGTGGGTGGATAGATTTTAGAGAAGGGTCTTTCTTTAATATGACTAAACATGTTTCTTTTTTTTTTTTGCTAGCAGACTTTTAGTGTTTACCAATTATCTACCTTCAACATGATTCTAGGGCACATGAGCCTATGCCATGCTTTAATGTTCCATATTATTTCACTGTATATACCAATGATGTATTTCACTGGATATACTAATTCAATCAATGTTGACTATGAAAGCTTTTCATTACACCTGTGACCTAAAGCTTTGCCCTTTAAGAAATGGAAATAGTGTCAATTAAAGTCTAAAATGTGTCACTATTTTTTTAGAGGTCTTAGTAGTCTCAGAGCCTATGGTTTATAAAGTACGTTTTTTTTCACCTCCACATAACTTCTTAGTTCAAACAGTGTCTTCATCTACATCTGTGTACTTACATATACATAGGTTTATTAAAAAAATAAAGTAGAGTGCCAACTCCTGAAGTGTGGTTCTAATTTCTACTTCCTTACTGTAATGCAGGCTATGTTTCGGAGCCCCTGTGAGACACAAAACAAATTGTTTCCTTACATTATTATGCCATTTACAATGTATATAAATAACTATGATGGGAAAACAGCCACTTTTAGCTGATACACTGTGTGAAGGAAAGTTCCAATGGCTTCTGGTTATTTTTTTATTCTCACTTTTGCGAAGGAGGAATAATTACTAACACTTCCCATGGGGGGGTGAGCGGGCAGTCATTTTGACTGAACACTAGTGAATTTTATATATTACACGGACGTTTCCTCAGAAATCCCGTCTGAAAGTGAAAAAGCAAAATACAAAAAAGAAAAAAAAAGAGAAGAAAAAAAGAAAAAAAAAATCACTCATCTGCCCCTAACCGTTTTCTCTACCTTCTATATTGCTTCTTGGGAAGACTGGCTTCCGCTGGAGGGGGAAAATGACTCGGCCTGGGGTTCTATCGAGGTAAGACTCCCTAGGTCAACTAAGGGCTTCGCAGAATGGCCTAGTGACGGTATCTGTGCATCAAGTTAACAACCCCGGCTCGAGCCTCGGGCAAGGGGCGGGTGCCATATCGCCTCAAGGCTTCAGTTTTCCCATCTGTGAAAAGGGACCCCTATCCACCCCTTCTCAAGGGGAGACTGTGAGGGCTAAATGTGCTGTCTTTCATGAACAGATATGGGGCTACACAGTTCCTTCCACGGTACTTGTAATTTCCAAATCGGCCCTGCCCACAACTCCCTAGGATGACCCCTCACCGCCTCGGTGCCACCGTGACGCCTCAGCCATGGCCGACCTGGACAACGACGCCCGTTCGACCTCCCCGATCTGCCGCGCCTGCGCATAACTTTGCGACGCGCGCCACCTGGCTCCTGCGCCTGCGCAAATCTTCACGGTCCTGCACCGGCGCAAGCCGTGCTACAGGTGGCCAGCGCGCGTGCGCACCGCGGACGCTCTGGAAAGCCGGCGGCTGAGGCGGGGCTGGGAATTGCGGCGTTTGTCTGGCGGAGGGCCGGCCTCTCGGGCGAGCCTGGTTTGGGGCCTGGGGTTGGTCGTAAAAATCATAGTAATTAATTCTAACGGGCTACTGTGTCTTGAACACCTTTTACATTTATTGGCTTGTTTAGTCTTCACATCCCCCTTCTCGAAAGGTAGGTGTTTTATCCTCATTTTAGGTCTGGAGACGCCGAGGCGCTGAGAGGGTCAGTGACTTACCGAAGTGCACAGGTGGTCGGGGCAGGTCTGCCGGACGCCAGAGCCCGAGTGCCTAACCAAGCGCCCACTCTGCCGCTGCTGCTTGGCAGACATCGGTTCTCGTTAACCGAGAGCTGCTGCTAGAAATAGCTTCCACCCCTCTTGCCACCCAATGTGGCTAAAGAAAACGATAAAGTAGAATTAAAAAAATCCAGCTCTGAAGTGATGATTTGGAAGAGTGGGCCAAACAGGAGACCTTGGGAACCCAGATTCACATCTGGCCCAGAAACTTTGCAAAGATGGGAAGGTTTGTAAACCAAAGACATTTGGCTGTAAATTAAGGCATCCAAAACCCTGCCAGGATATGAGACAGGAGAGAGTCTCATGTTGGAAAAAAGGAAAATGAAACAATTCAGTAGAAAGGCCCCAGGGCAGCCAGCAAAGAAAACCATCAAGCTGTTGGGGAAGTAAAAAATAAAGCCGCTTTTGTTATTTCCCTGAAAGAGATGTCGATAAATGCTATTTTATGTGTAGATAAAAAACAAGCCGAGTCCACACAGCAGCGAGGGTCAAAGACTACCAAGGATAAAAGATACAGGAGAGGCCTAGGAAAAGGCCATGGCCAGTGGACAGGAGGCCTGAGAAGAAAGGGCTAGTGTCCTAGCTTAAGGAATAGTGTAATAAAAGGATTTTCCCTTTCCCGTACTTAGACTCTCAGATGCTCACAAAATTGGCTTTCTAAAGTAATAGGTTATCTGAACTTGAAATGTAGGAGGACCGCCCCCCCCCGCGTTCAAATTTATATGAAATGTAAGAATTAAGCAGATGACTTTACAGACTATTCATATTCCATTGAGCTCAGTAGACTCAAAGGTCTTGAAGACTTAGGGACTTTTTTGGTTAAAACAAAATCACCATTTCAGGAGAGATTCTGTCAGGATTTAGTTATTGTTGCTTGCTTTTGAAGTGCAAACCATGGAAAGTCTAGCTTAATTTCCGGAGGAATTGACTGAGCTGTAAGTGAGCTTCATTGAGACATAATATTGTTGCTTTTTTGGAACTTGTTATTCTTAGGTTTTGCTAAGTGTTGTATAGTATATAAAAACCAGAAGTTTTATTTTAAAGATCTAGACTTTTGTGAAGAGAAGACAGTCTGTTTTAAATATTTGAACTTTTATTCTCTTTTGACATTGAACTATGGAACACTCAGATAATCTATACCATGTTAGTATTCCTATAAGAGAAAATGGGTAAAACAGTATTTAGAAAGCAGTACCAGTAAACCTTATTACAAGCATTAGATGTGCTTAAAAAGTTGATATTCATAACCTGTAATTGTTAAATGTGTATGACTTAAATGTTAAAATCTCACATTTTAAGATAGTCTTCTACAATTACAAACCCATATGCCCAGATTTTCCATGGGCTTCGCAAACCAGAGAAGACAGAATGTGCAAGAGTCAAAGGATAAATATTACAAATATATATTAGTTATATTACCTAATTAAAACCATAATCTGTTAATACAGCTATGGATTTATTTTAAAAATTTAATTGAACATATTACTAATAATGTAGTTGTGTTTTTCAATGTTGGTAACCTCATTAAAGTTCTTCACTTTCGTAAAGTCCAGATTGAGCTGCCAGACGCTGAAATTCTCCTTCAGGGTTAAAAGCTTGTTTCACATCCAGACCTTTACCATTAAGTGCTAAGTATTTGCTGAAAGTTGGTCGAACACGTAACAGCTTAGGAGCTGGAAGAGTTTGGTGTTGATGGACTGAAATAGATAAAAAAGAGATTAATTCAGAAAACCTGTTCTAAACAAATGGGTTGCCCTAGGTATTTAGTATCAGACAGGAAAAGAAAAAAAAGTCAGAACTGATTATTTTTATATTACGCTGGGATTTGTGTTTCTTACTAAATCTTTCTGATTAAGTCCTTGGGTTGATAGCGTGACATACCCGCAACATCTAATCTTGTGTTACATGTCGTCACTCCAGCTTCATTAACTGCAGACACAGTATACCACCCAGCATCTTTCTTGTTTACATCTTTTATCAGTAAAGTAACTCTTCCAGAGTTATCATGATACAAACTGAAAAGAAACAATAATAAAAAAATGAAGGGTAGGTATTAATTTTCCTGTGAAACTTTATGATGCTTCTGACCCAGAGGGTCAGACTGTAAGAAAACGAAGCATTTGGAAATTCCGAGACTGTACGTAGTTAATGCCAAATAGCTATTGGTTTTATTGAGTTTAATTCCTCCCCTTTAATTTTGTGTCATCATTTCCTTGAGCCATCTTTCTTTATTGTTAGTAAAAAGGTAAATCCTAGCTTAAGGCCTTAAATTTTTGATTAGTGGAATCGGGGTTAATGAGGTTTATTGTGTTTCTATACATGTTTTAAAAACTAGACAAACTGAGATTACAAACGCATGCCATTTATAATGCATTTCAAGTACAACTGGATTCACCCAAATAAACTACAGTTATGTTTAAAAATACTTATCCTACCTTATTCGATCAGTGTTGAATTGTACCATTTCATTATTTCTTTTCCAGAAAAGCTTTGGTGGAGGTACAGCTGAGATTTGGCATTCTAGCTTCACTGAGTCTCCCTCAAAAACTTTTTTGCTCTGTGGTTTGTAGATAAACATTGGTGCTCTTCTATGTTCTTTTGCTACATATTAATAAAAAAATCAAGTATTTGAGATTTTATAAAAAGAAAATAAGTCAAACCAAGGTATTATGAAATTTGTATGTTGATAAAAAAGTTTCAAAAAACACTCAAGATGATTAGAAGCTATGTTTTACCATTAGTTAAAACAACATACAGTAGTACTATTTTGTATTATGCCAATTAGAGTTCTAAAACAGTAATGTTATGTGGCATTGAATTTATATCATGTTTCATTCAAAGAATTTAAGTTATATTCTCATTTATGTCTCTTCAATAAGGAGGCATCATGAGTGGTGGCAAGACTAGACAACTTAGGTTCAAATTGTCTATTTGCCCCACCAGCCATGCCAAATTGGAAAAAATTTGTTTAGTTTCTTGGAGGCTCAGTTTTATCTATCGTAAAATAGATAAATAGAAAATCCATTATAAAATAAATACAGGTAATAGTGACTGCTCTACCTATCACTACTACTCAAAACTACTGTGAGGATCAGTAGTTGAAGATAATGAATGAAGAAGCATTTTGTAAACTGTAAAATAGTATACAAATATCTGTAATTGTTATGTAATTTCTTTTTTTTTTTTAGTTTGTGCCAAATCATTGTTAAAATTTGTAGCTTTGAGGTATTTTATTATAAAAAGCTAGCACTTGGGGCGCCTGGGTGGCTCAGTTGGTTAAGCGACTGCCTTCGGCTCAGGTCATGATCCTGGAGTCCCTGGATCGAGTCCCGCATCGGGCTCCCTGCTCGGCAGGGAGTCTGCTTCTCCCTCTGACCCTCCCAACCCTCCCCCCTCTCATGTGCTCTCTCTCTCATTCTCTCTCTCTCAAATAAATAAATAAAATCTTTAAAAAAAAAAAAAAAGCTAGCACTTGTATACATAAACTAACAAGAACTTAAAATTCATCACACATTTACTTCATTTTTTAGCTTGACCTTCTAGTAAATC
>NC_138375.1:112402429-112449629 GCF_054177405.1 Leptonychotes weddellii
AAGCATAATTTGTGGATGAGCATCTCTTATTTTTCCTTTATTGGCAGTAGGGAGATTTTGGTAGACTCTGAAAAACTTGTTTTACTTGCGGCTCCATATGTTTCATGGCTTGCAAAACATAACGGCCTGCAAGTCCTGCAGCAGCAATGGTCAGTCCAGCTGCTACCACTGTACTGGCCATGGCTCTGGCTCGGCTCCCTGGCCTCTGCCAGAGCGCGGGTCATCCCAGCCCAAAGGCCGCAGCCACCAACTCCCACTCCTCTACCAGACAGCCTGTTACGTCATTTCTTTAATTACCTGAAGGAAAAGAGGAAATGATACACTACTCTAACCCTAGCTTTTCTCAAGGAGAAATGAAATTGGACAGATGCCTTCCAAGGCCTCTTTTAGTTCTAACAGTAGAGTATTTCTGGAGCTATTGGCACAAAAAGATTTGCCCAGAGCTTAATCACCTGAATTAGATTTTTTTTTGATTCCCAGATCATGATCTAAGGCTAAAAGTTAATATTTATTCCTCCATTTTCAATTATGTGTGATAATGACAATTCTGTAAAAATAAGAATCAGATTATTTTGGATTATAGATCAGAGATATGATTAGACTAACGTTTTCCACTTTAAGATCCTTCAGTTACATCTAGAAATGGTTATATAGTTTACCCTTGAACAGTGTGGGGCGTTGGAGCACTCCTACCACACCACATGCAGTCAGAAATCTGTATGTAACTTTTGACTCTCCAAAACTTAACTACTAATAGCATACTCTTGACTGGAAACTTTACTGATAATATAAACAGACAACACATATTTTGTATGTTACATGTATTATATACTATATTCTTCAAGTGATAAACCAGAGAGAAAACATTATTTAAAACATCATAAGGAAGTGAAAATAACATGCAGTACTGTGTTGTAAAAAATCTGCATTTAAGTGGACGTGTGGTGTTCAAACCCATGTTGTTCAAGGGTCACCTGTACTGCCTTATTTGTTTTGCCCCAAATTGCATCATTTCTTTATTTCCTTTCCTGAAAAGCTTTGGTTGTAGGTCTGTCCTTGAAGTTTCACTGAGTTTCCCTCAAAAATGCTCCCTCCCCTTCTCCCCACCATCCTGTGACTTTTAGATAAAAATTGGCGTTCTAGTGGGTTGTGTAGACATTACCCTTAAATATGAAGTCATCTGGGCTTTTCTAACACTTGCTTTTAAAAATACTGCTGGATATTAAGGAACTCTTGAAGATCTCTTTGAAGGCTTACCCAGGACATCCATCTGCACAGTAAAGGTGGCTTCTCCTGCTCTATTCTTGGCAACACACACATAAGCACCTGCATCTGAAGTTCTGACCACTTCAAAGATGAGTGAATGAAAACCCTTTTCAGACACTATCATTTTGTGAAAATCATCTGATTGAACTGGTCTTCCATTCAGATACCATGACACATCAGGAGCTGGCAGTCCGCTTACCTGGGAAGGAAAACACAAGAAGGAGATAACAGAATTTTAAATTATATCATCACTGGAACCTATTTGTCCATTTGCATATTTTAACAATTCCAGTATCTGAGTGGGTTTGTGATTCAAAATGCAAAGGAAGAGCTTAAAAAGGTATTTGGTTTCAACAATTTTTTAACAAAAACAGTGGAAATTAAAACTCTTGAAATTAATATTTTCAGACTACCTCAGACCACATCTAGCCCTTTCGCATGTAACCTCAGGCTCCTTAAGATCTCTCAGTTACTATATTTAGAACATTATGTTATATACGTTTCCACAAGAAATATGAAGTCCTGTGGGTTTTTTCAATAATGGTGACTGCAGATGAAGTCCCAGAGGGACATACATGTCATGATTGCAGATCTAATGAATGGCTCTACCAAAACAGAGTGCTCTTAAGCTGTAATTGTGCTATTTAAATGCCAGTTTGTTAAGTGTTTTTCTATAACCCTCAACAGTTAAATCCATATGCTTTCATTCATAAGGAATCAGAAAAACATTTTATAAAAAAAGGATTCCAAAATGAGGATAATAAAAATGTAGGTCTTTCTAAAGATCTCTTTGAGCTTGAAGAACTCTTCTAGGCCAAGTGAGCAGGTTGGCTTGAATTTCTTAATGGAGAAGAATTAAAAGAGGTATTTTGCTTTAGAAATCCTATTGTTTTGGTAGCTTCACTTATGTCTTTGTTAGGGGGTGGGCACTATTGTGAGTACCTTACGCCTGTTTACTCAGTTAATCCCCGTAACAACTTTATGAGGTAGGTACATTTGTTACTCCATTTTATAGATGAGACAGAAAGCACAGAGGTTAACTGCCTTATCTAAGGTAACACAGCTGGATAGTGGCAGAGCCAGGATTCAAACCCAGGTAAGCTTAGCTCCAGAATTTTTGTTCTTATCCACTATCCATGTTGCTTGTTAAGGTGTACAGCAAGTTACTTCTTTATTATTTTGGTAGAGGGGCAGGGAGGGGCACACGGGGAGAGAGACGCTTAAACAGGCTTCATGCCCAACGCAGAGCACGACATGGGGCTTAGTCTCACAACCCTGAGATCACAACCTGAGCCAAAATCAAAAGTTGGACACTTAACCGACTGAACCACCCAGGTACCCCAGGTGTGCAGCAAGTTATGAAGAGGAAGAGGACATTTTTCAAAACATAGTATCTTGTTAATTTTCCTCCAATATTTTTGAACTCTTACTTTGAAATCCATTCTGCAGAATCTTCCTTCTTCAATTGACATGTTCTCTGGCACTTGAATGAAACGAGGTGGGTAAAATTTCTCCTGGATTGCATCCTGATCATTTACATCTCCCCTTGAAGACGATCTACTTCTACAAAAATATTTTAATAATTACTCTGCAGGAAGGTTGTCATTGTTCTTCCTTTTACACAAATAGAGTTAAGCCATTGTATTGGAATCCCCAGAGTCTATACTGTTTTATGTGTTAGTGTAATAACAATAGAGACCTTAGGACATGGCATATTTAATGACTATTAGAAATGGTAGCAATTTGAAAACATCTGGTACAAATTTTACATCTTTGTCTTTTGTACAATGCTGTAAATTGATGAAGAAACTGATTAAAATGCAGAGTACCTCATGGACAGTTTTTTTTTTTTTAAAGATTTTATTTATTTATTTGACAGAGATAGCGAGAGCAGGAACACAAGCAGGGGAGTGGGAGAGGGAGAAGTAGGCTTCCCGATGAGCAGGGAGCCCGATGTGGGACTCGATCCCAGGACCCTGGGATCATGACCCGAGCCGAAGGCAGACGCTTAACCACTGAGCCACCCAGGCGCCCGACAGTTCTTATCATGTACAATGATTTAGTAATTGGAATTGGGTTTCAGTTATGAGAAAGTTGCTTAACATGGACATGTGGTCCTGGCTTATTTGATGAAAGCATATAAAAAACTTCCTCTGAGATAGTTCTGATAGTTAATAGATAAAAATTTTTACCATCCTCTCAGACATTAGAAAATTCACATTGTTTTTTATAAAAGGTATAGGAGGATTGAAGGCTTTATAAATATTACATTTTTAAGCTGAAAATATTTTTGGTAGCAAAATGTTTAAGATTGAGAATTTTTTTTTTTTTTACCTTACTTGTGATGTAGGAACTTGCAGTCGTGCATGTTCTGAGCTGTGCTGCTTGAAATTAAAACAAAGTGAGAATGTTAACGTGGTTGTTAGCTTGAAATGAAGCAGAATTAAGTAGTCGTAGTTGAACATTCCTTTGTTGACTGTATTTGTGCAGTCATGGTTAATTCCATATACATTTGATCCTTGAACAACACTGGTTTGAACTGCACAGGTTCACTTATATATGAGTTTTTTTTTAAAGATAAATACAGTACAGTACTTTAATGTATTTTCTCAGCATCTTTTTCCTCTAGATTATTTTAAGAATATAGTATGTAATACATATAGTGTACAAAATATGTGTTAATCTACTTATTGGTAAGGCTTCTGGTCAACAGTAGGCTAATAGTAAAGTTGGGGAGTCAGAAGTTATATGTAGATTTGAACTCTATGGGGGGGCTCAGCACCCTTAACTCCTGCATTGTTCAAGGGTTAACTGTTTTAAGCAACTAAAATATAGTGCACTGACCTTCTAATACTTAAGCAAAATATCCCCAGAATTAGTAGGACTATTCAACAGGTATAATATATGAAAACTAGCTAGCCTTAGAATTCCTGGTGGTTCATTTTTCATATGACTGTATTACACCAAAGGGTGATGTGTCCACCTGGTGTATTTGAAATGGGAACACATAGTACAGATTATCCTTTAGTAAATCAGGAATAGACATGAAGTCACTTGTGCTGGCAGTTGATAAAGGGTATTATGCCCACTGCTCAAAAGTGCACCAACAGCAGTTAACACATACTAGACTGGAAAATACTTCTCTTTTTAGCTCATGGCACAAAATCATGATGGACACCATGGAAGATATGTGTAGAGCTATGAGAAGGTTTGAAAAACAACATTAATTACTTCCTGCTTAATAAAGATATATTTAAGCAAACATCTTTTAGGATTTATATTTGAGCACCAGAAAATTATTTCCATTTGAGAATAAAACCAGAAATTGATGGAAGTCATAATTAACTGATGAAATACTTAGTGCTTATTTTGTGTATTTTAGTGTTTGGCACAGTAGGGGAGACTAGTGAAAAATATATCTGTATCCAAATATCTGGAAAGCATCTATATAGCAATACAGCAAATCTGAGTACAAATAATTTATTTTGGGATGAATATGTTTAATGTATTTGGTCATTTTAAAATTCTTACCACTGTAACAATTTTTGGCTAGTCTTAAGGTTCTCTTAGCCACATGTCAAAAAAAATTGATTTATTAAATCAACTAACTTTTTGGTAAAAAATAAAAATAATCCGATTAAACCCCAAATATCCAAATTAAGTTTTTAACTTTTCCTGTAGTAGTGGTTTGAGTATGTATATATTCATATTCAGAGGTGTAATATTTCAGTTTTATGTAATCTGATGACATTTGGATTATTAGAGTATTTGAAGCATACAAAAAAAACCTAGGATTTATCTTTTCTGATTTCATAATGGTATTTTTTGCTGCTCTCTTTTTTCTTGGTGCCATGACCTTCATTTTAATGTTTTTAAAGGAGGAATGAGAAAAATGATAGATCTTTGCCCTCAAAATCATACACTGAATTTATAACATAAACCATCACTATAACACTGTTTTGAGTTACTTCTACTAATAGAGGTAGTTTCTCATCTTCTTGCTGTAATCTGTACTAGTCCAGAGCCCAACACACAGTAGGGGCTCCATATAAAATAATTCATTGAATGAATGTATGAACTGTTGAGTAGCCAAAGAGAGATTCAAATTCTGTTTTTATTTTCTAATTAGTTGCACTTTTAGACCCTGCTCCATCTTTTTAGTAGTTGCATTACCAGAGACAAAAATCCTATTTTCAGCTTCCTGTGCTTAGGAGCTTAGAGCTTGGGTGTCCAGTTTCATCCCACTGGCTTCCAGTTTCTCTTGGAATTTTTGAAAAGATACGAGAGGTAACTGCAGAAGGAAGACAGTTCTAACAGTTCAGTGTGTTTCTCCAACTCTGTATTTCTCTTCAGGGTTAAGATTACTTGTTAGAATGAAGTTGACTAGAAACAAGCCTGTGGGATATTCACTTTATGCCCTCCATAAAGTTTATCCGTTCTTGGAAAGGGTCCTTTTGTTAATGTTAGAGCCATTACTCAAGGCTTTTTTATTGTTGTTTTGTTTTTAATAAGCATTTTTGAATACAGAAACAAAGGGAATTGGATGTTTCATTAGTCCCACAATTATATTTTAAAACATTGAAATGATTAACAGCTTCTGAGAAAAAGTTATAATTACTTTGGCTTAAAGTTTTAACTTCTGTCCTATTAAAGATTTACAACTCAAAATTCTCTATCCCTACTGACATTGGAAAAAGAGTTCTAGGTGTAATGGACCCCTAAATGTCCAGATGAAAAGTGACACTGTTAGTCTTCTGGTGTTTTGTCTTTGTGACATTTCATATGCTGATATTACAACACCAGAAAATGGGGTAAAATTTTAAGTTTCTCTCTCTATATTTTAGCTCATCGTGGCCTCTCCTTTTTATACCTAATGGAGCATGGAAGTGATTGACTTTTGCCTCAAGCTGTATTTATCAGCATTTGGAAAAACACATTTGTAAATCACATGAGAGAAAAATATTCCAGTTAGGTAAAGATTACTATAATTTACCTGTTGTGAGTCTTGTGCCTCACTATCATTTTGAGCTTGAAATACAGCAGCTGCGTTCTGTGGTCCTAGCAGTCTGCGGGCCATCTTCTCCTCATATGTTAGCCGCTTTAAAGAAGTCATTCATTAAGGAGATAGTAATGAGATTTAATAAAAGTTGTTTGTATAGCTTTACCTTAAAACCACCAAGAATTGTACCAAAGAAGTATGGTTCTGCCTATTGAATTACAGGTATATGCTATGTTTTATGTTTTATTTTTTTTTAAAGATTTTATTATTTATTTGACAGGAGAGAGAGAGGGTGTGTGTGAGCGCACAAGCAAGGGGAGTGTGAGAAGGAGAGGCAGGCTCCCGTGCTGAGCAGGGAGCCCCATGTGGGGCTCAATCCCAAGACCCTGGGATCATGACCTGAGCTGAAGGCAGACGTTTAACTGACTGAGCCACCTAGGCGCCCCATATACTATGTTTTAATTTTTATTCAAAGCATTTCCCTTCCATTCTAGTGCCACTTCCCTCATCTGTTTTCCTCTTGCTCCTGGGAAAGGAAGGCATAATCACCCTTATGTAAGGCTATCCCAAGTAAGGGGAAATTCTTCACCTTCCTATTTGTTCTGCATGTTCTCATGGGTTCCGTCTTTGAATATAGTACTGCATATTCTCCCATGGAGAAATAACTTTTATTAAATGAACATTGAATATCATATTTAATTTCTGGTTGAAAGCCATGCAACTGGTATGTTAAATGTATTTGGATTTAAGGCATATGGTGCTGTTTAAGAGATAAGTGACTAATACAGTGGGTACAGAAGAGTTACCTCATAAATCTCATAGCTATGTATCCATCAGTAGTATATACCAAAGTATGTGAAAAAGTTGACTGAGAGTATTTCTTACTGGTTATTTGATCATCAGACATATATTATGAGGAGTAATGCTTAAAACAAAATTTTCATTAAATTATTCAGATTTCTTTTTCTTTTCTTGCTTCATTCTTTTACTTTGTTTTACATTCTTTACTTTTGTGTCATTCTTTTACTACTGAAAACCACAAGGTGTTTTTTTTCTTTTTCTTTTTTTTAAATTTTTTTCTTTTTTTAAAGATTTTATTTATTTATTTGACAGAGACAGAGATAGCGAGAGCAGGAGCACAAGCAAGCGGGAGTGGGAGAGGGAGAAGCAGGCTTCCTGCCGAGCAGGGAGCCTGATGTGGGACTTGATCCCAGGACCTTGGGATCATGACCTGAGCCGAAGGCAGCCGCTCAACCGACTGAGCCACCCAGGCGTCCCAACCACAAGGTGTTTTCATGCAGAGTATTTGGTATTGGATCCAAATAGTCCCTCTTTTTAGATAATCCTATCCCTTGCGGATTTTATGGACATAGATCTGTGAGACAGAAAGAACTTTCTTACTGAGATTAGATTTTATAGTTTAATTGGCTTTTTGTGCAAAATAGACTTTTTGCTTACTTGATTTCCGTTATGAAGAAGGCTGTCCTTGCATTTTAGCTTTTTCTCCAAATCTTGAATCAGAGCTTCTTTTGATCCTTGTATTTCGTGGTCAGGAGTCCTTGGGGTGGGCTTAGCATTTGCACTTTGGGATGGTTTAGCATTTACAGGTTGGCCAAATGAAGGTTGTTGATAGCTTTAAAAAGAAAAAAGATTTTTTAAAAAAGTTTTTATTTATTTAAGTAATCTCTACACCCAATGTGGGGTTCGAACTCAGGACCCTGATATCAAGAGTTACATGATCTTCTGACTGAACCAGCCAGGCACCCCAGAAAAAAGATTTTTAAAAAAGATCTTCAGAGAAAGATGTGGTACTAAAATAGAATTGACCTCATTCTGTCAGTCACCTTTAGATAGGTTGAATCTACCCATCTAGTAGATTAATAATAGTATTATTACTTCAACTTAGTACTATTAGTGTTATTAAAAACATTAATATTAAAAATTTCCTGGTAACAGTCAAGAGGAATTTAATAAGAATGGTTACCAGCTTTTTTTTTTTTTTTTTTTTAAGTCTTGGCAAATTAAAATTTAGTGGCTGGAGGAACAAATTAAATTAGGCATAAGGAGGATGTCCTTCCTCAAAGATCTTCCTAAAGAAGTGAAAGAGAGTAAGTCTAGTTACTGGCAGCTTGAGAGTTCTTCCAGTCTTATGATTGAATTTGTTAAGTTTGTTTTATGGGTGGATACTGTTCTCAGCGCCCTGTGATCTCATGTTGATAGTTTGAAATTGGTGGTGATGGGACTATGTACACCAGGGAAGTTGGTAAATACCACAAATCCTCGCTCCTTTCTCTAGAGCTGATTGTTAAACATTTACTACTATAACCACTAGTATTTAGTGAATATTCTATTGCTTTGAATGGAATCTATAGTTGACATAGTCTGGCTTTCCTTTTAATTTCCTGTTTTACACAATTCAAGTGTGGTACTATGTAATAAATAGCTTTTACAATAACAGTCGTTTCTTTACCATTGCTGAAGTGATTTTTAGAGAAAGAAAGGAATGATTAGAGGAGGAAAGAGAATGTAACCAGAATGCAAAGGGGGGTCTGGGGAAAAAAAAGAAAGCAAATTTGAATAGCAGTTGACGAGTTTGGTTTAAATCCGTACTTCAAGTTCTAATCCTAAATTATCTTGAAAAATGTTCTTACCCCTCCCCATGTTCCCCTGTTGATTGTGACAGAGTGCAGGTGTAGTATTTAGGGATTCCTGTATTATTACATTTGTTAGGTAGCTCGCACTTTCACAGCTGTTTGTTCAGATTTCACCTAATTTATTCATTTAGGGCCCTGTAGGTACACGCTTATATCTGTTTAATGCAGGATAACTGGTCACTGCCTTCAGTGAGTATTTTAGCATTATCATAATAAACGTTCTCCAGTTATCAAGATGAGGCAGGCTGGATCTCTTTTCTGACCTGTTCCTGTTCAGATATTCTCAAGGGTCACTAAAAGAATTTATAAGCTGAGTGGAAATGTATCTCCTCTGAAAGGAGCCAGAGTTTCAATTCTTGTAGACTTTGGGGACTTGGTTAGTAATCTGTAGATTGTAAACATTCTGAAGTAAAAAAGATGGCTTATTACTCACCATTGTAATACTTATTTTCACATGGAGTTTTGGTATAGGCATTACTCTATCAGCTGAATGAATGACTGTTTTTATTTGTATTCAAGATGCTCTGTATTGAAACTTGATGGTACACATTTCTCCCCCTTACATTTCAGGTATTCAGGGTTGTCTATATTAATGCTTAACTAAAGTCTGATTTATTCAGTTAAGTAAATAGCCAGACCAAGTGTTTAAATAGTGAGTTGTATGTGTGTTTTTTGTTTTTGTTTCTGTTTTTTTTTTCTTAAGATTGAATTCTCATGTCAAAGTGGTAAAATTCCTTTGGTCTTATGGATCTCCTATTATTCCAACTATATGAAGTTTAATAGCCTATTTTTTTTTTAAATTTTATTTTTAATTTTATTTATTTTAGAGGGTGAGAGTGAGTGAGGGGAAGGACAGAGGGAAGAGGGAGAGGGAGAGAATCTTAAGCAGACTCTGCACTGATGTGGGGCTCGATCTTACGACCCTGAGACCATGACCCTGAGATCATGACCTGAGCCAAAACCAAGTGTTGGATGTATAACCCACTAGGCCACTCAGGCACCCCATAGCCTTTTTTTTTTTTTTTTATGTTAGCCTACCATCTTTATAAAAGTCACATGTTAAAGTGAATTAGAATTAAATAATTTTGTTTTTAGACTGTCATAATGTAATATATCTGAGAAATCCTGAAGGATTATCAAAACCAAGCCTGCGAATCACTGATACGTATGTGACCTAGTCAATTTATTCACTGAATTCCCTTCTCAGTTTAGATGGCCTAAGTGTTAAGACTAGATACGTGCTCATATTTATAAGCTAATATTCTTCTTGCACTCTGCTTTACAGGTCTTTTTTCCCCCCTATCATTAATCACCCAAATCCTTAATTTTGTTACAGATCATAAAATTGAATCCCTGAGCAGGTAAGGCACACATGCTGAATGTCACACAGCAGGCTTTTTGAATGGAATAATTAGAATTAAGAGTTCTCAATTTCCAGTCTGTGGTTTGATCGACTGAGTAACATGTTTGCTTAAGGGTTTCCTACTGATGAAAAGCTAAATAAAGCTTTCAAAGCAATCTAGGTCAGAATCCAAGGGATTATTTTCGAAGGCAGGGCAAACTTAAGCCCACCATAACAATGAGGGAATTGGGCACAAATGTTCAAAGGGACAGAGTTTTCCACCCTGTGCAGCTGGACACCGAATGGGTATCAAGTGGCTGTGGGAAGATTAAAAGAGTTATCTATGGTTGCTGCAAATGGAACAGCTAAAGCTGGATCTTTGATCTCTGGTTTGGGGACCTCCTATGCTTATTTCTTATACTCTCCATTTTTGCCTTTTTCTCTTAGTTCTGTGCACAGAGCCAGGAACATGGTTGAGGTTCTTTAATATTTATTTGCGACTTTCTTTTCTGGTCAGATATTTGGAATAGGGTTGAAAGACCAAGAAAAGTAGTATAGTCAGAAAAGGTTATTTTATTTTATTTTACTTACTATATTTTTTCTTGGCCTGGGGCTCCCAGAACAGGTTATTTTAGATTTAAAAATGCGCATATAGGAAACCTGAAAATAATGGAAAGCTAGATGGAAAATGATGATCTGGGTAAAATGTAACAAGAAAAATCTATAATGTGTGATAATGGGTATAATGGGAATTTTAGAGGGAAGAGAGAGAGGGCTCTTAATTCTTAAAGGCATCTTTAAAAAATATTAGGTCAAACTTATGAATGCCATTTTCATAGGTGAAAAATAGTTGACTATCAGCCATTTCAAGTGGTTCAACCTAGTATCTATAGGATTCTAATATGTGTTTTTGGCTTTATTTTGATTTTTTAAAATGTTGAAAAGTACTCTTTGCAGGTTGAATTGCTGTAGTCAGTTCAACTAAGTGTCCAGAGTTGTCACCAACAATAGGAATCCCTAGAAAAAGTAGCCTCCAGAGAAGACTGAGAGAAATTATCGACAATCTTAGCAAATCTGTTGGTAAGCCTGCAACAAAACGTATTCCATCAGACAGTTTTTCAGATGCCTCTGATTTAATTCTCTGGTGTTTTAGCCAGCCAACGGATAGGAAAATTGATAGCTCTAGGCTTGCATAAGCACAAAGTATTCAGTTCATGTTTTAAAAAAAGCGCAACCACTGTGTCCTTATTCATATCAGGTTCTCCTAGGATAGTTTTAGGACTTTGGAAATAGTACATGCTTGCATAAGGCTCCAGGTATTCTTCTCTTTATTTAGACAGAACAATCAGCTCAACCAATTTGGAGAAAGTGTGGGGTTTTAATTACTAAAGGGAACCCTAAGGTCATTTATTTATTCAAGCCTTTCTTCTGATCATAGTAAGGAAAATGCATACACTTCAGCATCTGAATCCCAGGTTTTTATTAAAAAAAAGTTTTTTTGGTTTTGTTTTGTTTTTAGCCAAATGGATATTCAGGGTAAGAGGGGAAAATGGAT
The DNA here is from genome assembly GCF_054177405.1 of Leptonychotes weddellii. NCBI lineage: Eukaryota > Metazoa > Chordata > Mammalia > Carnivora > Phocidae > Leptonychotes > Leptonychotes weddellii. The sequence continues at coordinate 112,414,246 of NC_138375.1, forward strand.
AGGAAGAAAAGACTAAGACTGAGAAGACATTTAATAGCCTCTGCTTATATGAGAGGAAATCCTATCTGAGGAAGAGCAGACAGCTGCTCTTCATCTCAGCTGAGCCCAGAACCAGAGCAATTAAATTTATAGCATGAGGACCTTAACTTAGAACTGGGAGAATAGTTCATTGTTCTTGGGTATGTTAGATATCTTTTTTTGAAGATGGAAAAAAAATAGGTAAGTAATTGTATGTGATAAAAGGTGATTTGAGTCTCTCTTAGTGTGGACACTAGAGAATGGGTCAGATGACTTCTTACTGCCACCACCCATGTTCAAGGTGTTTTAGGAGAATTATGAAGAGACCCTGAGGTCACATTGCCTGTTTAGATAGTAAATAGTGAACTAGGACATACCCCCCCACACTCCTCAGATAAAGCTCAGTGTATATACAGTATATAGTCATACATATAAAAAATTCACTTACTTGGAGTCCACATTGGAAGGGATTTTACTGCTACTATAATCAGGCTGTGATGGTAATACGGAGCTGAGGAAGCTGGCTGGGGACTGGTTATAGGTGGCTGTAACCCTTTGGCCTGGGTTGGAGCCAGCATGCTGCTGGGGAGAAGCAGGGAAAGCAGAGGAGGACATGGTGATGTGAGAGCTCACTGTTGAGGAGGCAGAAAATCTTTCCTCTGTGCATTGGCGGGGCTGGATGATAATGGAAGACTGTTTGGTCTGGCTAGAATAGCTGGAGGTTTCCGGTCCGGGAGGCTGCAGTCTGGAGCCACATGGATTTTGGGATTGAAGGAAGTGTTTTGGACGTTCGTAGTTAAACATGCTTAGCTGGTATATGGAAGATGGAGGCAATTTATTACTATAATGATTTGCTCCTGGAAGGGTGGGGTCCTGAATTTGGGGTGGCAAGCCTGGAATCACAGAAGGTCCAAAGGAATCAGAAGCAACCTTGGTCTGCCCCTCCTTGTTGAGATCTTGGGAATACTTTGCTTCTGTCTTTGATGGAGTGGCCTTCTCTTGAAGAATATTGTTCCTTCAAACGAGAAAATGATTCAGTTACAATATTTGCATAAAAAACAGTATTGTTTAACATCTTTAGGAGTGTATATGCTTTTTTTTTGGCCTTATATGCTTTCAAGGTCACCTCAAGGTGGAACTTTCCTGGCTTCTAGATTTCTTCCTTTATCTCTGTCTTTGTATAAATGACTTTTCTCCTGAGAACAAGAAAAAAGGATTCATTAGTGTTTGCTTGCCTCTGGGTGATTCTTAAGGCATGCCCAGGGGCTTGCCTTATATACAGGAGTGGGAAGTTTGAGTTTGCCAAGTAGTTACTTATGAAAAGAAATTCTGTGATGTTGGTCAGTGTGAAAATTTAATGGTTTTAAGATTAGCTTTTGCCCAGAGGGTACAGTTTCATTAACCAGAGAGATTTAATGATTTAAATTATTAGCAGTTAAATATCTAACATGTCAGCTCCCATTCTATCTGAATTCTTCCCATTGCTAATGAAAACCAATGAATAGCTAATATACATCAGTTAATTAATGTCCTGGTGATAGGTGATGAATGATGTCTTGGTAAATCAAGGGGTACACTATGCTTTTTTATAAAGAACGTGAACATCTGCATTTACTCCTTCAACCTTTCAGAATTTCGTAAAGTAGAGGGAACATGTATAAATCATTGTTGTCAACTGTGAGTGTATTTTTTTAACCTTTCAATGCACTCTTTTTTCCCCTTGATTCCAAATTCACCATAGTATCAAGCCAGATGATAATTAAGAAGTATATGTGTCTTTCTGTGTGTATATATGTTACTGACTGTATTCCAGAGTGGTATATAAATTTTTTGTTATTTTTAGATTATACTATCTAGTTATTGGTGTTGATATTCTCTTAGAGTTTTACTTTTTATTATTTTTCATATTTCATATGCATTTTGGATTAATTTGAAACTGTTTTAGCCTCTCTCTTTTTCTTTTGAAATGGCAGACAAGGATGTACAGAAGGAAGTAAGGCAGTATGAAGCTAGTTATACCTTACCAGAAAAGATGGTTGCCATTTCTCTTACTTAGCTCTGCACTGGTTCTTCTGACTTCCTATAATAGATCCCAGTTTTCCATAGATGAATCTTTTGCCGTTAAAATCAGCCTTGAAGGGTTATATTTGCCTCTGATTCTCCCATTAGTATGGTAAATCTAAGCAGAACTATATACAGACATTCACACACAGACTAGCCCTATGAATTGTGGTATTGGTTCTGTCTGTATTCAAAATGTCAGGTAATTTAGTCCAAAATATATTTAATTTTACTTAGTATAAGCCAGCTCTGAGTTAATGATAAATCAAACTATTAATTGATAAAGTTACCCAAACTGTCATCATCAAAATGAAATCTTAAAATTGTTTAATTTCCTATCTTAAAGAATGTATCATTTTTAATGAAAAAATTTCAGACCAAATAACTTTATTCCAAGGCTGTGCATGTAGTTTAAGAGTTAAAAGGGACGCCTGGGTGGCTCAGTTGGTTAAACGTCTGCCTTCAGCCCATATTGTGGTCCCAGGGTCCTGGGATCGAGTCCCGCATCGGGCTCTCTGCTCAGCGGAGAGCCTGCTTCTCCCTCTGCCTGCCGCTCACCCCTATTTGTGCTCTCTCTTCCTCTGACAAATAAAATCTTAAAACACACACACACACACACACACACACACCTCTAGCAGTTTTAGGAAAGAACAAATACTACTAAACAGCCAAGAGAAAGATTCTTTTGAAAAAGGACACTTAAAAAGCCACGTATTCCTTAATTTCAAGTTTATGAACACAAGCTTGTTCAACTAGAGTGCATTTTAGTAATTAACTATATTAGGCCTTTAAATTGTTGGAGGAAAACATCCAGAAGGAGCTTTAATTAGATCTTCTCAAAAAAGGACTCTATTTCAAGGCAAGTAGTTTTGTAGTTATGGGCTTATTCATTCCATTGCAGAATTGAATCCAAATTTCGTTCTTAAATTCCTTTTTAGGAAGGCAAATTATTCAGATTCATTTAATATAGCAAGGAATAAACTGTTTAACAAATAGCCAGTAGATATTTTCCAAAACGTTCTGTTTTTCTTTACATGTTTTCAAAATATCAACTATCTTGTACATTTTGCTATCAGCCTACATGGTTAACAACTACTGTTATTTTTCAAAACTCAATTGAAAATATGTTCTTTCAAGTTTCATTGTTCTCATGTCTCAACAAAATTTTATACAGTTATTCAAATAGAGAACTCTGAAAAGTTTTTCTTCGTGTTTGTAGTTACTGTCCAACAGTTTAATTCTATAATAGATTCTTTTATGTGACACTAATATTTTATTCCAAATAATGTTAAATAATTTACAAAGATTTTATAAGTAAAATACTATGCAGGTTCCTATTTAAAAAATCTTAACTTTTTTCTTTCTGTCTCTAACATAGCACAGACTTGCACAAAAAACTGATTGAGGATATTTTGAAGCTCTAGGACATTACCACAATTACAGTCAGATCAGGTGTGCCTTTTCAAGGAAAAATGATGATTTAAAAATATTGACACACAGCCATCTTTCCTTGTACCCTTTCTCTAATGCCTTCCAGTTTCAGTGGAACAAGTAAGTTACTTTCTCATCGTATCTTGGTATAATAACATGATGATGTGACTTTCAAAGTTTTTATGTGAAGATCATCTTTGTACACGTTCCTCTGATTTGGACAAAAAACAAAAACAAAACCCAAAACTGTAGCAGAAATAAAGATGGGACTTACCCGTCGTTCCAGAGGGTGCCAGCTGGGTTTAACCCACTATTGAAGGGAAGGAAAAGGCATCCCCTTCCCTCACAGACTAATCTAGTGGCTCTGTGCTTAGTATTATAGCACCACTGACTTTTATCAGCTGCCAAACAGTGACATCTGATGTGCTTGCCTGTCCATCTACCTATGCTGGCATGTCAAAGTAAGAGTCTACAATCTAAACAATATCTCAGATGTCTTAGTGATATTTAAGGAGTGGGATTACATGAGCTTCTCTTGCAGGCCTCTTTATTTTAGATGTGAATTTTGACTGTAAGCTTTTGTAAGCTCATGCAGGAGGAAGGGCAAAGAGTTGGGAAATGGAAAAAAGTATATAGAAAACTCAATTTCTTTATCGTGGTGGGGGCTTGGAATCTTTCCTGTTTAAGAAAGGACTAAAAGGGAAACTGTATTCTGAGACTGATGTTCTATCCAGTAAAAATTCTCCAGAAATAAGACCAGTGATTGATGGTTTCAAACTGATTTGTATTGGATAGTTGTTCTCTGAAGCTTTTTTTTTTTTTCCTTTCCTCCTCTTGCCAAATACAAGTAGGGGTGGAGCAGAGTCCAAGCGGTTTGTTTCAGGAGACAGGGTGTGGTCTCAGCAAAGGCAGGAGAGCAGGGTGATGGTGACGTGTCACTGGGAAGGTGGGGAGGTGGAAAAACATGATTTGATTTCTTAGCAAGTTTTCTGAATATGTATGGCATATGCCTCTTTGATCTTGTTCTTTTATTCTTCAAGAGTTTTGAAACACTTAAGAAATTACCAGACAAATAAGCATTCTGTGCATTTAGGGCTTTATACTGTCAACTCTTTCCTTCATCTCCCTTAACTCTTAGCGGTTACACAGTTTCCTTTCTCTTCACTAAGGAGACTGTCTTGGTATTTAGGTTTCCATTTTTGTGCAGGGAACTAAATATTTACAGAGGAAGAAACCTTCAAATCAACAACAGAAGTAATAAAGAGGGGTAGGTGGCCTGAGGATCAGGTCAATTGAGTGGAATTACCACCATTTAGTGGTTTCAGTATTGATACGTTTCTCCTGTTTAAAGCATATCTATTTATTACCCTCCTTCATGGGTGCTCCAATATTGATTTAATTACCATATACATGAGGGTCCATCCAATAAGTGTTTGAGTGCATATGAGCCATATAAAATTCTTCACAGCTGACCATGTACATGTATCTTCCTTTGGTGTTCAGAGAAAGTTTGATAATTGCTTCCTGGGCACATAGCCATTACTTGGTGGAAAGGCATACTAGACTGGATGAGTAGGTGTTTGCCTACCAAGTCTTATTTCAGGAATTTCCCAAAGTATTTCTCTACATCTGCTCCCTGATATTTCAGTTTCCATTAATAGGGACAAAGCCTTTTAATCCAAATTAGGGAGACTTAAAATATAAATGCAAGTGACAATAAAAGTAGCAAGAATAACCAACAAGTATAGCATTTACTATGAGTAGGGCTCTATTCTAAGCACTTTAAATTTGTGGTATATGTGACTGATACTTGGTTCTTCCAGAGAACAGGGTTTGATTAGGGCAAGGAAAAGGAGATACTAGATTTGAGGTCTCTTAATACCTAAAAGTTGAAGTTGTTATCCTACCAGGAAAGTAGGGAAGATGCCCAGGACAAACTATGAAGTCCCCAATTTTGCCTAGGGCAGAGTCTAAACATACCATAGTTGAGGAGGAATTTTAGTTCCATTTATTTTTTATCCTTTAAGCTTTATCTCTTTTCTCTCCTATGCCTTTGTAAGATGTAACATTGGTTACAGTGTAGTAGTTACGTGGTACATCAAGGCAAAGGTTCTTGCCCCAGTAAGGGGATTAAGGGCTGATTTAGGAAAGGAAAGGAAGGTCTTCTTTCATGGCCCCATTGTCAGAAGTTAATAGTCTATATTTAATAATCTATTATGAATCTGTTTTTCTACTTTTAAATGTTTGGTTTGCTTTTTTGAATGGTGTTTTTTGTTTCCTCACACATACAGCTATTCAAATGGTTTAGTTGCTTATTTGAAAAAAATTTTCCTAAAACTGGAAGAATCCATAAGATGGCAGGTGAGTGAACTATATTCCAACCTGTCCCCAAAGACATCTTTTCCAATTATTTCTCTAAATTATCAGTAAGGGCCTCTGGTGAATCATTCTAGTGCCTCACAGTATGAAGGTAACTTCCCACTATGTCACTGAACCATTTCCTGCTGCACGTTAGGGGAATTCTTTCTTGTCCTATCGTCAGTGGAAGGGTGACTTGGCTATTTAGCTGTCACTCATTCATCCTTTCTTCATTTATAGCTCTTGTTGTATTTTTTAAAAATGTAAACTATGTATACTGTTGTAAAATGGTGCTGTGAGCTTTGTCTAAAATCTGATGTCAGATGTATGTGATGAAGCTAATTTCTGCTGTATCAACTGAGAAGGCAAATGCCACATTGAGGATGGAAGGACTAACGAGTGAAGAACATTTCATTTATTTTCAGGTTATGCATAATTCGCAATGATTACTGAAGTTCTGTCCCACTGTAGCACTTGTAATTTGAAATCTCCTTTTGAGTGCTTAATTCGGTCTTATATTCTTTTCAAGAGAGTAGTAATAATGGACATTCCACTAGGTTTGGAGTCAAGTAGTAAAAATGATAACATTAATTTGGTTAATGTTCTACAGCTTTGTAGACACATTAACCTTATTATCTGTTTTGGAGACCTGAGTGTGAGTGCCCACTCTGCCATATACTTGCTATGTAACCTTAGACAAGTTGCTTAATCTCTCTGAGCTTTAATAATTAACTGAAAAACGAAGATAGTATCTGTTTTACTAACCTAATCAGAGGAAATCATATGATGGACTCTTACATGGTATCATTTATCTCCTCAACCAAGTTAAATGTTTTCTGAGGGAGGGACTGTTTATTTTTTATCTTTGGGACATTGTGGCTTATAGTTGACATTCAGTAAAAACTTGTTAACTTTTGTGGAACTTTCATTGAATAATTTTTCTCAAAGATGATTTTTTAAATGAAAAAGATGGTAATCTCCTGTGAAAGATACTGTATTATAAATTCAGTACCTTTTTAAGTCTTAAAGGCTCACTGCTAAACATAGGTACTCATGGAGAAAAGTTTTAGATATCTGTATTGGCTGTCTCCCCAGGGAAGTCTCCCACAGAAACTGACATAAACACATAGGATGTACTTAATAAATGTTTGTTGAATAAAAATTGCAGTCTTTTGTCCCCCACACACCCGTTCTTTGACCTCATGAGAAATCTTTATAAGGGTAGCTATATCCAGGTAACTAGAGATCCCAGAAGCTAAGGGGTTCCAGAAGACTAACTGAGAAATTACAGTCATAGACTGTTATTGAAGATACATTGATCCTAAGAAAAAACAATGCAGTGAAGTAATAGCCACTCTTACGAATTCCTATTATGTACTTGACATATGTTGTTCCAGGTCTGTTAATATATACGTTCAAACTCTTTTCTTCACTGTCTTCATTGTAAGAAACTCTTGGAGAAGTACCTATCCCAGGGTCACAGAAGCATGAGGAAGCAGCCCTCAACAATATTGGTCAGTCATCTACAATCTCAGTCATTTGTAGAATGAGGAACTTCATGTAGGTGACCTCTGATTCCTTCCATCTCTAATATGATAAATTTATTCACTTGATAGACCCAAATACTACTCAAGAAATCTCTTCTTAAAAGAGATTTCGGGCGCCTGGGTGGGTCAGTTGGTTAAGCGACTGCCTTCGGCTCAGGTCATGATCCTGGAGTCCTGGGATCGAGTCCCACGTCGGGCTCCCCTGCTCAGCGGGGAGTCTGCTTCTCCCTCTCCCGCTCCCCCCCTTGTGCTCTCTCTCTCTATCTCATTCTCTATCTCATTCTCTCTCTCAAATAAATAAATAAAATCTTAAAAAAAAAAGATTTCAATATCTTTTATTTTGTAATTAACAGAGGCTACTTAAACTAGAAAATAGTCAAGAATGTTCATTTATTAAGTTTTATTAAAGGTGTTTAACCTAAATTTAACCTAAAGGTAACTTTAGGTTTGTAAAATATTTAGTGGACTCTGTTAGATATTAGTAAAGTAAAAAAATTTAAATGACTTTAAGTGTCAGTTTTTAGTCCCCCCCCCGAACCCCCATGACTATTTTAGTTGAGGTTTGTGTTTGGGGGTTGGGGGATGATGGCAGATTTTGTTTTGAGTATAGCCAGGTTGGCAAATTCACCTAATGAGTTATCTTTCCATTTATACACTTGCCTTCTAAATGCAAGGAAAATTCTGTCTGTATTCTAAGACAACAAGAAGAAACCTGTATCACAATGTTTTTTATATTTACATTGAGATCAGACCCTGAATTCTTTTGTGGAAAAGATTCTACTTCTTCAAAATCTTGTGCCATTTCAGCATTGTTGATTTTTTTTTTTTTTTCAATGTCTCTAACCTTTAGATGTGGATCTAAGCGCTTCATTTACTGTTTCAGCTCTGGTGAAAGATAGGATGGAGGGCAAGGGAGAAGTGACAGAATTAAGTGACTTACCTCAGAATGCAAGTTCCCTAAGGGCAGGAACTTTGTCATGTTCACTGTTCTGTGTGCAGGACCAAGAACATTTGTTGAATGAGCAAGTGTTAAGTCTGTCTGCCCTTACCATTGTGGTTGCAGCTCAGAGGAATTTTCATTGCAGAAATCCTCCTTTGGAACCTGGATCTCATGTTCATTGTGACGGGCTGGTTCGGGAATAGTTGAAATAACGTTCATTGGGGTGTCATCTGGATTTTTGTCCTTTGTGTGGCTATCACTGCTCCAGGGAAAGGTGGCCAGTTTTGGAGAAAGTTTACTCATGGGTAACTTTGGAGAACTCTCTGACTTCTCCACTTCTTTTCCTCCTGAAAAATATAATTATTTACCACCTCAGATAGAAACAGAATCTTCCTCCTCCTCTTGGGTGAACTGGAGCAGGGAGATCCTGAAAAGAATTACCTGGGGAAACAAAGAGTCTTGCTGTGGAGACTGCAGTCCCAGCCTCATTTTCTGCAATGCACTTGAATTCCCCAGAGTCTTCAGGAAATACTTCTGTGATAATCAAGGTGCAGACTTCCTCTGGAAAGGCAAGAGATTCAACTTGACCAGAGTTTTGGGAGATCCCATATTAACAAATAGTGTGGGAGGATGTCAGGGAAAGTCGGTACTAGGAATAAAGAGTATTTCTGAGATTTTTAAACAATCCATCAGATTAGACTTTTTGTCTTTGAGTGGGCTCCTGAAGATAAATAAAAAATGCAACCTAAAATAATCCCAGCAGAGTCCCTATCACCTGTCTCTTTGACACATCTCTTTACTATAATGTGAGTTCCTTGAAAGCAGGGATTACACTTTATTCCTTGACTTTTAGATTTCTGTAGCTTTAGTGCTTAGCATCAGGTTCCTATAGACAGATTTTCTGAGCTGACCTAAAAGTTATCATTGCCAGGATAGTTCGATAGTGCAGTGATAGCCACATTGTGATGGGCACTACACCTACTTCTTGGACAGTCAACAACTTGGATGTTTGATGTCAGCACGCCTCCTCACTGCCTCTCTGTAGAGTTCACGAGTCATAGATCAGAGGATGGATGCATGCTCTGCGAGGGCAGGGACCTCCTTAGTGCCCAGAATGGAACGTGGCCATTGTCTGTACTATGTTGAGTGAATGAATAGGTGAATAAACACACTGACAAATCCCAGTTATCTTGCTGCTTTTGTTCTGTCAGTTCGAGTTGTTATAGGGTAGCCTCAAAACCGCTCATGATGGCAAAAGTGATTTGGGAGACAGTCTTCTGATGGTAATCTTGATTTAATCATTTATTATCAAGATGTTGAAAAATTGGGGGTGCCTGGGTGGCTTAGTCAGTTAAGCATCTGCCTTCGGCTCAAGTCATGATCTCAGGGTCCTGGGATCGAGCCCTGCTTTGGGTTCCCTGCTCATCGGGGAGTCTGCTTCTCTCTCTGCCCCCTTCCCCCCGCTTGAGCTCTCTTTCTCTCTCAAATAAATAAATAAAATCTTAAAAATAAAGATGTTGAAAATTGTGCTTACCGGGAATGGATGATAAAGAAGCTTCTGGAAGATAAAACAAGGGAATAGAGAATTTAAAAGATGACGGTTAATTTAATTGGGAGAAGGGGCCATGTGTATATGATAAATAACTTAAATAAATAAAGCACATACAAGGTTGACTGTAATGTAGAGTCACAGACTATAAACTCTGTAGAATCCCAGAAAAGATACATGATGGAACGAACACTTGGCAGGGGGCCAGAAGAACTGTATTTTTGTTCTCTTTAGCCCTGAATTGCTCTGTGATTTTGTGAAAATTCTTCTCTGGCTTTAGTTCTTCATCTCTAACATGAAGAAAGTATCTGTTCTCTGAATGGAAACCATTACTGAACCCCTGGTCCTGTGGTGCTCTCTTTCTCCCAAGAAAATCTTTTTCTTTTAGTCTCTCTAATGAAAATAAAGTTGAATATTTCATTATAAACATACTATAGTATTACTGTAGAAAAACACATAAAAGGATAATAGTTTGGGTGGTGCGGATGTGGGTGATTTAAAATTCCTTCTTTATGCTAATGCCACATTGTGTAATAGAGGTTTTTCTTCCTGGATGTGATGTGCAAGTGTTCATTTGTGCTGCGTCAATATTTAAATATATTTTCTTTGCTTGGGGCAAGAACTATTTTGGGCTTGGACTCTGGCTGCAGCATTTATTAACGTTGTAACCTTGGGCAAGGCATTTAGTATTTCTGATTTCAGTTTTCTTATAAAATGGAAATAACAATGCACACTTCAAAATGTTGATGTGAGGATTAAATGAAAGGTTGCTTATAAACTCAGTGTTTAGCATGAAGTAGATCATCATACTTGTTACACTTCCCTGAGTTTATTATTTGGTAGGAAACAAATAATAAAGTATTTAGAAAGCTGTACATCATTATTAATTTGTTTTATTCTTTAAAAAATATGTTTATTCTCACATTTTTTTTCTTGTTTGTATGCCAAGAACTCATTAGCAAGATAATTTATGAAAACAAACCAGTCTTTTCACAGCTATTAAAACTATTGTTTCATCAGAGAAAAACAGCTATCTTTTCTTTTTTGTTTCGAGGAATCATTTGAATTTGAAATCATAATTGTTTAACAAAAATTTCTGAGCCTGTAACAAGTCAGCTATTAAACTTTGAAACATGAATTAGATTTCAAGGTTAATTGAAATACAAAGCAAATCGAAAAGCTTATCACAATACTTCTCCTCAGAATCTGGAAGTCCTCAGAGTCCGCTATCTGCTCTTTCTCTCTGTACCAGTGAATTTGAACTGTGGTTGTTGCCTGGACTCGGCATTCAAATGCGACAAACTGACCGCTGGTTGTCGAAATGTCTTGAAGATGCTGAAGAACAAATACAGAATTCACAGAATGGAAGAAACTTTCACCATATGCAATGATTTGGGATGCCATTGGTAGTAAGTATGCTTTTCGCCATAATTATTGACAACTGACTGTACTTTAATCAAAACAAGGAGTTGCTGGGATTCTTCTGTGCTTTATAGTGTGCTTTACAGTCATGTGTTAGTTATTTTTATCTTAATTTCACAAAGTTGTTGCTCACTTCGCCAAGAGCCATGTTCAAAATAGGAAACAGAGTAGTTGAAAACTCTTACCTTTGTTATATGATTTTGTTGAGTACATGGAGAGTCATAGATTTAATCTTTATTATCAGTCAGATAGTGTGGGCAGCATTGTATTTTTTAAGGATTCTGAATCATGACTTAGAGGACTTGGACCAGAATCTCAACTCTGCCACTAACTGGTTGAAGCTGATCGTAGGAACTTGGAAACTCTTAACCTCTGTGGAACTCAGGTACTTTATCTGTGAAATAGGGCTAGCGAAATGCTCAACCTTTTTTTAGGTTTTGAGGCTCATTTCCGATAAATTGAACATTTAGAGTGAAGAGTTATAATGTTATATCAAAAGCATAAAAATAGGTGGTTTGGTCTCACAATGCATTGATGAATGGGTGGCATTTGTAGTAAATATCCCCCTTAAACCCTGATCTCTCTTCTCTCCTGTTTTCAGCTAGAGTCCTCTAGAATCTAGAATTACATTTCAAGTTATAACTTGGCTGAGAAGGAGTATCTGAGGTCCTTCTATCAGGTGAGACACAGTGACCACCAGCCCAGCCCTTGCGGCCTGATGCCCAGGGCTGCATATCTTCGGGAAGGAATGCAGCAGGAAACTTGTAGAAATAATAGACCCATGTAGCTGACAGCCTGGGCTGCAAGCAAGCTTTTGGAATCTATAGCAGGGCTCCTTATTCTTAATGACATTTTTTCCTGACTCCCATCCTGTACTTGGTACAGGTTAAATCTTTGTCCTGCTTCTCATACTCTGGGCCAGCAAGAAGCAGTGGTTCCAGTTCTCTCAGGTTTGGAAACTGGGCGACAGTGAGCCCAGAGATTTCAACCTTAGTTTGGTTTGACCTAGTTCATTGATTCCTGCTCTCTCCAGTGGATGATACGGGAGCCTTCTTAATCCTGATCACTCTCTGTTACCCAAGCAGGAAATAGATATTGTTTTGCTTATTGGCTTAGTCAGAAGGGCATCTTATGACTAGTTAGGAGAATCAGATGAACCTTGAGGTCAGGTAGAGCATAGTCTACTTGGACAGGACAGTCTGAGCATTGCCCTTGAGAGCTGGAGATTGGTGTAGAGCAAAAGTCTAAAGAGTATAGGAAACCCTGAGTTGCTCTGTGACATTGAACAGTAATTTCACCCCTTCTGGGACTCACTTTTCTCATACATAAAATAATAATTTCTGAGGTTCTTTTTAGTTTCCCCTTTTCCTTCTCACCCGTATGATGACATCTACAATTTATCTATAAAATCCTAACTCTACCATGCAGTATGGATAGGTTACCTTGGTGAACACAGGGGTTACAACACAGGTGGGTCCGGACAGGCTGCTGCAGGGACTCTGCATCTGGTTTAAGAAATAGAAGAGACAGGAGCGCCTGGGTGGCTCAGTCGGTTGAGCATCTGCCTTTGGCTTGGGTCATGATCCCCGGGTCCTAATCCCGGGGTCCTGGGATTGAGCCCCATGTCCGAGAAGTCTGCTTCTCCCTCTGCCCCTCCCCCTGACTCATGCTCTCTCTTGCTCACATGCTCTCTCTCACTCAGTCAAATAAAATCTTAAAAAAAAACCCCCAAAACTAGAAGAGACACTCTCATCCATACTGTCAAGGCCCTGAAACCTAGAAGCATGGTGCCCGTGAACCAACAGAATCAGTTTTAGTGCTACCAACCACACCCCAAGTGTCCTCTTTAAAAAGGATAATGCTTCTAATTTAAATCTCATTTTGGGTATCTGCTCCAGTGCCACCCTTTTTTTCCCTCTGTCCTCCAGCATTCCATCAGCTGAGATGGTGAAATACAGCGCCAAGCAATTACACTTGAGAGATGAATTTTGACACTTATTTAGAGACTGTATATAAAAGGCATAAATAACTTGTAAATTTTACTGACTAGATTTTTTTTCCCCTTCTCTATACAGTTGCTCTTGTTTGTTAGGTTTTTGTAAAACATCTCCCCCCCGCCCCCGCTTTTTAATTAAAAGGGAATTCATTCCGTGGATAGTTGGAATACTCTGTTATGGGCCTGAACTCCTAGAAACCAACTGTGGCTATGGTTTGGCACACAGACAAATGGCCAACCCACAGAACTACCATGGAGTTATTTCTGAGACCCATGGATTTCTTTTCTTGTTCTATTTGAGGTTATGCAATTGTAGGCTTTCCTCATGTATACTTTCAAGAAAGTTGCATTGATTCCTTTTTCTCTGGGCCTGTTTCTCCACACTGGAGCCCCTAAGAAGGCTTTTAAGACTGAACATACCCGGGACGCCTGGGTGGCTCAGTTGGTTAAGCAACTGCCTTCGGCTCAGGTCATGATCCTGGAGTCCCGGGATCGAGTCCCGCATCGGGCTCCCTGCTCGGCAGGGAGTCTGCTTCTCCCTCTGACCCTCCCCCCTCTCATGTGCTCTCTCTCTCTCATTCTCTCTCTCAAATAAATAAATAAATAAAATCTTAAAAAAAAAAAAAAAGACTGAACATACCCTTTGGGGGTCAATACACAATGGTTGAACTAAGGTAGAGTAACTTGATCTGATGTTGGAGGTTTCGTTAACCAGGGAACTGATGGTCAAAGAAACTCTAGTGGTTTTCTTCTTTATCCTGTTGTGGAAACAAAACCAAACACAGTCCAGTGAAAGAAAGATTAGAGTCAGCTTTGATAGAAATGCCTCACTGTATTCATTTGGCATGAATCACATTTTTACTTCTAATCCTTATTTTTTCTTGATTTGCATAATAATTTCAGTTTTTTCCTTTTGATCAGTTAGTGGATTATGGCTCCTGATAGTTTTGCTTTAAATTTCCTTTGTCTTGTCTGATAATCAGTGAGCTGTTACTAAACACTTATGCAGAAGAAATAATTTATAAAGCAAATAATCACTTTAAAATTTGGAACATTTTAGGGGGGTTTTTTTTGGTGTATTTTTTAAAGTAGAATTTCCCCTATATTCATATGGCAACAAATGCACATTCACATGCACATTCTGTACTTACTCTGACATTTCTGTAGCATATTCCAAGCACAATCACAGAGAGAAATGTTTTCTTCCCTCTTCCCTTGTAAGAAAGAGAAAAAAGAAGTTCTGTCTAGATCTCACTGGCATTTAATAAAATTTAGTTCGCCTGTATTGTATGCACAGTAGGACTAGCAAATTAGTTAGTTATGGGCAACAGGTCAATCCAGAACATCTGAATTTTTGACTAAGTGTGGAACTACTTTAATATTCTCAGTTTAAAAAATCCAGACGTTTACCTTTACAGAGCTATAGTGGTTGCACCCAGAAGAGCTATTGAGTCATTTCCCCAAAACAATATTTTATAGGGCCGATATTGTTGTCTTGTGAATTTGTGTTTTGGTTGGAAGTCTTCAGCATATTTGTTATAATAAAAAATCTGTTGACACATTGCTGTGTTGAAGGATGTTGTCAATCTTCATATTATCTCTATGAGTACTTAGTAGAGAAGTCTATCTCAGTTCTTAGTATCAAGAATAATCAGGGGGCGCCTGGGTGGCTCAGTCAGTTAAGTGTCCGACTCTTGGCTTCTGCTCAGGTCATGATCTCAGGATTGTAAGATCAAGCCCCACGTTTTGCTCTACGCTCAATGTGGAGTCTGCTTGAGGTTCTCTCTCTCCCCCTTCCTTCACCTATGCACCTCTGTGCACACACACACACTCTCTCTCTTGAATAAGTAAATAAAACCTTAAAAAAAAAAAGAATAATCGGGCTTCTGTGTTACAACTTTAGTTTTTCCTCACAGATACTACAAATCTTAGTATTGATTATATTTCCTCTATGTTAGGTATTTGAGAGTCTAGTGCTCATTATATAGCCAGGAATTCAACAGAGTTTGGAGTCAGGATCTCCTAAATTTGTAACCTGATATTTTTTCCACATTATGTCTGTGATGATTTATTTACCCAAACCAACATTTAGATCACATGACATCATGAAGAACTTTTATGTTATTTCCAGGTAGAAGAGATAGATTGGAAGATATAGATTAGCCTGAATAACAAAATACTATAATTTTCAGAAAGCCATTGTCTTATGGAAATAGAGTATTTGAAATTGTAAATATTCCAGGAAACCTAGTCTCTAGCGTCACTTTATACTACAATGCTTTAATGAAAAAAAAATTATTTCCTACTTAAATCTTTTACATACAGTGTTTGATACCATGCTTTTGGATTAGATTTATCTAATCTTTTAATCTTAGTGTATAATCTCATAATTCTTAGTGGCTTTTTCAGTCTTTAAAAATTTCCTTATCTTGAAGTTTCATAACCATTTTGTGCTAATTTGCCTTAGGCTAAAATTTCAGCCATGTAAAAGATTTGCTAATACTGTTTCATGCTTCATTTCTTAAGGTGGACAGTGGCTACAGAATGTACGTTTTATTTATTTAAAATGTGCAAATACTCAGGTCATGATCTCCTGAGTCGTGAGATTGAGCTCCACATCTAGCTCCACACTGAGTGGCGTCTGCTTGAAGATTCTCTCCCTCTGCCCCTCCCCTCACATGTGCTTGCGTGTGTGCACACACACACTCTCTCAAATAAATCTTTAAAAAAAATAAAATGCCCAAATACATTATATTTACTCATGTCTATGTGTATAGTATTTCATAATTTGTAAGATTAAAAAAATCTGTGAACTGGAACTGCCCCCCTTTTATAAGGGTAGTTGTATTTTTTATTTTCAAAGTACAGATAGAATTATTCTTCGGTAGTTCAGAAGAAGATAGGTTCTGTCAGTGTACATATGCTAAAGGAATTGCAAACATGCATAGATTACCTTTATGTCCAAAATTGGGCAGAGAGTCTATACCTACAGACTCTCTAAACTGGGTAGAATCAAACTTGGAAGTGTTGGCTGTATTTATTTGACTTGAATCATTTTTCTAATGAATGAAAACTTCACAAATACCTCAGCTTTTGAACTGTGGAACACTTCCTGATGTCTCCTTTGCCAGGTCCTCAGGAGCAACACAAAGGGTTTTAGAGTTAGCTGACAAAATGAAACCATATGAACAGATGAGTTGTGCAAAAGACACATAATAATAATATAGAAACTACTTCAACAGTGCTGTAAAACATCAGAAACTTTAACATCATAGACATTAAATAGTGCCAGGGACATCACAAGACAGCACATCATCACCCAATAGGCTGTCAGAAATAAGTGCTATGACCGAAGGAGACAGAAGCTTGACTGGTCTAGGAAAACTTCCTGCCCACAGTTGACCTTCAGCTGAACTTAGAACAATGTTAAAATTGGAAAATCAGAGGTATGTAGGTTTGTGAGTTGGGGATGGGAGTTATTAGTGGTGGGGTGAATAGTGGTGGGGGATGGATAGAAAAAGGAAGTAAATAACATTTAGGGAACATTAAGCTGTGTGCCAGATACTATGCTGATCTCTTTATATCACACGTGGGGAAAGCATCCCATAGTCATTCAATGGTGAGGAACACCCTGGAATCAGAATGTCCGAATTTACCATTTATTAAGTATGTTAGACTTCCCTCTAAGCATCACATTTCCCATTCTGTAAAATAGGCACAATAATAGTATTTATTTCTAGGGTTGTTTTGAGGTTTATGCGAGATAGTCCACAGAAGCACTTAATGCATGCATGTGCCATGTATCAAGCACTCAGTAAATGTTAGCTGCTATTATTATTGTGATTGTGGTTGTTATATATAGATCCAGGTGAATTTCCACCTTTCCTCAGAGGTTGGTTGGTTCATTCCTTCCCTTTTTTTTTTTTTTTAAAGATTTTATTTATTTCAGAGGGGGAGAGAGAGTACAAGCAGGGGGAGGGGCAGAGGGAGGGAGAGAAGCAGACTCCCCCCTTAGCAGGGAGCCCGATGTGGGGCTCGATCCCATGACCCTGAGATCATGACCTCAGCTGAAGGCAGATGCTTAACCGACTGAACCACCCAAGCACCCCACCTCAGAGATTTCTTTTTTTTTTTTTTTTAAATTTTATTTATTTATTTGACAGAGAGAGAGACACCGCGAGAGAGGGAACACAAGCAGGGGGAGTGGGAGAGGGAGAAGCAGGCTTCCCGCCGAGCAGGGAGCCCGATGCGGGGCTCGATCCCAGGACCCTGGGATCACGACCTGAGCCGAAGGCAGACGCCTAACGACTGAGCCACCCAGGTGCCCCCCACCTCAGAGATTTCTAATTTAGCTCTCTTTGACTTTCTTCTCTTTTGCACTTAAAACCTCTTTCATAGGCTTTTAATTATTTATTATTGTGTACTTTCATTTGGAAGCTCCTTAAGTTTAAGGATCTTTTCAAAAGTGTCCCATCCTCAAAGTATCTAGTCTAGTGTCCAACACATAGTAGGTGTGGAGATGATTGATTTCATAGATTAATGCATAGGGAGATGCTATTAATAGTCTTAGGAGACGTGTGTTGTTTTGTGCTGTTTCCTTCAATCCCATCCTACAAATAAAAGCAATTGAAATAGATTCCTCCTCTTTTGATGTTGGCAGGAAGTCCTCATACCACACCAGCCATCTTAGGTGGTGTTAACCAATCACCCATCACTGAAGACCAAGAAGAGACTTGGGAATTCTTGTCTAACATCTTCAAAGAACAAAACTATTATTTGCTCAAGATCATGCAGTCTGTTGGTACAAGAGTCAGGATTAGAATACAGATCTCCTGTCTTCTACTGCAATCCATATATACTTCTAGCAAATGGATTCTGTATTACCAGATAAATGTAAAACTGTGGATATTAGTCTGAGTAGTTGAGACTGTAGTGATTTTTTTCTTTTATCAGGATACATTGTATTTATGGTTCTGAATTCAGTGGGTAATGAAACAGTCCTTTTACTTTGTATGTAAGCTCCATGAGGTCAGAGCTAGTCTGTTTTGTTCACTCTTGTATCCCTAGTGCCTAGTATAGTGGAGTCGGCTGAGACTTCAGTTGAGAATGTTTGTGTGGCTTCTAGAGATTCTAACCTTGGAGTGTTAGACCCTGGAGAGAAACCCTGTATACATCAGGGACACTCTGGCTGTGGTAGGAAGATAAAAATGAAATGCTTCCCCTCATGGGAAGAGAAGGATCAAGTGAGAGAGCATGTATGAAACTTTTGGAACTTCTTGGAAGAAACATACCTTATAAATAAATATAAGGTCAGTTGGTTCAAGAGGCTAGAGTTTCCTCTAAGCCCCTTGGCGTGTGTCAAAGGAGAAGCCGGAAAATATCAACAGAATAGTTTTGGTGGTGGATGAGATTTGGTTTTTGCCCACCTTGAAACTGCCTGATATCCCGAGGCTGATGAGAACAAAAAAGAGAAGATCCAGTCCTTATAAAGGAAAGGTAATACTGGGCCTTCTAAATTCCAGATGCCTCCTGTTGTAAGTAGGAACAATCAAATTTCCTGGGCAAGGTGCCAGACAGCTCATATTGTCACTTAATCCATGGAGTGAGGAGGCCTGGCAAGACTTCCTCTGTCCTGTCCCTGATCTTCCAGCCAATGAAAGGAGATAGTGGTAACTAATGGAACCAAGAAGTACCCTGCATCTTACTTTGGATATGCCACTGGTTAGCATGAATTAAACAATCTGTGTCTGAAGATCATAAAGAAAAGGATGAAAATATAGACAGGCCAGGTAGTTTGGGAAAGAGAGTGCTAATTCAGGATTGAGAAAATCTAGATTTTGATTATAGATCGGTCATTAATTCGTTATATGACCTTGGGGAAGACCCTTTAGGGTCTCAGTTATTGCATATCTAATGAGAAGTGAGAAGGGAGATGGTCCCTAAGATTTCTTCTAGTTCTGTTAGCTCTTTTTAAATATTTTTAAATTCTCAGAGTCTGTGCTTTAAAAATCTCTGATTTCTGTAATTTCCAGAGCAGATGAAATTCAGAGGATAAGAGAAAGAAAGATGGACATTGGACCTAAAAGCAAAAGTGGTCAGTGCTTAGGCTGCTCTAGCACCCTGACATTTGAAAGATGAACTGAGCTTTAGAAATTACTTAAACAGTTTAAAATGTTATTTATTTAGGAAAGCAAACCTTTTAGAGCTCACATTGGTTCAGTGGTAAAACAAAACCAAATGTGAGAACCACTACTTCTTCCCCACTTTAAGAAAGGGAAGAATTTCTAAAA
The DNA here is from genome assembly GCF_054177405.1 of Leptonychotes weddellii. Classification (NCBI taxonomy): domain Eukaryota; kingdom Metazoa; phylum Chordata; class Mammalia; order Carnivora; family Phocidae; genus Leptonychotes; species Leptonychotes weddellii. The sequence goes on from NC_138375.1 coordinate 112,433,858, forward strand.
AAAAGTTCATTTTAGAATATTGACTTCTCTTGCTGAAGCTACTCTACTCTTTACATTCAATTCTCATGTATTTTTTTTAGGGGATAGAAAAGGAGGTTTTCAAAAGAAAAACAACAACAACAACAATAACCCTTAGCTTGACTGCTGTGAAATAATTCTACACTCCAAAGTATCAGAATGAAAATGTGACCTGTCTGAAGTGTTCCTTCTTGATTTTAGGTAGCACTCGGGATGTCCTTGAGAGAAAAAATAGCTAGGGATTTTACTTTCATGATGAGTTATGCTAGCAGGCTTCATGGCTCACGTAAATGGTAACCTTTGCTGAGTGTAACCCTAGCTCTTTGTAAAGAGAACAGAATTAGACTGCACCAAATGAAGAGTCCAAGACCTTGGCAGTCTTACCCTGGAAAGATTACAAGATACATAGAGATCACACAAATGAACAGTGCTGATGTCCTTATAACATTGCCTGGATGGCTAGAATGTCTGCAGCGTTATACTAGCTTCATGGATATAATATAGGTTCAGTGGTCTGCAAAATAGAACATTAGAGCTATTTAAAAGTGAACAACTGAAGAATCTGGTAGTAGCTACATTAGGCAAAAATTGGGGAACGAGAAGCGATGTAAGGCAGGTTAGCAACATAAAATGTGAGTTGTGGGGGAGGGGCAGAGGGAGAGAGAGATTCTTAAGCAGGCTCTATGTCCAGTGTAGAGCCCAAAAAGGGGCTCGATCTCACAACCCTGAGATCATGACCTGAGCCTAAATCAAGAGTCGGATGCTTAACCAACTGAGCTACGAAGGTGCCCCTCAAATGTTTTAAATGTCACATTATAGTGAGAAAACTTAAGAAAATTCACACAGTAAGCTAAAGTTGGTGCATCCTTATTAAGTGTTACTTATTTGAGTTGATGGGAAAGTTTATTGTGCTGTCTTTCTTTTGTTTGCCTATTTTATGATTTAGTGTTTGTTTTAAATATTTATCTCTTGCTTGATAACAAATGCCATACTAAATAACCTATATTCACAGAAAGCTAATTAATTCGCATTGTCCACAAAGCACGAGATACTGTGGAAGACACTGTTTTCACATTATACCTAACACAGCAAGAGGAAGAAGAACTAGTTGAGGAAAGAAGTACATGAGTTCAGTCAGAAAAAGAGTTGTGGGTTGCATGTATGTGTGATGATTTCTATCACTTTTTGAACAAGGCAAGAGCTTCTGCTCTCTATGGCCCACCAGTGTCAGTCCCTTTGAAAATGAATGAATTTGACTTGTGAACATACTCAGATTTTAAGAGAAGATGATATATGACATCCACTGAGTAATTTTTTTTTTCTTTTATAGAGAGAATGAGTATGTGTGTGAGCTGGTTGGGGGATGTAGAGGGTGAGGGAGAGAGAGAATCTCAAGCAGGCTCCATGCCCAGCATGGAGCTCAAGCAGGGCTGGATCTCATGACCCTGAGATCATGACCCAAGCTGAAACCAAGAGTCAGACACCCAACCACCGGAGCCACCCAGGTACTCCAACTGAGTATTTTGATGATGGTTTTGAAAAGTTCTTAAGGAAATTTTAGTATATAGGGAGTTCTACAAATGCACCATATCATTTCTTCCCCAGTTTTTCTAGACCACTTTTTTTTGGTTTTGTTTTAAGGATTTTATTTTATTTTTTTTCGTTTATTTGTCAGAACTCGAGAGAGAGAGAGAGAGCATAAGCAGGGGGAGCGGCAGGCAGAGGGAGAAGCAGGCTCCCCGCTGAGCAAGAAGCCTGATGTGGGGCTCGATCCCAGGACCTTGGGATCATGGCCTGAGCCGAAGGCAGGCGCTTAACTGACTGAGCCACCCAGGCATCCCTAGACCATTTTCTAGCAACAGTGGGTTTTTATTTTTCCCAGGTGTCTTTATGCTTTACCATACTACCTTCATGTTTGGCTCTCTCTTTCCTTCTTTCTCTTGCTTTTCAGAAAAAAGAAATAACCTGTTCTTATTTTCAACAAGTTAAACTATTGTGATAGGTGGACTATTGTTTTCTATATGACTAGAAAATTTATTTGATCATACTTAATATTTTGCTTCTTCCCCAGAGTTTGTCAAATTTCTTGATTTTACATAGTGCCAAGCAGGAGATCTGTATCAAGGACATTATCAGTCATGTCTCTCTATGTTAGAATAAAATACTCATAGCTGACATATAATGTTACATTAGTTTAAAGGGTATAACATAGTGATTCATCTATATAACATCTCTATATGTTATACTATTCTCATCACAAATGTAGCTACCATCTGTCACCATATAATGTTATTACAATATCATTGACTGTATTTCCTATGCTGTCCCTTATATTCCCATGACTTAATTAATTTATAACTGAAAGCCTGTATCTCCCACTCCCCTTCATCCATTTTGCCCATTTCCTCACCCCCCTTCCCTTTGGCAGTCAGAGGGAAGTTCTCTATATTTGTAGGTCTGATTCTGCTTTTTGTTTGTTTTTTTATATTTATATATATATTTATGAGTGAAATCATATGGTATTTGTCTTTCTCAGTCTTATTTCACTTAGCATAATACCCTGTAGGTCCATGCATGTTGCCACAAATGGCAAGATCCCATCCATTTTTATGGCTGTGTAATATTCCATCATGTGTGATGTGTGTGTGTGTGTGTGTGTGTGTGTGTGCGCGCCATATCTTCTTTATCCATTCATCTATCTACAAAGCTATTTTAAAAGATAACTGCTATATCCTAAGTGGCATACAGATTTCTGTTTGGGTATCTATGTGTCTCAACCTTTACTGACTGGTTTTCCTGTTGTCACGGTCCACATTGGGCATGGCCTTTCTCAGGATGCCTCTCTGTCAAAAGATAGGATGCCTGGTCTTGATTAGGAATGTCACTATTTCCTCTCCCTGATGCTGAGATCCTAGTGGGCTTGGAAAAAAGCGGGACATATCTAGGAGCTCTTTTGGGGTGTATGGTCTTTCTCCTGTGACTTGCTGTTTTAGGTCAGGAATTTGAGAAGCATTAGGTGGGCAATTCATTTCTGATCAACTGGGGTAACTGGGCCTAGAAAGTGCATTTTTCCAAGATGGTTTGCTTACCAACATGCCTGACATCTTGATGCTGCTTGGTGTTCATCTGTCTTTATTTTTCTCTCTCCACATGGTATCTCATTCTCCAGGGCCTCTCCGTGTGGCTTCGTTTTTTGTACCACAGTGGCCTCAGGGTAGTTGGATTTCTCACCCTGAGGCTTAGGGCTCGAAGAGCAAGTGTTCCAATAATATTCTTTCTCTTTTAAAGGAAAACTTCTCTAACTTTGTTCTGTTGTGATTCTTGGACCCTCAGCTATGGCAGTACAGGAACTAGCTGCCAAAGACCCAATTTATACAGTTCTTCTTATAAAAAATTCAGGTCTTAGGGCTCAAATACCAAGATAAACAGCTGTTTGGTTTGAATCCTGTGGCAAGCTACTTTTTACTTTGTTTTTTTTAGAGAATTTTCGAATTTAGCTCAGGATCGGGTTTAGCAGATATTTTTCTGACCTGCCCTTAAAATATTGAACTTGAGCTAGCCCTGTGGCAAAGGAGCAGTGGTGGCAGAGGCCTAGACTCTAGGAAAATACTCTTTACTCTTTCCCGGTCTCATTCTGCAGCCCTGGCAGTGACTGTGCTAATGAGAGATGCCAGGAGAAAAGTTAACTGTTTTGGAAGCAATAAACCACCTTCATTCCAACTTTAGGCAGAACCGTCAAATTGATGAAAGTTTGTATTTTGTAAGCTCTCCCCACCTCTGTCACCCTCTTGCTCTCCAGAACCCTTTCCCGTAGGTACAGTGTTTTCTTTGTTTAGATTGAACCCTCAAAAGCTATCACGTCCTCAAGCCCACATCAAAACTGGCTTGTTTTATATATGTTAGTCCTCTGAAAGAGTGGTTCAGACAAAGACACCAATTTGTCCATGGATGTATTCTGCCCCTTCTTTTGTCTTTAAACAGTAAGAGCCATTACTTCAACCGAGATGACACGCTTTCTGGTGGGGGCACTCTGAAGCACGTTGGCAAGCCGTCTAGGAGGTAGGGGAGATGAGATTCCTCTTAATCTCTTTCACATCCTGCTAAGTTCAGAGGAGACTGGTATTTAACCCTAAAACTTTCATTCCCTTTTGGTATTTACCCTAAAATAGAGGATATTTGTCTTTTTTGATGCCACTGGCTTGAGTATGTGAGTTTTTATGTTATAAGATCATGCTTGATTTTTAGAAGTGTTCCGTTTCTATTTGCCCTGCGTGCATGTGTAGAGTTATTGCCGAGAGGAATACTGTGTGCACAGACAGCTAAGACCACACACTGTCGTTAGCTGGGAGTCAGGTTACCCACCACATGGACAGCAGCATGTGCTAGAGCTCTCTGTAGCTAGAAGAGTCCTAGAGAGGAGAATTTGTAGCATTAAGCAGGCTTTGCAAATTAAAGAAAAAAAAAAAGACCACGTACAGTCCTCTCTGAGCTTTGATTTTTAACAACCATAAAATGAGATGAATACCCAGGCACTGTATTAACCACTTTATATGCATTTTGTCATTGATTCTTCAAAAAACCCCAAGATGTAGAGATACTGTTTTTCTCATTTTACAAATGAGAAAACATAAACTTATAAAGGTTACCCAAATTGCCCAGAGTCACATAGCTAGTAAGTGGTGGAGCCAGGAATAAAATCCACATAGTCCATCTCTAGAGCAGAGAGCCTTTTACCTCTATTATAAGAAATATACTTCCTTGACCTGTGTATTTCTTGGGAAATCAGAGGAAAGGGTACCCAGGTTCTAAGGGAAAGCCTGAAGTTAACTTTAGAACTAGCTTTTGGGTTCAGGAGGGACCTTATAAGGATATGAACAGAAATGTTCATGAATAATCTTCTCATACCCTGGACATTGGGTCAAAAAACATAACTCTGACAGTGGTTTCTGTTTATTGCTTAGATGTATTAGAAAATATATATGGTGTTGAAATAAATTAAACTGGACAGTGTACAAAAATCTCTGTAAAATGTGAGAGAGATGTGTGGTAACTATATTGATTGCATTTTTGAGATGTGAAATAACTTTGGGTCAAAGCCTCCAAGACCCACATGAAAGACCTTGGCAGAGGCAGAACTGAAAGTGTGTTCAGTGAGAAAATAACAGATCCAAAGGGCAGATTCTCACTAGGTCCCGCCCCTTCACTCTAGAGTATGATATAATGATACCCCACTATACTTTCCAGAAAGTTCCTAAGGAATTACACACGGGAAGGAGAAGAGGATGGTTAAGACAGGTTAGCGGGACATCTTTCTCACTTTTCTTCTTTTAGCACAGTTTAATTTAGCTCACTGTCACTTTGGCAGTGTTGACCTGTGTGAAAGACTTAGAAGCTAAGTACAGACTAGGGGAGAGAAGTGTGACAGTGACAAGCTCATGGAGGCAAGGGGCAGTTTGAAGTGCCAGGAGGTGGGGGGGGCAGGGGTCATGATAGCAGACACATGTGCAGAGCAGTAGCTTTTCAGGGATGTTACAGAGAAGCTGGGGTTTAGAGAGAACGGAGAGAGGAAGTCAGACTTTGCAGCTTCAGACTTAATCTCAGGGCTCTCCCTGGTCCGTCCAGTCACTTCTGGGACAGTGCAGGAGTGATATCCCTTTGAGTCAGAGAATCCTTAAATATTAGAGTCCAAAAATTAGAGTCCAAAGTCCAAAATACTAGAGTCCAAAATATCAGAGCCCATCAAGTAAAGCTAGGCCTTCAGTTTTAAAGGAACTTAGAGTGATTGTCTAGTTGACCCCAAAATAGTTTGGGTTGTTGTGTCAGGCATGAACATCACTTTCTTTTTTTAAAAAAGATTTTATTTATTTATTTATTTATTTATTTATTTATTTATTTATTTGAGAGTGTGAACATGAGCAATGGGGAGGGGCAGTGGGAGAGGGAGAAGCAGACTCTCCACTGAGTGGGGAGCCCAGTGCGGGACTTGATCCTAGGACCCTGGGATCACGACCTGAGCTGAAGGCAGACACTTAGCTGACTGAACCACCCAGGCACCCTGAACATCACTTTCTTTTTAAGAGCAGCTCAATTTATCATGAACTTGATAGGTGGCTGATCAAGTGTGGTAATGTTTCCATACTAAGTGTCATCACAGCCAGAGGAAGATATGGTCCCTATTTTTAAAAATCAGAAAGCTGAAGCAAATTAATGTCCAGATTAATAAAACTTCTAATTACTAACACAGTTGGTGTTCCTAGGGTAATCTGATCCCAAAGCTTGTGCTCTCGCCTCTACACTGGTGGTTCTTTAACTAGCGTATGTATCAGGATCCCCTGAAAGGCTTGTTGAAACATAGCTTTCTGGGTCCCATCCTTGAGCTTCTAATTTTTTTTTTTCTGAACATCACTTTCTTTTACAATTTTCTTTCCTGTTAAGAATCCTATCCATAAAAGACTGTGTAAGCCCATGTATGCTTGTGTGGGTATGATGTCTATGTTTGCTCTGATTTGTCAGACCATAGAGTGAAGGCTGCTGGTTTTAGTTATCTTTTTAGCTGCAGAACTGAAACCAAATTAGTCAATCTGTAGAACTTTGTTGAGTATCCACTTAGTATATTCCTTTGTTTCTGAGGGTTCAGTAGCATATCTTAGGTACATACTTTGGATAGCCCCTTGCTTTCTAGGTGCTCATGTGTTCTGTAGGGAGATAAATAATGATAACAGTTTCAAGCACCATGGAAAAGCATTTGATAGCTTTATGGTGGTTCTCAAAATTTAACATGCATTTGCATCACCTGAGAATCTTGTTGAAATGCAGATTCTGACTCAGTAGGTCTGGGTTGGGGCCTGCGATCCTTCATTTCTCACAAACTCCCAGATAAGACTGATGCTGCCTGTCTACAGACTACACTTTGATAAATAGCACGGGCAGAGTCTTAACATTGGCTAAAATGTGAGGCATGCATAGGGAATAGCAAGTAAGTCAGTTTGACAGGAGAGAGAAGGTTGGAAAGATTGGTTAGGATCAGATCTCAAACAGCCTTGAGCACCAGGTTAAGGATTTAGATGATACATGTGTTAAGGAATCATTGCGGGTTTCCGTACTGGGTATAGAATGACATGACAGGACCTGTACTTAAGGGAGATTTATCTGTCATCATGTGTAGGACAGGTGGGTTAGAAGTTTTGTATTAACTATCAAGTAGCAGAGACTCTACTTCTGGTCCTTAATGCCAAATGAGAAGAAGTTGCAGAAAGGAGAGAGAGGAGGGGGCTGGCAACCAGGAAGTGACCTGTTTTACAGAGTGGCCCTTGGGTGGGGGCTGGGGGAGTTGTTTAGATCACAAATCTCTTTAGTCTGCTCAAATTCTAAGAGATCCCTTGTTATTTAAGGATGCAGTCATAAACTGTGTCCTTGGTAAATTTTTTTTGCTAGATCCAGTTCATCCAAAATATACTGAGTGCCAGGTACAGTGCTTTGCTCTCTCAGGTATCTGTGTTTTTCCCAGTGTCTGATGCAGGGTCCTGCCCTTCATCAACATCATTGTAATGTTCATCCTGTTTAATTCTGGCATTTTAACATAAGATAGTTAACATAGTCTACCCTTGATAAAACTATGTAAAAAAAAAACAACAAGGATATGATAAAACACAAAATAAAGGATTGTGGTTAAAATTGAGGGAAGGCCGGTAGGGGTTAGATTTAGGGGAGGAACACATAGATACTGTCAGTTATTGGTATTGTTCCAGTTCTTGGGTTGAGTGATGGGTTCACAGGATTCATTTTATTTTTTTAAAATAAATAAGGAAATGAAGCAGGAAATAAAGTAGAGGACGATCAGGTACCATTCATAATGTAAATTATTATATGTGCCATGCAGCTGAGGTCCCTTTAAAAAAAAAATCTACATGTGCAAACTTAAAATACTCAAAAGTAGTATCATGGAGAATCCATCCTAAGAGAAGGAAATTAAAATCACCACCTCAGCCTACATCTGTGGAAGGCTTTTCTATGCGGTATGTCAGAATGCAGATAATTTGAGTAGTTATCTCCAGCCTGAGGTTTGGTGAGATCAGGTGAGGTCGTAGTCCTAGCAAATATACTGATGTTCTACTAAGCTAAATTTCTCATCCATTACAGAGTATTTTCCCACATCAGAACATGCTTGCTTGTCATTTACTCAGTCTTAGTTCCTTGGATTCTTGAACCTGAGGTCAGAGGTCTTTGTTTGTTCCTATGTTTATTCATTCATTCATTCATTTGCATATAGTTGACATGTTACATTAGTTTCAGGTATACAACTTAGGATTTGACAAGTTTATACATTATGTTTACCACAAGTGTAGCTACCATCTGTCTCATTATTTTGCTATTACAGTATCATTACTGTATTCCTTAGGCTCTGCCTTTTATTCCCATGACTTCCTTACTCTATAACTGGAGGCCTGTATCTCCCTTTTTCCTTCACCCATTTTGCCCAACTTCTTACCACCTTCCCCTCCGGCAGCCATCACCTCATACCTGTTAGAATGGCTCAAATCCAAAAGACAAGAAACAACAAATGTTGGCAAGGATGTGGAGAAAAAGGAACCCTCGTGCACTGTTGGTGGAAATGTAAATTGGTACAGCCACTGTGGAAAACAGTATAGGAGTTCCTCAAAAAATTAAAAATAAAAATATCATATGATCAAGTAATTCCACTATTGGGTATTTACCCAGAGAAAGTGAAAACACTAACACTGACTAAAAAAGATACATGTACTCCTATGTTTATTGCAACATTATTTACAATAGCCAAAACATGGAAGCAACCCAAGTGTCTATCAATAGACGAATGGATAAGGAAAATGTGACACACACACACACACACAAACACACACACACACACACACGCAGAGGCATATTATACGGCCATAAAAAGGATGAGATTGTGCCATATGAGACAACATGGATGGACCTAGCGGGTATTATGCTTAATGAAGTAAGTCAGACTGAAAAAGACAAATACCATATAATTCCACTCATAAATGGAATCTAAAAAAATTACCAAAAAGCATGATCAGACCTGTAAATACAGAGAACAAATTGATTACTGCCACAGAGGTCCTTTTTATGAATGTCTTGGAGGAATTTAATGTTCTCAGAGTATTGTCATACTTAATATTCTTCCAACATTAGATCATATGGCATTAAATCTTTCCAAATCATTGAAATGACACCCAGGTATGAAGAAATATATCCTGGAAAGTCAAATCTATTTTCAAAATAAAAGAGCTGTGTGAAAGCAGTTTCCTTTTTGTTTTCTGTCATAGTAAGTGAATGGAATTCTGGCCAATTTAACCAAACCAAATTCTGGCCAATTACCAGTTTTCAGAGAAACAAAATACAATAAAATATAGTCAGTGTTATAAACTACTCTGAGTATAATTTAATTCTTTTGATTCATAAAGTACTTTTAGGGACTTGGGATGTTCCATGCAAATGAATTTTCCAGAAAATTGAAACAAATTTATGAATGCCACAGGATTTTTTTTTTTTGCCAGAGATTTTTTAAAAATAAAAGTAGCAGATGTTTAAGGCAAAAATTCTAAAAATTCAGAGGGTAAGGAAGGTATGAAGTGAAAAGTCAAAGTTGGCCCTTACCAGTCTCCAATTTCTACTATTAACAATTTCTTAATATCCTTCCAGATAGTTAGCTCTGTATATAATTTATAGCTCTGTATATAATTTTATTATTTCATAATGCAACCATACTATATATATTTTACCTTGCTTTTGCACTTAATATATCTGGGTCATCATTTGATAACAGCACATAAAAATCTAATTTATTCTTCTAAATTTCTACATAGAATTTTTTATATGGTTTATAATAATTTATCAGTTCACTGTCGAAGAATATGGGAGTTGTTAAAAACAATACTTAAGTGAGCATCTTTATAAATACACCTTTGCATCTTCTTATAAGTATATCTGTAGCAGTGGAATTACAAGGGAGAATAAAGCACATACATTTTACATTTTAATAGTTAAACAGCCTAATTGCCCTTTCGTGAAATAGTACATTCTCAATAGTTATTTAAAAATAACTTCCTTATAATCCTCATAATGTAGTATCTCATTATTTTATAGACTTGTATTTCTTTATTCATAAATGAGGTTGTACATCTTTTGTGTGTTTATTGATCACTTTTGCTTTTTCCCCTTATAAAATGCCTGTTGAGAAATACGATCTTCTAAACCGAACATAGAATGTTAGCAATGTATTTTTACAGCTACACTGTTACAGTTAGATTTCAGTCAAGGTGAGTATTTGACAAATAATCTTTTAGAATCTTGAGATTATTCTTCCTTATTATTATTTTTTTTTACGTAACACATTGTCATCCCAAATATCTCACACTGAAATGATGACATTTGGTCTTTAATGTTTGATTTAATGGACATACCTTATCCAGACTTCAGTCTAATTTGAGTCTCATGTGTGTTTGGAAAATTCCTATGGTGGAAAACTCCAGAATAAAAGGGTGGTGGTAGAGTTGTGATAGTTGACTTCACTTACTCCTTGCTCTGCTGAAACAGTACATACTTTTCCTCCCATTTGGGTGAGAAATAATCTTGGAAATAAGTTTGTACCCATGGGTATAATTCTATATGTTTAGAGTTCATGCCTTTTTTTTTTTTTTTTTGTGTGTGATATATGCAGTTTCCACCACACTGTGGCTGCTTAGGAATTGTTCAAGAAAAACAAGAATAATGCTGGTATTTGGTTTGTCAGTTGTGGCTCAGGGCATCAGTGGGACATAGAGCAGAATTCTTGCAGAGAAATATGATCCTGACTCGATTCTAATTTTATCTTTGTGGTGTAGCTTTTAACTATGAGGACAGCTGGTGTTGGATAAATCTGTCCTCACAAGCTGTATGAGGTTGAAATAAAATTAAATATTTGGGGTTAAATCCAAATGCAAAAATGTGGAAATGTCTGATGAATATTTTGATATTTCACTTTCTGCATCTGGGTGAAAATACTCTCTATTCATTGTGAATTCCTTGCAACAGTCCTATCTGAAGCTTAAGATAAGCAGAATGTGTGCCTTAATTTAAGATCTAACATTTCATGAAAGGTAAAGCTGAATTCTTGCTTTTTACCCTATCCTCCACCCTGCTGATAAAAATGGTAGACTGTAGATAGACCTATTTTTTTAGCAACCTCTCTTTGTCTTTCTCCCTTGAGTCAAAGATTGCCACCAATGATTACTACCATGCTTCTACTTGGGTTGGGAAAATAATCCTGTGTGGTCTCTGAAAGTTTGCAAATGATGGGACCCCAAGCTCCTAGTAGGTTCTCCCCCAGATGACTAAATGTCTTGCTGATTGCTAAGAGATAAATAAGGGTGGTGAGCTCAGAGAATAGTCAGGTTGCTGGCTTTTCATCAGCTTACTGGATTACTAAGGTAAAAAAGCACTAAAAATAAATCAGGGCACAAGTTCTCCTGCCAGGGGTTGAGTATTGAGATAACTTGTCTTCTCGGCTGGTGTTGACATCATCTGTTCTCCTAATGCTCTGTGCAAATGAGAGCCAGAGTGAGAAACAGGTTTGGCCATGAACTAGTGTCGGCAAAAGTTTGTAGCCTTGTCCGGATATACTTATTGTTGGTTCTTGTCAGGCTCAGGTAATTAATTCCTCCAGCTCCTCTAGGAAGTAGCTAAACACATCAAGGTGAGAACTTGAAACCAAACTTGGGACCAACCTCAGGGGAAGTCACTTGATATCTTCTAGTTTCAAATATATCTTTGCTAGGTCTTTTCACATCAGTTGGGTTTCAGTGTTTCCCCCAGGAGGTCAGATTCTACCAGAACTAGAAAGGTAGGAAGATCTCTCAGGAGCTCATTTCTAGGACCCAAAGATTTCACAACGATAGAAGTTAACCTGATATGGAGTAAAGATTCTTACTGCTGAATTTCAGTTTCTGTTGTTGCTTTAGAATCTGTCCTGAGCAGAGTGCCTTTGCCAGTCACAATTAATCTATGGATCTCATTGGAACTTAAATGGAGGGGAAATACATTTAAATACCTACCTTCTTTATGTCTATCCCTACCCTTTTTTAGTTTTCTAGAAAGTTGCCTTTAACTGGAATAATACTGTCTCATACTGATTAAGTGCGTGATACTCACAAAACACTTTCACACATTTATCTTGTGACCTTCAGAACTAGTCTCTAAGGAAGGCAGATGTTATTATCCCCTTGCTAAATGCTGGACTCAGAAAAGCCAACAGATTTAGACTTTGGCAGCAGTTGGTGTTAAGCCCTGGGAGCTCTGGGATTTCTTGGTCCACTCAGCAATGTCTAACTGACCAGGGCCCTCTCTCCCAAATCTGGAGGTTTGTTTTATTTTTATAAGATAATTTATTTAAATATATCTATAAAAGTACATTCGAACTACAGAAAAGTTGGAAAATATGGCAGAGAGGTGAGAGCAAAAAATCAGCCACAGACCTAAGTACTCAAAAACAAATTGCTTGGGTTTGCTTAGGTTATTAACTGTATCTGTGAGATGGAAGGAGAGATCAAATAGGTCTTCAGTAATGCTTATTTTGTCTCTCTCTGTTTCCCTGCATTTAGCATAATGTGTATCATAGATAGTTCAGTCTAGCCTCCTCTAGGGGATACTTCACAGGTAGCTTGGCATTGACTCTGGACCTTCCTAGCTGAGCTCTAAAAGCTGAACCAAAATCCCACTGCCATCCCTGCTAGAGGTCAGCTCTTCACTGTTCTTCTGTTATTCTTTTTTCCCCCCACAAAGCTTATTTCCTTTCCTTGTGGCTCTTTCAGTATAGTTTCTCTTGATTTTTTCCCTGCAACATGTCATTTCCTGTCTTAAAATCATGAGCAGCACTTCCTGCAGATCTTTCTTCAAGTTCTGCTCCGCTTCCCTTGTGCAGAGTCAAGGGCTCAGAGAGCACGGAGGAGAATGAAAGGCCTGCTCTTTCTCGAGTCTCTCATGTACCCAGCTTGGCACTCAGAAGGTACATCTGACCAAAGAGAAGAGTGTTGCCAAGTGCAGGCACGTTAGCAGCTCCAGATATTTGGATCCAGGAAATAGTAAATAACAGTGTATCTTTAAATCCCCTCCTGCATTTTGTTTAGTGCTTTAACAATTGACATTAGGTAAGTGTTAACTGATGAGCGTGTTTATGTGAGTGAGTGTATTTGGTCCTGAGAGTAGAGGTGGAAAGCCACTGTACTCACTTCCTATAAATTAAAAGCACCAGGAGTGTATTCTCTGTCCTGCACCCAAAGAATTTTGGTTTTCCTTATCTGTAGGGTCACCATGCTATGAGAAAACCCAGCCAACCAGCAGCCTTGGTGTCAAAGGTACTCACAGCTTCCACGTTGTCTGTCGGCTTTCCAGGTCCTGATGTCCTCACAGAAAACGCCCCTCGAGGCTGGGTTTGTTTGAGGTAGATCCCTGCTCTCTAGCAAGGAGGGGCATAAACTGGAATGACAGCTGTGTGCAAAGAGGCTAGGCTATCAACTGGAAGGGATGGGGAAGGGTCTCCCTATTCCGCTCTATTTGGTGCAGCCCTGGCTTTCAATTAACCACACTTGGGGAGTGCGCATGCTTATGCGTGTCCTCCCAGCAGAAGGACAAAAATTACATGACCCTGAGCTAACCACTAATAATTACACATTGAATCTAAATGAAAATGAGGAGAAAAAGGCAGGGCAGAAGCCAAAGTCTCATGGTAAGCAAGGCATTTTTAGCTGGAATGTAAAGAATTTTGGTATGGGCATTTCAGGGAAATTCAAGCTGCCCTTTCTCTCAATCCAGAAGACAGGAGGTAGCTCACAGTTGCTTGGGTCAGGATTACAGTTTTACTGATTTCAGAAATCTAATATTAATCTTGGCATTGGCTTTGGTAGAAGCTCTGTGCAGGATTGTAGATCTTTATGGAAAATTATGTGGAATAGCACATTTTTTTTTCTTGGAAGCTTAAGACTTCTGTTTTACACACTGTTGGTAGATGTGCTTTCTTTGTGCTACATTGATCAATACACTTAATATAGTAAAAACAATTTAGTCCAATGAATAGAGAAACTTGATGTTATCATGAGTAAGCAGAATATTTCTGTGACAAGTATAGACTTCCACTCTCTGTAATTAACTTTATGATTAAGCAAGCTTTGAGGACCTACTGTTGTGCCCAGTACTGGGCAGCTGGATAGTGCTGCAAAAGAGACGTGTCATACTGCATTTACAGTAAACTAAGTGTGTCGTCAGTGTAATTCTTAGTAATCCTTAGTTTCCCTGAGTCAGTAATCCCTAAGTAAGTAATGCACCATTGCTGTAATACAGTAAACTAAGTGTAAGTGATCACAGTCCCTCCTCCCCGCCAGTGACAGAAAAATTTTAAAAGCCATTCAACTCAACCAGTATTTTTTTTTTTTTTTTGACATCTCATGTAGGTCAACTATTTTGTTTTGTTTCATAGGTCCAGACTACTTCTCACTCTGGTTTCAGTCATTTGTTTAAAAATTAAATGATGCTCATTGGTCATGACAGAACCTGGGGGAATTCAGTATAATCGTGTTTCCAGTAATAGTGTAAAAAGGCAAATTGTCCTGGAGTGGTTCATTAGAAATATGGTCTCCTTCATGGAGGAATGGCATGTCCCATCAGAAGAGAAGTAATTTATGCGATGTGATTCTGAGTGCTGATGGCTTAAAGGGCTCTGTTACCTGTAGGAATCTCTGACTCAGCATCTGTCCTTTAGAAGTTGGTTGTTATCAAGCTGTCAAGGATCAAGACAGGCATTAGGTCATCCAAGCCAATTCTTCCTTTTTTTTTTTTAATAAGGCAAGGACCTGAAGTCCAAGAAAGAGAAGCCATTTGCTAAGGTAGTGAATTACCTTGAATGCCAGAAGAATGTCAGGAAAAATTGTGAAATCTAGGGGGGAAAAAATCACTAGGTATCTTTTAGAATGTGAGGCATTGACTAGTGCATCCTTCCAAGTTATCTAGTTTATCTTTCATTATCTTTGAGCTATTGAAAACTCTGTAAAGTTGTAGAAAACTGGGAGTAATGTAGACTATTCTTGTCTGTAGAAAAGCTGTCAAATTTTGTTTTGTGGAGATGCGGTTGATCATCCCCCAGCCTCCACCCTAAGAAGCTAGTTTTCTATTAACAAATATACTTCAGTGTTTCTCCTTGCCTCTTGAACCAGTTTTTAATGTCTTACTGGTTCTGTCTTAAATTAATGAGTTAAGTAAAAATCTTTGACATGTGTTCATTTTATATCTGTATGACAGTCGTAGTTTTACCTTAAAAAATTACTCTTGGGCGCCTGGGTGGCTCAGTTGGTTAAGCGACTGCCTTCGGCTCAGGTCATGATCCTGGAGTCCCGGGATCGAGTCCCACATCAGGCTCCCTGCTGAGCAGGGAGTCTGCTTCTCCCTCTGACCCTCCCCCCTCTCATGTGCTCTCTCTCATTCTCTCTCTCAAATAAATAAAATCTTTAAAAAAAAAAAATTACTCTTTAACAGGAAGAAGCCAGGATTTTAGTAAGAACAGTCTGTTCCTTCCTTCAATGTGAATAAATAGAGGCCCTATTTACATGGATTTCTGAGACAGTTAAACAATCACTTATAATATTTTTCTTATGCTTTTTAAAAAACATTTATTTTTTATTTTATTCTTTAGAGAGAGTGAGAGCAAGCAGGGGCAGAGGGAGAGGGAGAGAGACAGAATCTT
>NC_138375.1:112449729-112467780 GCF_054177405.1 Leptonychotes weddellii
TGCCCTCCCCGAAGCTCCTGGCCTTTACCCCATCTGCTTTCTTTTTCTATGCATTTATCTATTCTACATAGTTCATATAAATGTACTCTTACAGTAGTGTGATCTTTTGTATCTGGCTTCTTAGTGTAACATATTGGAGATCTATCCATGTTGTAGCATATATCAGTAATCAATTTCTTTTTATGGCTGGGTAATACTACATTGTATGTATATACCACATCTTCTTTATCATTCACCCATTAATGGACATTGGGCCACCCATTAATGGATATTTCCACTTTTTGGCTACTGTGAATAGTGTTTCCATGAACATACATGTACATCTCGCTTGTTGAAGTACTTGTTTTCAGTTCTTTTTGGTTTATATCTAGAAGTGGAATTGCAGCCTTATATGGTAATTCTGTGTTTAACATTTGAAGAACTGCCAAATTATTTTCCACAGAGACTCAACTATTTTATGTGCCTATCAGCAACATACGAGGGTTCCAATTTCTCTACCTCCTCTCTAACCTTGTTACTTTCCATGTAAAAAATTGTTTGCCATCTAGTAGGTATGAAGTGGTACCTCCTTTTGGTTTTGATTTGCATTTCCCTCATGACTAAGGGTATTGAGTATCTTTTCATGTGCTTGTTAATCATGTGGTACATCATTTTTTTAATATGTTAGGAAAGCTGGCCATTGAAAAGAAAAGATGACTCCCATTGTAATAAAAGTAATTACCTCCTAGTTTATGTTTCTTGATTTAAGATTTTGTACATTAAGTTTTATCAAATGATTCTATAGAGGAAGTTATCTTTTTCGGACATAAACTGGAGAGGATTTTCTCCACCCTTTACACGGTGTTTTCAAGACCATGCCTGAACCTTCCACAGCATCCCACAAGTGTTCTTAAGGAACTCAGAAAAATATTGCCATGGTGATAATATCTGTCCTTGTGAAACACTGCCATGTGAGCTGTTTTATACCCTCAAATCTTGCTTGGAGCTTTCAGTTTGTAAGATTTATTTGCTGATTTGCTTTTTAAATGTGGATATACGATACATTTTTAATAATAATGATAATAACAAGTAGCATTTATTGAACATTTCTTAGGTGCCAGACTCTGTACTGGGCATTTTATTTGGATATATCCTTTAACCTAATAGAGTGTTAGCTCCTCGGGGTATGATCTTTTATTTCTTGTCTGTTGTTATATCCCCAGCATCTAACACAGTACCTGCTTAAGAGCAAGTGTTGAACCAATGTTACTGAAAGAATAAAAAACCCTTGGAGGTGGTTTCTGTGATTACCTTCATTTTATGAATGAGGAAGCTGAGACTAAGAAATGTAAAGCAATTTCCCCAAGTTCATAAGGATGGGCAATGGCAGGGGCGCCTGGGTGGCTCAGTCGTTGAGCGTCTGCCTTCGGCTCAGGTCATGATCCCAGGGTCCTGGGATCGAGGCCCGCATCGGGCTCCCTGCTCCACGCTCCGTGGGAAGCCTGCTTCTCCCTCTCCCACTCCCCCTGCTTGTGTTCCCTCTCTCGCTGTGTCTCTCTGTCAAATAAATAAATAAATAAATAAAATCTTAAAAAAAAAAAAAAAGGATGGGCAATGGCAGAGCCCAAATCAGAACTCAAGATGCCTACTCCAGAGTCCACACCACACTGCCTTTTAAGCCATAGCATTCAGAACAGCACTTTAACCCCTTCCTTCCACATTATGCAGAGTGGCCAGGTAGTTCTGTCAAAGAAGAAGAAATTAAATTCACTTCACTTCAAGAAAATATTTGTTAATGGCCATCTGTGTGCCCAGACATTTGTTGGGTATAATGTTGAGAACTGGGAGTTAAGAAAAGGAGATTCTTTTATGGGGTCTGACACTATCTGGGTGACCTTGAACAAGTAATACACTCTCTCTAGACTGTACTTCTCATGCGTAAAATGGAAAGGTTGGGCTAGATGATCTGAGTTCCGGCAATAAAATATGATAACTTTAAGAAATGGCATGGATAAGGCCACCTTGAACTTGTTTGCTGGGGATGGGGTGGTGGGTGGTGAGAGATGTCATTGGTTTATATATCTTAATCTTTGATCTAGAAGGAATGAAGAAGAGGAAAGGGCCACAAAGTGGTAAATATACGATGACAGTGCTAGAGTGTATCATCTAGAAGGGAAAATAAAGTAATTATCCAAGTAGCAAGGAAGCCTCAGCTCATCTTTAATTTTAAGAAATGAGATTTACTTCTATCCTGGCCCTTACTTTTGAGAAGTATAGTAGCCTGAAGTTATTTAATATTTTATGGTTTCTCAACACTTCCCTCTCCTTCGTGTCCTGTAAGTCTGCTGAAAAGTAGTTTGGGGATATTTGGAAAAACCAAGGGCTTGGCCAATATTAATACAATTGTCTAGTGAGTCTTGATTTTTTTTTTTTTAATACCCCAGTCTGTCTTACCCTGGAATTTGAAGAAAATGTCAAATTACTATTTTTTTAATATTGTGCATTTTTCTCTTGAATTCATTTCATTAAAAAAATACATATGCCTCATGACAGTTTTTCCTTAGGTTTCTAGGAGTAGGGGATATTGTCTAATAAAACAGATAATAATAGCGAAACTTCAAAACAATATGTTAATTTTTTGAGGAAAAAATCTTACAGGTAAAACACACTTTTAAAGGCTCACTTATTTTATATTTTAAATTTGGTTGAATGATTATACTTCTTATTCTGCCAGGTTTAGCCAGTAAGTGCACGAACACTCATTAGTTGCCTGGTGGTTATAAAGCACTCTGCTGGATGCCAAAGAAATTCAAATATGATTCTTGCCCTCAACCTTGTAAAAGTTGTGAAACCTATACAACCAACACACCGTCTGATAGAATATTATGAATACCTCAAGCTAAATGTAAAGTGTTAAAGGAAATCAAGAAGATAACCCTTTCAGCTACAGTGGTTGAGAAAGCTTCATGGGAGAGGGGATGCTGAAACCAAGTGTTGAAGGATGTACATGTTAAGAGTGAAGGTAAGGGAGTTGGGGGAGGGATATTAATAGGTGGAGGGAATAATTTGAACACACCATCAGAAGGAAGAATATTTGGCATATATTTGGGGAACTGTAAGTAGTTCATGGGAGTGGAGGAAAGTTATAAGAAGATGAGTAGTGGGAAATAAAGAGAAGAAATGAATTGGAAGTTGTGAACAAGTTTGTACCCCCTGATAAAGACTATTAGAAAGATCTATCCAACATTGGTTTTCTGCATGTCTATCCATGTTCCTTTCCCATTTCTGCCTCACTCCAAATAAAAGAATAGACAAGTAATTTCCTCATGCAGCAAGAACTGAGTATCTGCTCTGTCCCAGATACTTTGCTAGGAGTATAAGCTCTAAAGATAAACTAGACATAGTCCTTGTCCTCAAGTAGGCCACAGACTGGGAGGGAAGACCAACTCTTAGTTAGAAAAGGGATACATATAAAGTGCCCATTTTATTTGAAATGGGGCCACCTTGAAAAAGAATGATCTTGGCTGCAATGAGCTGATCGCCTGAGCTCTGTTTTTAGCCCTTGGGAGCAACCTCAGGATGTGTGGCATACCAGAAGAGCAGCTGCATACTATATTCTGAATATGATGAAAGTGGCGCCTCCGTTTTTCCAGACCCACAGCAGTGACTCTCCCTGGGAAGGAGAGCCAAGCTCTTTCTCTCCTGGCTTGTGCCATTGGGCACATTGTTCTATAGAATTTTAGAGGGAAAGTTTCAGAAAGAAGATATGGAGAAGGAAGGGATAAGAAAGTAAAATATAGAGTAATTTAAAAAAGTGTACAGAATTCAACCATTAGTATCTTTTAGACGCAGCAAGATAATAATAATAATAATAATAATAATAATAATAATAATAGATGATAATTACTGAGTGCTTATTTTGTACCAGGCACTATGATGAGGGCTTTAACATACATTACCTAACTTAACCCACATAGTAGCCCTAAAAATTTGCTACCACTTTCATTGTCTTTTATAGGTAAGGAAACTGAAGCTTAAAAAGGTTAAGTAACTTTCCGCCATCACATAGGTCATAAGTGGATATCATGGAAAGTATATTGGGATGGGTTTTATATGTCGTATTTTATAGAGAGAGCTGAAGCCTAGAGAGAAGTGAGTAGTCCATAGGCACAGAATAGAGTGGTGTCAGAGTCAAATTTAAAATCCATACCTCAATTTTATAACTCCTGAATAATTTTTAAATTCTTTTATAATAGAAAATTTCTAATGTATGTATCAGTCAGCTTCTATGATTACCATATGTGACCTGTCTTATTAAACATATTATTTCATCTATAAATATGCCAGAATGTTTCTCTAAGAGAGAAAATAATAAAAAAAATCAGAATACCATTACCACAAATTAATAATGATTCTTTAATACCATCAACTAGCTTGTCTGGTTTGAATATGAATTTCCAGTTGTTTCATAAGTGTCCTAATTTTTTCTCAGAGTTTATTTGCTTGAATCAGGATCCACATGAGGTCCACACATTACATTGATAAGTTAAGTCTCTTATAACCTATAGCTTTCTTTCCACCTTTTAAGTTTTCTTAGAATTTAAATTGCTGAAAAAAAAACTGGTTGTTTGTTCTACAGAGTTTCCTGCAATTTTGATTTTGTTGATTGTATCATTGTGGTGTAGTTTAAGATATTCCTCTGTCTTCTGTATATCCTATAAATTGGTAGTTATATCTAGAGGCTTGATCAGATTCAAATTTGATATATACTTTTTTTGCAAAACTACTTCATAAATGATGTGTCATCAGGAGGCACATGATTTCTGATTATCTAATTTATCGTGATATTAGGAGTCATTGATGCTTAATGCATTAATTTATTTAGGGTTGCAAGGCCTTCCAATTCCAGCCATGACAGAGTATCAGGAAGAGAATTTACTTCTCACCTTAAATGACCAAAAAAACCCAAGAAGATATATAAAACAATATTTTAGACATTGGACAACAGGTATCACATGATTGTGATCTCTAAAGGAAAGGAAATGACATAATGTCTGGCTTCTAATGAAAAATTACAGGACATGCCAAGAAACAGGATCATACATTCATAACATGGATAAAATTCCATTAGTAGAAACAGAATTCCAGAGATTAGAGCATAGAATTAGTAGACAAAGATATTAAAACAGCTATTATAAATATGCTTCACTTGTTAAAGAGGTGGAAGAAAAGGTGAGCATAACAAAGAGAAAAAATGGAAGCTATAAAACAAAGACCCAAATTTAGGAAATAAAAATATTTGAGATGAGAAGTATGTTGGATGGGATTAATAGATTAGACACAGTAGAAAAACAGATTAGATACTTGAAGGCATAACAATAGAAACTATCCAAAATAAAGCACAGAAAAAAAAGACTGAAAAAAGGCAAAGCAAAACAATGAATAGAGCATTAGTAAGCTGTGGGACGATATCATGTAATTGGAGCTGGAGAAGGTCAGTGACACCAGAAAAATATTTGAAGGAATAAAGGTACCTTAAAAGGATCTGGAGACTTCTTTTTCTGTTGTGGTGAAAGATAAAATTGCTTCTCAGCAGATAAAGAATGGTTTCATCACCAGCAGGGAAAGCTCTAATCTAGATTGACCCTTTTAGAGTACATGATGACCTTCTACATGAGAGGTTGTATTGCCTTCCTTTTAGGACCTTAATGGAAAAATTGTGATGTTTCTCTTTTATCTTCCTCTTTTTTTCCATCCTTCGATCTCTCTCACCCACTCTTTTTTTTGTTTTTTTGGTCTGGGTGCCGTATATTTTATTGATGATACATGACAAGTTAGGGCTCCTCAGGCCACTCCCCTTCTTCAGGGTGTCTGGGATGGAAACTGGGTAGAGGTTGGGAGGTTCTCAGTGTGTTAGGGGATAAATTGGAGCAAGAACTCTCCAGCAGCTGAGGGCCTCTCTCTTCCTCTTGTTCTCGCTGAGGCTGGTGGTCCGGGGGCTCTTAATCCTTGGAGGCCATGTGGACTATAAGGTCCACCACCTGGTTGCTGTAGTCAAATTCATTGTCATACCAGGAAATGAGCTTGACAGAGTAGTCATTGAGAGTAATGCCAGCTCCAGCATCAAAGGTGGAAGAGTGGGTGTCACTGTTAAAGTTGCAGGAGACAACCTGGTCCTCAGTGTAGCCCAGGATGCCCTTGAGGGGGCCCTCCAATCCTTGCTTCACCACCGTCTTGATGTCATCATATTTGGCAGCTTCATCCAGGTGGCAGGTCAGATCCACTACTGACATGGTGAGGGTGGGACATTGAACACCATGCCAGTGAGCTTCTCATTCAGTTGAGAGATGACCTTTGCCCCAGCCTTGGCAGCACCAGTAGAAGCAGGAATGATGTTCTGGGCAGCCCCTCAGACATCATACCACAGCTTCCCAGAGGGATCATCCCCGGTCTTCTGGGTGACATTGATAGCTTGGACTGTGGTCATGAGTTCCTCCATGATGCCAGAGTTGTCATAGATGGGGAGCCAGAGGGGGCCAAGAAGTTGGTGGTGCAAGAGGCATTGCTGATCATCTTGAGGGAGTTGTCATACTTCTCATGGTTTACACCCTTCACTGACATGGGGGCATCAGCAGAAGGGGCAGAGATGATAACCCTCTTAGCCCCACCCTTCAAGTGAGCCCAGCCTTCTCCATGATGGTGAAGACCCCAGTGGACTCCACAACATACTCAGAACCAGCATCATCCCATTTGATGTTGGTGGGATCTCGATTCTGGAAGATGGAGATGGGCTTCCCATTGATGACAAGTTTCCTGTTCTCAGCCTTGACTGTGCCATTGAATTTCCTGTGGGTGGAATCATACCGGAACATGTAGACCATGTAGTTTATGACAATGAATGGGTCATTGATGGTGACAGTACCCACTTTGCCAGAATTAAAACTAGCCCTGGTGACCAGGTGCCCAATACAGTTAAATCCCCTTACTCCAGCCTCCACCATTGTGTCTTAGGGATGTGGTTGGCTCTACACCAGAAGATGTAGCTGTCTTTGAATGGGGAGGAGCAGAGAGCCTCTCTTATCTACTCTTTTTAAAAAAAAAAATTTTATTTATTTATTTGACAGAGAGAGAGAGAACAAGCAGGGGGAGCAGCAGAAGGAGAGGGAGAAGCAGGCTCTCCACTGTGCAGGGAGCCCGATGAAGGGCTTGATCCCAGAACCCTGAGATCATGACCTGAACCGAAGGCAGACACTTAACCGACTGAGCCACCCAGGTGCCCTGTCTCTCTTATCTACTCTTAAAGTGATTCCTTTCACTTCCCCACTGAATGCTCCCAAAATGTCCCTGGCTACCCAAGGAAGTCCTGCACCCATTTCCTGAGCTGTCACCTGGGTTCCAGGATCCTTTCATTTATCCACACATCCACCCCCAGCCTCCTGTAATGAAGTTTTGACCCACTTTGGTCCAGTCAGTTCATATTAGAGGTTAATCCTTGATAATCAATCCTCATGGGTTCCAGTAATTTCATGTACAACATTAATAAGTTAGTATTCACATTCAGAAAGCCATCCAAAGATATACTTTAATTGCTGTTTATTGATTTAAGGTTTAGCTCAAATACAATTTTTTATTTAATAGTAATTTCATATACTGAGTCATATACTATTGTTAGGTGCTAGGGCAGAATGAGTAAGGCCTAGCTTCTGTCCTCTGGAGTCTCTCAGACCTGAAAGACAGACTTACAAACAAATACAAATTGATATCACATAAATACAGTAAAGGAGATGTGAACAAAAGTTCTGAGCACTCACGGGGAGACGGCTAGCATAACCTGCGGCACTCAAGTGAAGAGACTTGTGATGGCTCTAAAGGAGAAATTGGGGTAAAACAGTTTGAGAAGGTGAAGGGAATGTCTGTCTGGCAAAGGAAACATGATCAAAGGCATAGAGATAAGAATATCAGTGGCTGTTTATTAAGTCTTTACTATGTGTTGGGCACAAAGCCAGGTTCTTTGCATACATTTATATCACTTGACTCTCACAACCCCCCCTTTTTTTTTAAAAAAAGATTCATCTATTAGGGAGGTGGGGGAGAGGCAGATGGAGATAATCTTTAAACGGACTCCCCAGTGAGTGTGGAGCGGGCTTGATCCCAGGACCCATGAGATCATGACCTGAGCTGAAACCAAGAGTCAGACAATTAACTGACTGAGCCACCCACGTGCCCCTCAAACACTTAATATTTACATCTCACATGCAGTTATAATGATTTTCTTTCCTTATTTCCCTCTTTTCACCGCTAGGCAACAAAGTCTTAAAGGGTTTGTCACAGTGTCCTTTTCATTTAGTGAATGTGCTCTACTCAGTGAATGAATAAATGAGTGAAACTAAAGGAATATCTATGGTGGTGGGAAGTTCAGGTACTGGGCTTTGCGATTCTATGGTTGCCTTGGAGAAATTGGAAAGTCTCAGATTAATTTGAGGCCATACCTATATGCCAGTTGATGAATCCTACAACCCCAACTTTGCCGTTCAGGTTTCAGTGAGCATGACACCATTATGGGACGAGCCAATTTGGCTTCCCTCTGAAACTTACAAGAAAATTTGAACTGAGCCACGAATATTATGAGCTCTAACACAGGAACAGAACAGCACTCCCAGTAGTTCTTGTGGATTTCTGGGTGTTGTGGCTTCCTTGACTGGGATCCATTTGGTGTTCAGCTTTTAGCTATAAATAAGTCTTGAGCCGCCATGGCTGGTCTGGGCTGGGAAGCTGAGGAAGGCAGAGCAGCTAGAGAGGCCTAGAGATGTTAGCCAAGAATGTGCTAACTAGGAAGGAAGGCAGGAATCCAGGCTTATTTGGATGCCTTTTTCTATAGACATGCAGCCTAATTATGGTCTTTGGCCAGTTTTGTCTGTGGAAGAAATTGAGCTTTCCTCTTTGTAAACCTCCCTCTCTCAAATTCCTAGTCCTAGAGAGAGCATACCTAAACCTGTTTCACCCCCACCCTGCACAATGGAGTCAACAAATCGCCTGATTCAGAGTCAGGAGGCGTGGGTGCAAATTCTGACTACCTGTTAGTAACTGTGTGACTTTAGGCAAGTGATGCAGTTTCTTCTTTCTTAAAATGGAGCTTTACCTCCTTCCCGCTATTCCACATAGTTGTTGGGAGAATGAAATGAGATAATAGGGTTGAAAGTGTTTCCATGAGTTATCAAGCCCTGTGTAATTGTAAGAGGGGAGGAGGAGGATGTGGTCTCCTGAGGGGCATTTAGACTGGGGGACCCAGATTAAGTAAACCCTTCTTTCTAAACTGCCCAGTGTGCCACAAGGTGGCAGCAGGATCCTGTCTTTGCTCCTGTCTTTAGCATAGGGGGAAAAAAATAGGAAAGGGATCTGGATGCTGCTTAGCTCTGCTCTGCAAAGGTGAACAGGATTTATTCCTTTGCCACTGCCTGCATTTCTCACTCCACCGAATCCTTCAACTCCCCATTAAATAATTTCTCAAAGGACTCACATTCTTAAATCTGAATCTCAGGGCACTTCCCCTACTGTGGGAGTTAATCCAGCCCTGGCAGGTCTTGGTTAATGGTTGCAAATCTATTCTGAGCTTTGGGCTTTCATACAACTCTTGCCCTCCTGGGATTTCACTGCTATAAACTCCAAGTTCACGTTTGTTTTCTTCCTTGAATCAGAGCTCTAGTGGCCCTGGAAAACCAGCTAATCCAACTTCTCATCACAGGAGAGGAAACTGAGGCACAGGGAAGGGAAATAATTTGTTCATGATTAAACAGTTAGTTCATTCAAGAGTTAGGACTTTAATCCAGCTTTCTTCCTGTGGGTTCAGTCCCTTTGCAAATGTGAATATTTTCAAGGTGTTTTGGGAGGCTTGAAACAGCTTTGTTTCTCCCACTGGTGAGAATTTTGAGGGTTTTCTGAGGCAGAGGGAAACATGAGACTCTCTAGCATCCACTCCAAAATCTTTTGAAGCAGCTTTGCCAGAAGAACCTCATTAGGAATCGCCAAGTATCCGAAAGGTAGGCATTAGAAACTGAGGGATGCATGCTAGGACTGCAGCAGATAATGTGTCAGGAGAGGGAAAGAATCCGCTTAAAGGACACATTTCATTATATGGGCTTTTGCATGAGGGTTGTCTTCCCAATTATATTCTTCTCAGAGGCAATGTTCAAATGAGGCCATTCTTTGTTTAGCACGGCTGAAGGCAAAAGAAGGCGGGAATGAGGGAAGCCAACCTTAAACATTTGCTCTCTTGTGCAGGGCGTTCTCTGTACAAGTGAATCCATATAAAGGTGGCAGAATAAGAGCTTGTGACTTGATGGTCTGACAGATATTGGTTCAAAGCCTGGCCTAGTTACTTACCTTTACAGGTAATTATCATAAGTCTCAGTTTTCTTATCTATAAAATGGGCATAATGATACCTACCTTATTAGCTATATAACCTTGGACAGGTTATTTAATCTTTGTGTACCTTGATTATATTGTCTGTAAAATGAGAATAATAGTAAAATGAGAAGTCCCTTTTCACAGGTTGTATAAGGATTAATGTTATTACCTAGAACCATGCATGACACATAGTAAGCAGTTGGAAAGTATTAGCTGTTGTTGTTATTGTTATTACCACCATATAGGGTTGTTGTGAGTCTTAAGTGGGACCATGTATGTAAAGCTTTTAAAGAGAATAAGCACTCATTAAAATGGTATTTATTTTTATTTATATGTAATAACCACAGTGATGTGAATAGTATTCACAGTAAATGAACCTGCTTACTTATAATCTAGGTAAAAGAATATTATTTTGTCATTTGTTTTATGTTTATTCTTACTCTGTTATTTGAGGATAATGCTTGGCTTTTTGAATTATGATTCATCTCCTTTTTAGTAATCTAAAGACAATAGTGATTAGCATTTTTGAGCCCTCACTTTGTGCCAGACCCAGTGCTTTATGTACATTGTCTCAGAAGGGTTCAGTAACTTGTTTATGTCTACACTGTAAGCAAGTGATAGAACTGGGATTTCTGGAGTGTGCTTTCTTGACTATTTCTTACTAATCTATCTGCCTTAAAAAATGTTTATGAGGAGGGGATTCCACTTTTAGCAGTAGAATTCTAATACCCCAGAGTCAAAAGATACTGAAGAATTCATCAAGAATATCAGGCATAGTAAAAATGTTTATAACCTTTGACCTGACAGATCCACTTTTAGGAATCTGGCATAAAGAAATAATCCAAAGTACAAAGTTTTATCACAGTGTCATTTTATCACAGTGTACTTATAATATGGAAAACTTTGAGGCAATCTAAACATCTAACTACAGAAATGATTAGTAAAAATACTGTATATCTACTTGATTTTTAGTTTTAGTTTTAGTTTAGTTTTTAGTTTTAGTTTTTACTAAGTGTAAATAGTGATGCTATTTGGAATTAATTAATCAGTCAGTTAATTTTTGGTGAAAAGACATTTGGGCTATTTTTCTCCAGGGCCTTCCTTTCTTTTTAAAAATTTTACTTTAAAGTAATCCAAAGTGGGACTTGAACTTACAACCCTGAGATCAAGAGTCACATGCTTTACTGACTGAGCCAGCCACCACCTCCAGGGCCTTCCTTTCTAACAGCATGGTGTTCCTTGGTCAACTAATATATATGACTTTCTTGTGTGAATCTCCTTGATGAACTTGCAAGGAAGTTTTCCAACACTCAAAGGCCCTCAACCTGTTTTGTTCTAGCTTCTGAAGTAGGTGACATGGGCTACCACTTTCTGTGAGATTCTGGGTTCTGGTCCCAGTTGGATTCCATGTTGTGGAGCTAGGGGCTCATTAAAGGCCCTTGACCATGACCAATCCCTTCCTCTTGGTGTACAAAGGTAAAAGGGTCAGAGTGAGGTGCCTGGTCCAGGCTGACAGAGAAAGTGGAGAGCTGGTATTCACCTTGGTGGGCAGCCTTGAGCCATAAATCCTTTACCTCCCCCACAGACCACCTGCAAGCCTGGGTGGGACACAAGGACACTCCTCTTCTCCTCCTGTCCTGTTGACAGTGACTGTGAGATGGGGTTTAGCTAAGGCCAGAACACTTTGATGTGGCTTCTCCATGTGGCTTGAGCTTCCTCACAACTGGGTGGATGGATTTCAAGGACAAACGTCCTATACTCTTGGAGGAGCTGGGACCCCCTGCCTGGTGCCGTTTTGAAGGTGTCTGATGAAGCCACCTGAAGCCCCTCAGGATAAATCTGGAAGGCTTTGGGAAGGCTGAAAATGATCTGTCTCCTTCGTTCTCTGCTCTGCAAGATTTTCTGGAAGGCTTTCCCGAGTGTGAACTGCATAGGATGCTGTTGCTCTCAGCTGCTCTTACATCCAGGAGACAGTCTTTTGTCAGGGCCCTGTCTCATTTCATCAGACAAGACCTGCAGAGTGTGGGAGCATAGCTGTCATTCTGCTGATCAGGAAATTGAGCCAGAAAGGGGCTGTCATATATTCCATGAAGGTCCAACCATGCGCTCTGTGCCTAGGTATGGTTAGAAAAGCAGCAGGGAGCTTTCTCCTAGTGTTACATTGATTATTCGAGATAATGCACTTAAAACAATTCACACAGTGAGTGGCTTGATGCAGTGGTTAACAATGGCAGTTGCAGTAGGTAGGCGGGCTATCCTGTGATGATGTGAGCCAGTAAGATGCGATCCTGTTTGGAAATGTGTAAGAAAACAGATGCTGTATGTAAACTCACGAGAAGATAAATAAATAACACCTATTTTCTTGTTTTCTTCTTGGTTACTAATCTTCAATTTCTTCACTCTGGCAAGATTCATAGGACAAAGGGATTCTCAATCCTGTTTTTATATATGTGTGTGTGTGTATTTATTTATTTTATTAGAGCGAGAGAGAGGCAGAGGGAGAGGGAGAAACAGACTCCCTGCTGAACAGAGAGCTCAACTCGGGGCTTCATCCCAGCACCCTGAGAATATGACCTGAGCTAAAGGCAGCCACTTAACTGACTGAGCCACCCAGGTGCCCGTCATTCCTGTTATATATTATGATTTGAGGTATTTGGGTAATTTCTGAAGGTTAATTTTCTCTAGCTGATAGAAAGTCTCTCAGTAATCTTATCTTTACTCATTAAGTAGATTTGGCCCCGTGCTGGTCACTCAGCGAGAGGCGAGATGTAAAGGCCTGAGTCTGTGAGTGCGGTGCTCACGGTTTTGTTGGGGACAGGATGGCGGCCTGGGAGTACAGTACTATGTGTAGAAACGGAGAAGGGGTGGGCAGCGGGAATAGATGACTTTGTGCACATGTGCTGAGCAGGCCCAGGACTGGAGACACAGTGTGAGTCAGGGCTGCCAAGGAAAGGCTCTCTAGGGAAGGTGAGTCTTGGACGAAGGAAATTATGGATCAAAACTGGTTGCTTTCCAGACCAGAGGAAGAGATGGTGGGCAAAGGCCCAGAGACTGCAGTGACCATATGTTGTGGACAAAATAAACGACTGTCTTAACTGGAGTGGAAGGGCCACCTTAGGAAGGGCAAGGGGTGAGCTTTGCTTTGTTTTTTAAAAATACAAGACCATTAAAACACACATAGTGTAGACCATTAAAAACACATAGTTGCTGATCATCTTGTTCTGGCTTTCTGGCCCAGATTCAAGGAGAGTGAATTTTATTTTTAGTTATCTTTTTCTTGACCATTTTTAGGAGTGTGTGATTGTGGTATTGCTGTGCCAGGAAGGTAGGAGGACAAAGAGGAATAATAGGATAGAAAGAAGCTTTTTCATTATGTTAGGAAGGAGCTGTAAGGCAATGCTTTTGGTCAGTTAATTGGTGGTCCTATGGGCACCAGAGTGGGAGTCACTTGGAACAAACATATTTATGAGAAGAGTCAAGGCTTAAGGACTGAACAGCAAACCTGTCATCCCTGGAATTTTAGAAAATGAAAAATGATAGAATGATACTCAGATAATGATAGAGTGATAATCATTTTCTCTTAGAAAATGAAGAATGATAATCATGAGGTATTGTAAAGCCCTTCACAGTCCCTTGTAAAGGCTCTGAGCTGACTTGTCTGAATCAAGATACTAAAAATTTCAGATTCTTTGTGGTAGAGACTTCTGATGTTCACCCATATCTGGTTCTCTTCTTCTAGGCACACTACTGGGTTGTATTTTTCCCATTTCTTGCATTTAGGTAAGCACATAGGAATATTTCTGGCCAATGAGTTGTGAGCAGAAATGGTGTGTATGTCACTTTCAGGCCAAAGCATTTATTTTTATTTTTATTATTTTTTTAAGATTTTATATATTTATTTGACAGAGAGAGACACAGCAAGAGAGGGAACACAAGCAGGGGGGGAGTCTGAGAGGGAGAAGCAGGCTTCTCGCTGAGCAGGGAGCCCAATGTGGGGCTCGATCCCAGGACCCTGGGATCATGACCTGAGCCGAAGGCAGACACCCAACGGCTGAGCCACCCAGGCGCCCCAGGCCAAAGCAACTGCTGCTGTGAGACTCTTCAGCTCCTCCTATCCTTGCCTTAGTAACTGAAAGGGTTGTGTATTCCAGGTGGTATAACTACAAGATGGCAGAGGCTCAATATCTTGGATCCTTGAGTAATTATAGCAGACCCCTCACCATCTCCCCCGAATCCCAGGCCCAGTCCTAAGAGATTGGGTGTTGTTTATTACCATAGCAAGTACTAGCCTATGTGGACAAAATAACCATTCCTGCTCATTTCTCTTATTATTCTTTTCTCCATTCTTGGGACTTAGAAGATGCATGTATTCACTCCTCGGAAGTGGGGTGAATGAGTTGTATAGGTATGTTTGGGAGGGAGCGGAGAAGAGCATGGATTTAGCTGGAAATAGTGATTATAGAATTGCTTCTGGTATGTGTCATGAGGGCAGGAGAAGGAGGAAAAAAGGGATAAACTGAGAGATCTGTTGTTTGTTCATCATCTCTGTGGGTATTATGGTCTGTCTTGGGGAGATCATGAGCCACAAATGCTGTCTGCACAGATTTGCCCATGTTCATCCCTTGACCTACCTGCAGAGGCCTTCCCCTGAGAAGGCTTTGAGTGGTGACCGAGCTGAAAGGAAAGTGTTCTGGAAAGCTTGACAGTTAAATCCATGGTCAGCTTTAAAGGCTGAAGTTTCACGTGCTCTGAGGCTGATTGTTCATAGAATTTCTTTGAAGACTCACTATGTAGGAAGAAGTCAGCTCATGCAGCTTCATTTCATTTGAGGCCCCTGTGTGAATTTGAGAATCCTCAGCCATTGATCGCTGTCAGTTCAGTTAGAGAATACATATTGTCTTAATGTAACCTACTCTAAAAATACTTCTCACCGGCCTTCTCATTTAATTCTGCTACTGACTAGCTTTGTGGTGGATAGCAAGTCCCTTTCCCCCTGAGCCTCAGTCCTCTCTGTAAACTGTTCTAGCCCTGACATTCTAAAGTTCTGAGAGGGGAGAGTAAGAATGTTCTCAATTTGTGGGTTGAAGATTCTAGGGTGAGAGAGGGAAGAGAGTTAACTCTGATCCGTGTTTAACACTCACAGAGGCTGTTCTTGTTCCCTTCCACATAGGATGGTGATAGTGCAGGGTGCATGGGAAATTGCTTTAAAGCTTCCTCCCTCGAGTCTGTCAGTGCCTTGAGGTCAATAACCTGGTCTCATTTGTCTCTGCCTCTCATGTACCTGACAAAGCTCTTGCTGCAGGGTAGATGCTTAGTAAAGTTTGCTGACTTGAGTTGGAGTAAATACTTTGTGTTTCTTAAAAAAGTTTTTTTTATAGGGGCACCTGGGTGGTGCAGTCAGTTAAGCATCTGATTCTTGGTTTCAGCTTGGGTTATGATTTTGGGGTCTCGAGATCAAGCCCTGCGTTGCGCATTGAGATCAAGTCTGCTTAAGATTCTCTCTCCTTCCCCCTCTGCCCCTCTTCCCTGTGTACTCTCTCAAATCAATCAATCTGAAAAAAATCTTTTTACAGCTTTATTGTGGTATGTTGACATACAATAAACTGCATATTTTAAAATTTGATAAGTTTTGACATGTATATGTACTTATGAAGCCATTACCAAAATCAAGATAATCAACATATCCATTACTCCCAGTTTTCTCATGTCCCTATGTAATACCTCTCTTATATCCTCCCACCCTTTCTTCAGACAACCTCAGATTTGCTTTCTGTCCCTAGAGATTAATTTGCATTCTCTAGAATTCTATAAAAGTGACACATGCAGTTTGTACTTCATTTTCTTTGGAGGGGGGGTGTCTGGCTTCTTTTACTCAGCATAATTATTTTGAGAGTCATCCATGTTGTAGTATCTATAGCTCATTCTGTTTTATTCCTGAGTAGTATTACATTATATAAATATACCATGGTTTATTTATTCATTTGCCTGTTGATGGACCTTGGATTGCTCTGGTTTTTGGCTATTACACATAAAGCTGTTATGAACATTCATGTACAAGTCTTTGTGTGGGCATATGCTTTTATTTTGGGCAGGTAAACACCTAGGAGTGGAGTAACTGGATCAAATGGTAGTTGTCTTTTTAATTTGTAAGAACGTGTCAAACTGTTTTGTAAAGTGGTTGTGTTATTTCTGATCCCATCAGCATCTTATGAGGATTCAATTCATCCACATCCTCGCCAACTCTTGGTATGTGTCAATCTTTTTAATTTTAGCCACTCTAATAAAATGTGTAGTAGTTAGTATTTTGTGGTTTTCATTTAGATTTCCCTAGTGACTAATGAGCCTGAGCATCTTTTCATGTGCTTATTTGCCATCTGCAGGTCTTTTTTGGTGAAATGTCTTTTCAATTGTTTGCCCATTAAAAAATTGGGTTGTTTTCTTGTTACTGAGTTTTGAAAGTTCTTTATATATTTTGGACACAAATCCTTTTTTTTTTTTTTTTAAAGATTTTATTTATTTATTTGAGAGAGAGAGCACAAGTCGAGGTGGGGCAGAGGCAGAGGGAGGAACAGACTCCTAGATGAGCAGGGAGCCTGATTCAGGGCTTGACCCCAGGACCCTAGGATCATGACCTGAGTCGAAGGCAGACACTTGACTGACTGAGCCACCCAGGCGCCCCTTGGATTACAAGTCCTGTATCAGATATATGCTTTGCAAATATTTTGCCCCTGTTTGGCTTGTCTTTTCATTCTCTTATTAGTGTCTTTCAAGAGCAGAAGTTTTAAATTTTGATGAAGTCCATATTATCAATTTCCTCCTTAAAGGCCTATACTCTTGGTGTTATATCTGAGAAATCTTTGTGTAACCCAAGGTCGCAGTGTTTTTTGCCCTGTATTTTCTTCTATAAGTTTTATAACTTTATTTTTTTTCCTCATTTAATTGCACTTTGCTTTATTGTGCTTCATAGTGCATTTTGAAGCAAGTCTATTGGTCTTTTTTCTTTTTTTTAGTTTTATGACTTTAAAATTTACATGTAGGTTTATGATCCATTTGAGTTTTTATATTGTATGAGGTATGAATGAACCCCCCTCTTTTTTTTATATGGATATCCAGTTGGTCCAGCTATTTGTTGAAGAATATATATAATTTTTCAGATTAAAAAAATCTCTATTAGCCTGGATCCTTCCATTTTACAGGTAAGAAAACAGGCTTGGAGAAGTGAAGTGACTTTTGCAAGGCTACATAGCTCATTTGTGTTAGATCCAGGCCTCGAACTCATGTCTTCCAATTCCCAGTCCATTAATTTGTTCACTATGTCGTCTTTTTGTTTTACCCTTTTCAAGTACCTTGTTCTTGAGTATTCTCTTTCTGCCTAGTTTTATTTTTATTTATTTTTAAAAAAATTTTTATTGTTATGTTAATCACCATACATTACATCATTAGTTTTTGATGTAGTGTTCCATGCTTCATTGTTTGTGCATAACACTCCATGCAGAACGTGCCCTCTTTAATACCCATCACCAGGCTAACCCATCCTCCCACACCCCTCCCCTCTAGAACCCTCAGTTTGTTTTTCAGAGTCCATCATCTCTCATGGTTCATCTTCCCCTCCGATTTCCCCCCCTTCATTCTTCCCCTCCTGCTATCTTCTTCTTCTTTTTTTTTTT
>NC_138375.1:112468280-112486056 GCF_054177405.1 Leptonychotes weddellii
TTATATGACTAAAAGTTGACAAAATATCAAAGACAACTGAATTTAAGTATTATTGCACATGTCTGGATATAATGTTGATAAGCTGGCAATGAATGGATAAATAACAAAAATAAAGACACACATAATGCATAAATTATGATATGTTCCAAAAAATGTATTTTTCTTAACTTAATTTCATTAAAATCACTAGTTATGTTGTTATAAACAAGATTTTCTCATGATTTGTGTCATATTGCCAGTAAGTATCTAAAGGATTAAAAATAAAATATAATTTATTCAAAGTATACAAAATTTGAACATATTGTCATCAAAATATATATATTAATTGTGCAAAATCAAAAACTAAATTTTTTTTTTAAAGATTTATTTGTTTGAGAGAGAGAGAGCACAAACGGGAGGGGCAAACGGAGAGAATCTCAAGCAGACTCCTCACTGAGCACAGAGCCAGACGTGGGGCTCTCCATCTCACAACCCTGAGATCACGACCTGAGCCAGAACCAGGAGTCGGACGCATTTAACCCAATGCACCACCCAGGAGCCCCTAAAATTATTTTTATATTTGTTTTCAAATGTAATCTTTTTTTCTAAACTGCCAAAAATTACCTATAAAATTAAAAGGTAATATACAAATTATAATTAACAAATACCAAATTTAAATAAAATTATTATAATAAAGTTGAAACTTTTACGTAATTTAAAAAAAAATATTATAATCCTATTATGTATTTTTCTTTCTTTTTTTTTTTTAAGATTTTATTTATTTTTTTGACAGAGAGAGACAGCAAGAGAGGGAACACAAGCATGGGAAGTGGGAGAGGGAGAAGCAGGCTTCCCACAGAGCAGGAAGCCTGATGCGGGCAGGGCTCGATCCCAGGAGCCTGGGATCACTACCTGAGCCAAAGGCAGGTGCTTAACGACTGAGCCACCCAGGTGCCCCTATGTATTATGTATTTTTCAAAAATAGAACTACTCACAAGTCTATCAAGTTTCATCCATTGCTAATGTCAACAACACATGTTTTATGTGGACTTTCATATATAAAGTTTAAGAGTAATATGAATTGCTTAATATTGCAAAATATTCCTCAGCTGCCATGGACCACTGTTAAAAATATCAACCTAATTTTTAAGTAGAAACACAACCTGGAATACAAAGAGAAACAAGAAAATGGATGGTTAGCACTACTGGAAAGTGATTAATTCATTAAGCAGGAATTTACTGCATTTATGTTAATTAATTTGTCCTTTCACCTAAGAACTTCTGCCACTTTGACTCCTCACTACATACCAAAGCAGTGTCCATAACCAGCATCAAAGCCCATAACTTTCATGACATTTGTTTCAAGGGCATCAGGGCAAGTGATGAAGAGAAGTGTATCTGGGGGCCTGACAGGTGTTAGTCACTAGAGAAAATGTTTGGATTACAAATTGCTCTACCAGTGCTGAGTGCTGGATCCCAAATGACACTTACTTTTTTAAAGTTTGTGATATCTGGGTCCTCTACATACAAGATCCAGGAGAGAGAATCCTCTCGCTCAGGTCTTAAGAGAATACTGTAAGCTTCAGGGAGTAAACAGGTCATCTAGGATCTACTGAAATCAAAGGAAAAATCAATTACTTCAACTTCTCATAAGGAGAGAGCAGTTAACAGAGAGTCCTTGAAAGAGGTAAAGATAGCTGCAGCAGGGTGAGGAAAAAAAAGGAACCCTTTCTTTACCAAACTTCTGTTATAATATTTGTAACACAGATGACTGGGACTCTGAGTTTAGATTCTGCTCCTTTTATTTTTCAAGATACTCCTCAATCTTGAGTTCCCTTCCCCTAAGCTGGTGAAAGTATGGGGTCAGAGAATCACCTACTATATTAATTAATGCTTATCAAGGTATAAAGACAATAAAACATGTTTTATAACTAAAAATAAAGTATATAATATAACAAGAATGCAAATATCAAGGCTGCAGGGCTCTAGAGAGATGGGAGAAATCAGAGGCTTAGTTCTTTCTTTGGATACTTCTATCAACTTTAATGCCTGCTGTCCAAGGCTATTAGTCTATAAACTAGCTTCTGCAGTTAAAACAATGAATTTTAACTGAGGCAAACAAAACTCTAATGCTCACTAAATTTTCATCACCAGTAAGGACAGGTTTATACCAAATATCCCCTTAAAAATTAAAAAATAAATAAATAACAACAACTCTGGTTTCACCATTTCTCAATCTCTAACACTCATTCTACTCTTTCTTTGGAAAGGGGTGTGGGAATAAAAAAACAATTAACTCTGCTCTTAACCTGGATCATATACTTGTACTAAGAAATACTATAGAAAACAATAATATAAACTACCACTTACTGAATATCTACTATGTGACAAAATAATCCTGCCAGATAGACGGTAATGTTCACCTTATAGAAAAGGACTCAAAAGCTCAGAGAGAAGCTCAAGGTGACTCAGCTAGGGAATACAGGAGAATCCAGGTTCAGAGACAGGTCTGTCCAACTCAAACTGCTTTATCTTCACCAATATCACAAATAACTGTGAATTAAGATGACCTCTTAGTATCTACCAACTGTGTGGACATTGTTAGTTTTTGCCAGTATTCTATGCATGGAAAAGATATTTGTTTCTGAATAAGCCTTACACTCTTCCAAAGTTTGCTACTCTCTCAACTTCAAGTATAAACAGGTAAGTAAGTACCAGAATACCACTAAAAAGTGACTGGGAAAATAAGAGGGATGCGACTTGAACCACTGTGACCACATCTGCTTTTCAAATTCCTACAGAGGAGGAGACTGGCTTCCACTTCTGTCGTGGACATCCCACTCCCTGCCACCTACTCCAACCATCCAGTGACCTGGCGGGGTTCTATAAAAAACAGATACACAATATCAAGGCTGTTAACCACTTGGGAATTTTGAGTTTCATGAATTCGGTGAGGAAACAGAATTGATTTGCATAGCTTGGTTTTAAAATTTGGGGCTCCACTGGGAGAAGATATTTGCTAATGACATATCTGATAAAGGGTTAGTATCCAAAATATATAAAGAACTTATAAAACTCAACACCCAAGAAACAACCCAATTTAAAAATGGGCAGAAGGAAAAAAAAATGGGCAGAAGATGTGAACAGACATCCCTCCAAAGAAGACATCCAGATGACCAACAGACACATGAAAAGATGCGCATCATCACTCACCATCAGGGAAATGCAAATCAAAACTACAATGAGCTACCACCTCCACCTGTCAGAATGGCTAAACTCAACAACACAAGAAACAACAGGTGTTGGTGAGGATGTGGAGAAAAAGGATCACTCATGCTATTGATCACTCATCAACTCACTGTTGGTAGGAATGCAAACTGGTACAGTCACTGTGGAAAACAGTATGGAGATGCCTTAAAAAGTTAAAAACAGGGCAACCCTTTCGGGTCCCCTTCCTCTTCGGGAGCTTTGTACTATCACTTTACTATCGCTCAATAAACCTTGCTTTGCTGCCCAGCACTCTGTCTGGTCTACCTCTTCATTCTTCTAAGTGGCGTGACCAAGAACCACGGGCACTGAAGGAGAGGAAATCCTGTAACATTGCCAGTCTCCGTAACTGCAGGAGCTAATCCTTTATATTACATCTCTTTATATATATGTATATGATATGTTTATTAAATATGTACTATATATATATAGTATATCCATTATATATATATTATATATAATATCCAAATGGCTCTGTTTCTGTGGAGAACTCTGACTCATACACTGTCCTTTACCTATGAGAAATATATATTGCTGTTGTTTCTGAGATTTGTAGAAACAGATACCTTCTTTCTTTTTGCCTTTGTCTTCTCTGGTTTTGGCGTTTCAACTATATCGTGGTCTGGGAAAAAAAAAAAGTTAAAAACAGAACTACCCTTTGATCCAGCAATCACACTACTATGTATTTACCCAAAGAATACAAAAAAACATGAATTCAAAGGGATACATGTACCCCTATGTTTATTGCAGCATTATTTACAATAGCCAAATTACAGAAGAAGCCCAAGTGTCCATCAGTTGATGAATGGATGAAGAGGGTGTAGTGTACATATATACGATAGAATGTTACTCAGTCCTACAAAAGAATGAAATCTTGCCATTTGCAGTGACATGGATGGAGCTAGAGAGCATGATGCTAAGTGAAATAAGTTCATCAGAGAAAGACAAATACCGTATGATTTCAGTCATATGTGAATTTAAGAAACAAATAAGCCAAGAAGGGAGAGGGGGTGTTTGGCTTGGAGAGGCGGCTCACCAGGCATCTTGTGACAGAGAAACAAACATAGAAAAATAATCATGGAAATGAAGAAGGAAAACCTGTAAAAGATGAAAAGAACAGCAACAGCACTAGAAATTTCCAACAGGTAAGAAACTGGGAAACAAACCTCTAAAGTGCCAAAGAAAAATCTTGCAAATGTGTTTTTCAAATGTTCATTTCGTGTTAAAATAATCCAGTTTTAAAATGTGAAGATCATTAAAAATTAGAACTGTCATGCTTTCAGGCCTAATTATACCAGATGTCTTCTTGCTTATGTGATCTTAAAAACAACCCCACAGCTTTAGAATGCACCACTGTAAGAAAATTATCAAAGGAAATCACCAAGCGGTAGTACTGGCACAATGCAGTTTCAATTACTTTCTGTTTATCTGTTTGTATTAAAAACCTGGTATGCATACCTTTATTGGCAGAGTGTAGCTCTCCTTTCTTGATACATTTAATATACTGTTATTTTAAAAAATTAAAAACCTCAACATCCCTATAATGACAACCCAGTCATTAACCTTCACAGAAAATTAAAGCCAATTCAGACAATCTGTGTTGGCTTGACTTTAAAAGTAACTGTTAGGCTTTGGGAAATGAAATGTGTATATTTTCCAATTACACTTTATATGGACTCAGGCAATTGTCAAGTTTCAGGAAAAACAGATAAACCATTTCCAGCAGAGAAAATCAGAATACATGTAATAAAAGAATGGACGAGTCAAATGTTATCCCCAAATCTTAAAACACAGCACACATTTCTGCAATAGACAGATGTGAAATTTTATTTTTTGGAATGGGTGAATAGGCGAAGAGGAGTTTGCATGGTCTAGAATAAGCAGGCCAATTATACTTTTTTTTTTTTTAAGATTTTATTTATTCATTTGAGAGAGAGCGCGCGCATGCAAGAGAACACAAGCAGGGGAAGCAGCAGAGGGAGAGGGTGAAGCAGGCTCCCCACTGAGCAGGAAGCCTGACAACAGGGCTCCATCCCAGTATTCCAGGGACCATGACGCAAGCTGAAGGCCAATACTTAACCAACTGAGCCATCCAGGCACCCCCCAATTATACTTTTTAATAAGGCTGTGAAAGAGTAGGCATTTGTTTCTTGATGCTTCTTGTGGTTGGTTAATACGGTACTTTGTTCTTAGGGAGAGCTCTAAGATGTGTCTTTACAGAGCTTCTAGTTCTATTTGTTTTCATGGAATGCAAATGATTAATTTGATTGATTTTCTTTAAAATGAAATGACCAGTAAACTAGAAATATTGCTTTGGGTATGGTTTAGAAAGTAGAAGTCTTCCTCCTGACTCTGCCACTAACTATGCGCAAGTCTGGGTCTTGGTTGCCATGTTTTTAAATCAGAATTAAAGTATCATTCATATCTAGAGTACATGACTGCAACAGAGCTCAAATAAGACACCCCACTTTGTCAACACTTAAATTCTTGAATAAATTAATGAGTGTGGTAGTACTTTAAAATCGTCAAGCCCTAAACAAATGCAAGATGTTATCTGCATCAACACAGCAGCACAATCTGTATTCCTAAAGGTTTAAGGAAAAAGAGAAAGCGTTCTATGGGGGAGATGCTTGCAGTGTGGCCCTGACCTATTCTGGGACCCCCACATAAACACTTGGGGTATGCAGGTGTGTGCAAAACTTCACTTTGCCCAAGGCCACACACTCCCTGAAGTTACATTAAGGAAACTGTTTGAATATAAAAGAATTAGAAAATGTTCTACTCATTTACTTTTAAAATTAAAAATAAGAAAAACAGAAATTTATTCAAGAAATATGAAACAGGGGCACCTGGGTGGCTCAGTCGGTTAAGCGTCCAACTGTTGATCTCAGCTCAGGTCCTGATCTCAGGGTTGTGAGTTCAAGCCCCACGGTGAGCTCCCCACGGTGAGCGGGGAACCTACTTAAATAAATAAATATAAAACAGGAGGCAGCAGAAAATAGTGGAAAGAGCATGGAAATCTGAGAGCCAGAAGATGTGGGCTCTGGTCCCTGTTCTCCCGGTAATTAATTGCAAAACTGCAACCAACAAGTGTCAAATGAGAGGGGTCTATTAGAATACCTGTAGTGTCTTCTCCAGGTCAAGACACCATAGCACCAAATGAAATATAACACATAGTCTAAAATACGCTTCAATTTTTCTGTGTTATGGACAATTAAGGGAAAGAGGGAAACAGAGGAGACAATGCGACAGGTATCACAAGAGGAAGACAATGAAAGGTAAGGAAAAAGCACGGAGACCAAGGGGCAGTCACACACGAATTCTGCTCCCAAACCCCCACCAAAAAATAAGAGTTGCATGAAGAGAGAAAAAGAGAAAGACACACTAATTTAAAAAAAAAAAAAGTAGATACAGAAATGAAGGTGCATAGAGATACTTTGGCAGAATAACGCTCTTATTTTGTTCATCCTCAAACCTTTAAACACAAAACTATCAAAAATGTGTAATGCTGTACTTCTGCATGAAAAGGCACACATGGCGTCAGTTCAAGGCATGTGCTCCACGAACCAAATACAGTCAAGTTAGAGACTGAAGATTACCTACCTCTGCCATGGCCTACTCATATTTTTGGGCAAAATGTGACTCGGTAATTTGAGATTTCACATCTCTGGGTCACTTCCAACCAAACAAGCCAAAGATGAACTTTCCTAAAATAGAAATGTATCCCAAGAATTTGTTTATGCATCAAAGCTTAGCTTTGATCCTGCTTCCAGATATGCAGGATTTAAATACTTTAACTTAATAGTTACCAATTATGTAAAGTGTAAACCCCACATTGCCATTTAACATCCATACTGGGGATTTTCCTGTTAATCTTCTCTGTCTTGTGTAGAGGGCAATGGATAATGTAACTCCAGCATTCCCCTTTGAATTCCTCCCAGATGAGGCCCATCTGACCTTCTTCTGGCTTTTCTGAGCTTCAAGCCTCTATAGGAACTTATAGACTGGGGAGTTAATTTGCACTTTGCTACTAATCAACACAGGAGCGTAGACGGACCTCTGCTAAGCTTCAGACCAGCTGTTGCAGGGTGGTGAGTAACCCATCATTCACTCGGCCCAGAC
Organism: Leptonychotes weddellii; assembly: GCF_054177405.1. Classification (NCBI taxonomy): domain Eukaryota; kingdom Metazoa; phylum Chordata; class Mammalia; order Carnivora; family Phocidae; genus Leptonychotes; species Leptonychotes weddellii. Next base: position 112,475,649 of record NC_138375.1, read on the forward strand.
AACCCAGATCAAACAGAACAGGCAACACAACAGGTTCCCAATGTGTATTCCCATCTCTGTTACCAATCTGCTAGGAACTCTACAAAATTGTATGAATTTCCACATAAGTAAAGAGGAAACTGTTATTCACACCTTTCTCTGAAGGATTCATAGGAAGCTTTCCTTTCTTGTGGACAAAAAGAACTGGGAAGGAAACAAGCACAAGATTTTGCTGGTCTTGTTTGGCTTTAGCTAAGCCCTTAGACCTTTCTGTAGTTTGATTTCCATCTATGAAATGGAAATATAACAATCCCACCTCTTTCCGGCAACCGTGATACTGGAGAAATAAATAGTACAGTGGATAGGAAAGCACTTACAGCTCTCTAGAGAATGGGGGTTAGATCAATTCTGTCTGAAACATTCAACAAGTATAACAGCAACAACAATAACAAGCATGTGGATTTGTACAGTGTTTAATAGTTTATAGGATGTTTTAAATATATTATTTCATTAGCCCTTAAACCAAGGTGTGTGAAATAGGGAGGCCATTTTTTTGTTTCATTTGGCAAATGAAGAAACTGAGGCCCAGAGTAACCGAGTGACTTGCCCAAGATCAAAGAGCTAGTTGGCAGCAGAACACGTCTCCTGATAGGAAGTCTAGCACTCACTCCAGCAGATGTGCACCTGTGTATGAAGTTATCGCCTACTTCCTTTTCATGCCTTTCCTCCTCCAAGTAAAGCTTGCTTCGGAGAAGGTATCTTAATCAAGGCTTTCTAGGTCTCATTTACAGTTCTAGTCTGTTATAAAGAGCTTAAATCTGTCTTCACATTCCTCTTCAGCCAATATCTGTGAACTCTAGGTCCGCTGAACCCCTGAATCATGCAAGCCTTAAAACATTGTCAATACCACTGTTGATCAATTTCACTCTCTCTACTTGCCACCACATCATATCTGAGCCACAGGTCAGTTCCTTGGGTCTTTTACAAAATATACTGTCTTAGTCCACAGTTGCTATCCATCCATGACATTTTTATGGTGTTCCTCATTGAAATATCTATTGTTAAAACCACGACAGACGTAACAAGTATTCTTAAGGTGATTTCTTTCCAATAAGAATCTGCTAAGGCTTTGAACTCAGACAGGATGTGAGAGCAGGCCAGGGTAACTTCAAACAGCAAACAAACATCTGTTCTCTTTTTTTTCCTACTGCTCAGCTTCCTTTATCAATGTTATTTATGTTGTTTTCCTCAAATTCCTAAAGAATAAACCAAGATGAAGGGTATTTTTTTTCCCTTTGCTTTCTTTCAATTTATCCTCCTTGGGTCAGAAATCTCAGCACTTAAAATGGTGGGGAGTTCATCATGCCAGTTGTATATTCTGGTCTGAGTAATTCCACTGAATATAACCACCCTAGGCCATGCTGAACCACAGGATCAGGGCTCCCCTTTCCTCTGGAAGTCAGAGGAAGGGACCCAGAGAAAGGGAGAATGCTTCTTAAATAAAGTTAATTCTGAGGAGTGGCTCACTAGGCAAATCTGGAGATACTCGCCTGGATCTCCAGAATCTGAGCATCATACCCAGAAACTCCCTGTGTGGAGTATGGGTTCAGTCCCAGAGAATATAACTAGTACAAAGAGGAGACAGCATGTGCTACTCCACAGCAGGCATGATTTGTGATTCTAGCCTCCAGACTAAAGGCTATAGACTAGCCCCGGGCAGTGGAGCTGACAAATTTTATTCAGGACATAAATACTGAACACTACTATGCTCTACGTTGGGGCTAAGGGACAAATTCAGTTGCATGATCTCATTTAATCCTCACAACAACTCAGACACTGTTTATCCCCATTTGACAGATAAGAAAACTGAGCAGGAAGAGGCACCTGGGTGGCTCATTAGTTAAGCATCTGACTCTTGGTCTCAGCTCAGGTCTTGATCTCATGGTCATGAATTCAAGCCCTGCGTTGGGCTCCACACTGGGCATAGAGCCTACTTAAAAAAAAAAAAAAAAAAACCCTAAGCAGGAAGGGCAAATGACTTGTGTCAAAGTCACACAGACACCAAATAGTAATGCTCCAAATTGAAACTCAACTCCAAACCAAACACAGTACTCTGGCCTTCATAGCTGGCATACACACACACCCACACAAAACACAGGAGGTGACAGGAATGGAAACATATTTGGGCAACCTTATATAGTTAACAGAATGCTATCACATTTCCTTCCTTATTAGCTCTAAAGACTAACGGCTGGGACAAATAAAACACCCTGAGATGAAAAGAGGGCAAGGGCAGAGAGATTCATCTCTCTATGTCCTCTCAGGGACCCTGTTCCACTACAGACTTGTCCAGGTTGTTAAGAACTTGCACTAATATTCTGGGTTCTCTTTAATTTTTTAGGATCTCAGGCTGATACTCAAGTCATTGGTGCATTTCCACTGAGCACAGATAAAAATCAAGGAAGATTAAACCCTACTAATTACTCACTGGAAGCCTCAGAGTCAAGTGCTTCCCGAGAACTGATGGCCAAAATAAGCTTAGAAAAAGCTCTTCTTACAATACTAACAAAATGGAACTTTCTCTAAACTATCCAGCATCTAATAAAACCAATGCCAGAAAGCAACAACTCTGCATTTCTCTACGTTGAGGCCTACTGACCCCCTTCTCTAGCCTTGCTCCTATTCCTCATAGTCTATAGTGTGGTCTTAAGAGTGGGCCTTTTTGGGGCACCTGGATGGCTCAGTCGTTAAGCGTCTTGCCTTCGGCTCAGGTCATGATCCCAGGGTCCTGGGATCGAGCCCCACATCGGGCTCCCTGCTCCGCAGGAAGCCTGCTTCTCCCTCTCCCTCTCCCACTCCCCCTGCTTGTGTTCCTGCTCTCGCTGTGTCTCTCTCTGTCAAATAAATAAATAAAGTCTTTAAAAAAAAAAAAAAGAGTGAGCCCTTTTTGTAAACCTTTCTCTCATCATTATACTGACTGCCTCCTCTGACATCTTTCTATATGTAATGTGCATACCCTTTACTGTCATCTACACTCTGATGGGCCACTGGATATTTGGGGATACCATGTGCAAACTCAGCAGAGTGTCTCCATCTCTATCCATAATTCTCACTTGTATTAATTGCTGTTGAAAGGTATCCGCTGGTGTGCCTGGGTAGCTCAGTCAATTACACATCCGACTCTTGATTTCAGCCCAGATCATGATCTCAGGATTGTGAGATCAAGCCCCACATCAGGTACCCCACTCAGCAAGGGCAGAGTCTACTTGAGATTCTCACTCTCCCTTTCCCTCTGCCCCTACTCTCTCTCTCTCTCAAATAAATAAATAATCTTTATTTTTTTTCGCATTTATTTTTTTTAAAGATTTTATTTATTTTGACAGAGAGAGACAGCGAGGGAGGGAAAACAAGCAGGGGGAGTGAGAGAGGGAGAAGCTGACTTTCCACTGAGCAGAGAGCCCAACTCGATCCCAGGACCCTGGGATCATGACCTGAGCTGAAGACAGACACTTAACGACTGAGCCACCCAGGCGCCCCTCGCATTTATTTTTTTATTTAAATTCAATTAGCCAACACAATAAATAAATCTTAAAAAAAAAAAAAAGTTTCAGACGACTGTGAACCCCTATGGCTGGAAACCCAGTGTACCTCATGCCTACTGGGGTATTACATTGATCTGGCTGTTTTCTCTTCTGTTGTCTATGCCCTTCTTCCTGTACTACCACCCACCAATGAGCCTTTTCAGAACCTCTCTCTCCCCAATGACCTCTACACCCACGGTGTGGCCTGCATAGAGAACTGGCCCTCCAAAATGAAGCAGCTCATCTTTACCACCTTCATGTTTATGGTCCAGTACTGTGTCCCTCTGAGCTTCATCCTCATCTGCTATTTGAAGACTATTATCTGCCTCCACAGGAGAAATGAGAAGGAAGACAGAAAAAGGGAAACTGAGTGCCCGCTCGGTGAGAACAAGAGGATCAACACAATGTTGATCTCCATTGTAATGACCTTTGGAGTCTGCTGGTTGCCCCTGAACATCTTCAACGTTATTTTTGATTGGTGTCATGAGGTGCTGATGAGCTGTCACCATGACTTGGTATTTATAATTTGCCACTTGATTGCTATAGTTTCCACATGCATAAATCCTCTATTTTATGGCTTTCTCAACAAAAATTTCCAGAAGGACCTGGTAGTGCTTATTCACCATTGCTGGTGCTTTCCACCTCAGGAAAGATATAGAAAATGCTGCCATCTCCACTATGCACACAGATGAATCCAAGGGATCATTAAGGTTGGCACTTGCATCAACAGGTATATAAAAATTGTTAACAATGGTAAAAATGTTCCTGAATGAAAGATTGAGAGGCAATGGCTGGCAATAGGACAAAATGCACAAAAAAGAAACCAGAACCAAAAAAAGAAAGCAACTTTATACTACTGAGTTTTGCTTTAGGTCAGACCTGTCTATGCCATATATCTGCCCAAAACACAGACACACACACACACACACACATGCGTGCACGCACACACACACACCAGCCCTTTTCTCTTAGGAGAGTAACTCTTAATAACTCAACCTCGCTGCTTAGGATAAAGAATAACAGTGAGAAAGCCACAGAGGTAAGCAGCGCTGCTAGCTGGGGAACAAGGTCCCAGATGCTGCTGTTAAATGGGACACCCACAAAAGTTATTACTGACCATATGCCTAGTAAAAGCACTGCTATCCCGCTTTAGTGTTAAAGAAATTTCTTTTTCATATTTGGGAACTGTAACTTTCAATCAAGTAACCATTCAATTAATTAGCAAAATCAGAAAGCCCGCATCATAATTTATTAATTACCCAACAAAATAAGTTTGGACTGGAAGTTGAAGGAATAGTTTTAACTTCACATTAAAACCAAGTATTGTAGGGGCGCCTGGGTGGCTCAGTCGGTTAAGTGTCTGCCTTCAGCTCAGGTCATGATCCCAGGGTCCTGGGATTGAGCCCCGAATCGGGCTCCCTGCTCAGCGGGAAGCCTGCTTCCCCCTCTCCTTCTGCTGCTCCCCCTGCTTGTGCTCTCTTGTTCTCTCTCTGTCAAATAAATAAAAATAAAATCTTTAAAATAAATAAATAAATAAATAAAAGTATTGTAATTATAATTACCTCCCATGCTTGAATCCGATTCTGTAGTTTATGGTAACATACGTTTTCTTCACTAACAATGCTATCAGCACCACTAGAAATGACCACAAACTCTTTAGCACTCCAATGATGTCAGAAATCACATTAACTTATTTTTTTTAAGATTTAGTTATTTATTTGAGAGACAAAGAGAGTGGGCAGAGAGAGAGAAAGAAAATCTCAGGCAGACTCCCCACTGAGCATGAAGCCCACACAGAGCTCAATCCCACAACCCTGAGATCATGACCTGAGCGAAAACCAAAAGTTGGACACTCAACCGACTAAGCCACCCTGGCGCCCCCACATTCACTAACTTATTAATGGCCAATGTATACAGACCTTTAATTATGAAATGGCTTTTTCATCCCAAATTCTCTGTGTGTATTAAATAGGGGTTATGATGCATCTATTATTGAGTCTGAGGGACTTCATCAGTAGCACTTTTATAATTAGCTCCAGATTTTTTAAACCTCTCATAAATCTTATGAGTTTTAAGTTTATGACTTAAATTTTAAAAAATACTGCTCATCCCCACAGTGTCACATAGAAGAACCAGACCGTTTTCAAAAAGAATACTAAGCTAGTGTTCAATCACCATTAGCTCAGGGATTTCTACTAAATCATGACCAGCTTTATCTCTTCCTTGGATAAATCTCCTTTATACTATTACATTTGAGCTACAGCTTATGTATCTGTTAAAAATGTAACTGTATCTTCTTTCTTTTGAATAAAAGGTAATATTTCTCTGAATACCTGTGATTTTCCTATTGTATTTTTTTTTTCTTGCACATTAGCCTTTATGTTTTTCCCTCCTAAAAAATGTCTCCCTTCTCGGGCGCCTGGGTGGCTCAGTTGGTTAAGCGACTGCCTTCGGCTCAGGTCATGATCCTGGAGTCCCTGGATCGAGTCCCGCATCGGGCTGCCTGCTCGGCAGGGAGCCTGCTTCTCCCTCTGACCCTCCCCCCTCTCATGTGCTCTCTGTCTCTCTCATTCTCTCTGTCTCAAATAAATAAATAAAATCTTTAAAAAAAAAAAAATGTCTCCCTTCTCTCTACCTCTTCCTCTCCCTCCCTCCCTCTCCCTATCTTTTCCTTCCCCTTAGGATTTCTATTCTATCATTTGAAAAAAAAATGAACAACAAAAGCACTGCAGGACACCCAAATGGAAAAAAAAAATGTAACAGTTTCACAGCATCAGCTGCAAATAAAAGCTCTTGTCTAAAAACCAACTTCAGGGGCACCTGGGTGGCTCAGCCGTTGGGCAGGCATCTGCCTTCAACTCAGGCCATGATCCCAGGGTCCTGGGATCGAGCCCCGCATCGGGCTCTCTGCTCCACGGGAAGCCTGCTTCTCCCTCTCCCACTCCCCCTGCTTGTGTTCCCTCTCTCGCTGTGTCTCTCTCTGTCAAATAAATAAAATCTTTAAAAATAAATAAATAAATAAAAATAAAATAAATAAAAACCAACTTCAAATGCTACAGCTTAGAATTTTAAAGGTACAGGACTGTGACCTCTTGGCCCAGAAAATAGGCAACTCTACCTAGATAACCCCTTCTATCTCTCCTGACAGATAGTGGTTAGTCCTATAATTAAGATCTAATAGGTTATTTCACTTACTTGGTAAAGACACACTAATTCTAGTTTCCATTACTAAAATAATTCTGACCAAACCACTAAAAGCAAAAAAAGGCTTTCATCAACTCTGGTATCACCCCATCCGCTCATCCACACACATGCACTCAGGCTCCTCTAACCTTGACCCCCACCAAACTGAGCATTCAAAACAGATCTCCAATCTATGATTAAATATTATGGTGGGATTTCTGGCTCCATGCTAAGAGCTATTTCTTTCTATTAAACTGTTTTGTCTTTCTTCTAAATTTACCTTGAGCTTTAATGAAACAAAAGTCACTAATGTATAACTGTCAATAATAGTTTTTCCTGCGGTTATTTTTACCTCAAAAAAGTAGTGAATTAAATGTACTTTTTAATGCATGCCTTTCCCCTTAAGGGCCTTACATTGTGCAAGTAGGACAGGACAGGTCTATAAGCAATTACTTAAGAAGGTATGATGGACAGGGAAATGCAAATCAAAACCATAATGAGATATCACCTCATACCTATCAGAATGGCTAGAATCAAAAAGACAAGAAATATCAAGTGTTGGTGAGGATGTAGAGAAAAAGGAACCCTCTTGCACTGTTAGTTGAAATGCAACTTGGTGCAGCCATTGTGGAAAACAGTATGGAAGTTCCTCCAAAAATTAAAAAGAGAATTACCATACAATCCAGTAATTCCACTACTGGGTATTCACCCAAGGAAAACAAAAATGCTAATTCAAAAAGACACACGCACCCTTATGTTTTGTTTTTTTTTTTTAAAGATTTTATTTATTTATTTGACAGAGAGAGAGCACAAGTAGGCAGAGCGGCAGGCAGAGGGAGAGGGAGAAGCAGGCTTCCTGCCGAGCAGGGAGCCCGATGCAGGGCTCAATCCCAGGACCCTGGGATCATGACCTGAGCCGAAGGCAGACGCTTAACGACTGAGCCACCCAGGCGCCCCGCACCCCTATGTTTATTGCAGCATTATGTACAATAGCCAAGATATGGAAGCAACCCAAGTATCTGTCTATAGATGAACAGATAAAGATGTGGTATATATGTACAATGGAATATTACTCAGCCATAAAAAAGAACGAGCTCTTCGGGTGCCTGGGTAGCTCAGTCAGTTAGGCGTCTGCCTTGGGCTCAGGTCATGATCTCCAGGTCCTGGGATTGAGCCCCGCGTCGGGCTCTCCGCTCAGTGGTGAGTCTGCTTCTCCCTCTCCCTCTGTGATCTCTCTCATTTTTGCTCTCTCTCAAATAAATAAATAAAATCTTAAAAAAAAAAAATGAGATCTTGCCATTTGCAACATGGATGGACCTAGAGGTTATATATAATGCTAAGTGAAATAAACCAGAGAAAGACAAATACCATATGATTTCACTCACATGTGGAATTTAAGAAACAAATGAACAAAGAATAAAACAGCTAAATAAACAAAAAAAAACAGACTCCTACATACAGAGGATAAATTATTGGTTGCCAGAGGGGAGGTGGGTGGGGAGATAAGTGAAATAAATAAAGGGGATTAAGAGTATGCTTATCATAATAAGCACTGAGTAATGTACAGAATTCTTGAATCACTATATTATACATTTGAAACTAATGTAATAGCATATATTAATTATACTGGAATTTAAAAATAAATAAAATTATTTATTATTTATAAAATTTAAAATATACATATATATGTAAGTAATTTAGATAATTCCAACAATTATGTGAAAGCAAATGGTTCATCCTTCAATAAATGTATTTCTGGTTTCTTTGTACTCTGAAAAAAAAGAGTATACCTATCATAATAAACACTAAGTAATCTATAGAACCGTTAAATCATTATATTGTACACCTGAAACTAATATAACACTGCATATTAATTATATTTCAATAAAAAATACATTTTAAAAAAGTAAGATGTCCAAGTTATAATGTGTTACCGAATAAAAAATAGTAAGAAATAAAAAATAAAGACAAGAAAAGAAAGTATGATGGAAGTATAAACCAAGAGTTGTGGGGGCCCAACAGAGGTAAAAATTGTTTTTGAGAGGACACAAGGAGAGATTTCAAGAACGTCAACTTCCTGTTTTGTAGTATTTGTAGATCTGGTCCATCAGTCTGGTCTATTGTTGAGCCACTTGGTGAATGAAATAAGGCTTTTTTTTCTCACATGCCTGATGGGCCTGTATTCTCCCTTCTAGGAATCTGAGACTGGAACCTCATGATGTTTGCCAGATAGCCTTGGAAACACAATGTCCTCTGGTCGATGATCCAAAAATCCGCTCCTCCATCTCCTGACTGCAAATCATTCTGGACTGAGAGTAATGTTTCATATCTTTAATTGTTTCCAGAAAAGATGACTATCAGTGAGATGAATAAATACTTATGCCCTCAATTACTAAATTAACTATCCTGAATGTGTCCATCCAGTTCACCAGAGTTGAATGGAAAAATGCTAAAACATCCTTACAACAAGTCCCCTAAGTTTTCTCTCTGCCTATTTCTAAAGATTACCCCAGGAATAATACCCAAACAATCTCTAACAGAGAGAATCAACAATATAAATAACTCAAAGAATACCCCAATGTGGTTTAAATGTGTATGGTGTGTACTTCTCTGCAATGGAAAATATGATATTCTGAAAAAGGTATAAATAACGTGACAGAGCAACATGCATGAGGCTTCAACTCAAAGAAGCTGCTTCCCCTCCCACTCCATGCTGAAGAGTGTATGTATATATATATACACACTCACACACACACAATGGAAAGTCCTTACTATATACTTAGCACTGTGTTAGATATAAAAAGAAAGTGTAAGAAACAGCTTTAAAGAGTTTACAATCTAGTTGAACTGTCAGAGTTCAGAATACAACAGAGGGGTAATTTGGTGTCTTGGTTCTGAAGGCTTTCCTTCTGGCTAAGGTGAAAGCTGCCTAAAGGAAAGTAGAGAGTCACTGAAGGCAGACTTAATAATAACGGAGCCCTCGATTTATCTCTATACCCCTAGTGAGAATATACTGGGCAAGAGAAGAGTAAGGATCCCCCGTGAGGGGAAGGGGGGAGTATGTCAAGGCTGAGATGCTCAGGAATTCCTACAATCCTCCCTGAAGTCATCTATGCAATAGATGTGCTCGTGCAATAAACTGGAGAATGAAGATGACAGATAATTCCAGTGGGCCAATGAAGGCAAGCAGGTCTCTTTCTGCTGTTTCTATGCCCAAATCAAATTCCTTCCTGAAGCTGGGATGATGTTTCCCCTACTGGACAAGTGAAAGGATGGGGGCTGCTGGTGACAGGAACACATCCATCTGACATCTGGTTGTGGACTGTTTGCTGGGATTCTCTATTTTAAATCTGTTCTTCTAACTGGATTGGGAACATTCACAGACCTTGGCCTACATCCATTATTCCTCATGTACCAGCAGTCTACTGCCACCTCAGTATTTAAGATAGGACTAGGCAAGAAAAAAACATTTAATACGTATAGATTTTATTCATATTTTTTAAGATTCTATTTATCCAAGGAAAACTTCCAAACTCATTTTATGAGGCCAGCATTACCTTGATCCCAAAACCAGACAAAGACCCCATCAAAAAGGAGAATTACAGACCAATATCCCTGATGAACATGGATGCAAAAATTCTCACCAAAATACTAGCCAATCGGAT
>NC_138375.1:112486556-112512462 GCF_054177405.1 Leptonychotes weddellii
ATGGTGTAAGATTCATACCCAAACACAAGTCATTATTTTTCCTCTGTAATATCAATTTAAGTGCTTCATAATATTTTTAGCTAGAAAATAATTATTTTTTTAATTAACCATTTGAGGGAAATTAGGTAGTTTGTAAATTTTTTTTCTACTATGATCAGTATTGAAATCCTTGTAGCTAAATCTTCACACAGATCCTCACTTATTTCCTTAGCATAAATGTCCAGAAGCATAATAACTGGTTTGAAAGAATGGGTCATATTTTAAGGCTTTTGATTTGAGTTGCAAAAGAGTCCACTACAAGGACTGTAGCTCATAGTAAATGACAGAAAGTACCCTTTTGGAAGGTACCTTGAGTAAATAAAAATGGAACATATCTTAGTTTTCTAGGGCTTCCATAAGAAAATACCACAGAATGCTGGTGGCTTAAACATCAGAAATTAAAAAACAAAACAAGGGGCGCCTGGGTGGCTCAGTCATTAAGCGTCTGCCTTCGGCTCAGGTCATGATCCCAGGGTCCTGGGATCGAGTCCCACATCGGGCTCCCTGCTCGGCAGGAAGACTGCTTCTCCCTCTCCCACTCCCCCTGCTTGTGTTCCTGCTCTCACTCTCTTTCTCTCTGTCAAATAAATAAATAAAATCTTTAAAAAAATAAAAAAAATAAAAAACAAAACAGAAATTAATTTTCTTGCAGTTCTGGGGTCTGGAGGTCCAAGATCAAAGTACCAGCAGGGCTGCACTCTTCTGAGAAGTCTCTCTGGCTTACAGATGGCCATCCTCTTGCTGCCTCTTTATATGGTCATTCCTCTGTGCACATGTACCCCTGGTGTATCTTTCTCTTTGTATAAGGACATCAGTCATATTGGATTAGGGCCCCACGCTAATAGCCTTATTTTAACTTATCACTTCTTTAAAGACCTTCTCATCAATTACAGTTACATTCAGAAGTATTGGGGGCTAGGGTTTCAACATATGAATTTTGGGGTGGGGACATGATTAAGTCCATACCAGAATCCTAACTGCAAAAAGAGACTCTTGGATGTCATAAAAAGTTGGTTAAAATAATTGGAGTTGCTGCTTTCTGGAAATACAGGTTATCATAGTTTTCCCTTTCTCCCCCAGTTCATCCTTTTCCCCTTTCTCCCATTCTCTTTCTTCTTCTAGGTATAATTTAGGTACAGTAAAATATACCTAAAATATACCCTTTTTAGTGTGTAGTTGTAGGAGTTGTGTAACCACCACATTCAGTTAGGTTTCTGTAATCAAGCTTGCAAGAGGGATGGATTTGGAAGGCTGAGACACACTGGTAAGCAAAGTAAAACCAAGAAACAAACTCAGGCAATGATCTGAAAGGTAAAATAGGAAAAAAAAGTTTTTCTTCTTGAATGATCTGAGGGGTAGGAAATTGACTGCTTCATTTAAGTGTTTATATAATACTCCGTATTCACTGTGTCTACCTTTACCAATCTAATCTCCAAAAAGAATCCAACATCCCAGTTATCTTGCATTTATTCTGGCTTCATAAATGTCTCTTAAACATGCTTGTGTTGCTTCCCAACATCTCCTAAACTCCTTCTATATATAAGAGCTTTTAAAAAAAGATTTATTGATTTACTAGAGAGAGCGAGTGAGCCTCTGTGAAGCTTTCCTAGTCTGTAGAAATTAAACCCATAATGGATTCCCAATTAGGTGGTATGGAGGATTTTTAAAAAACAATATAGGAGAAAACTGTTACTTTGGAATTTATAATTTGGATAAGAAGATAAGTTATGGTCTTAATCACTTTCCTTCAGAAATTCATCTTTTACTGTTATAACCTTTTTTGTACTCTTTTTTTTTTTTTTTTTTTGAGAGAGAGGGGTGGGAAGGGCAGAGGGAGAGGGAGAGAGAAAATCTTAAGCAAGCTCCATGCCCAGGGTGGAGCCCTAGCTAAGGTTCAATCACACAACCCTGAGATCAGGACCTGAGCTTAAAATGGGTTTGATGCTTAACTGACTGCGCCACGTAGGCGCCCCTAAAATACATTTCTTTTTTTTTTTTTTAAGATTTTATTTATTTGACAGAGAGAGACACAGCGAGAGAGGGAACACAAGCAGGGGGAACGGGAGAGGAAGAAGCAGGCTTCCCGCGGAGCCGGGAGCCCGATGTGGGGCTCGATCCCAGGACCCTGGGATCATGACCTGAGCCGAAGGCAGACGCTTAACGACTGAGCCACCCAGGCGCCCCCTAAAATATATTTCTTAAGGTCTAATCTTTCATGTGAGGTGTAATCTTGGGCATCCTGGAAGACAGTGCCCTATAAATATCGCATTATCACCTTAAACAACTATGTTCATCATCTCCCCCACTCCCTCCAAAATAGTTTCCTTTCTTAATTTTGTAGTTCTTTCAGGCTACAATTTTAGTGTTCCAGATTTCAAACACTGGAATGCTTTTGTTTTCTTCATTCTTTATCATCAGTCGGTTAGCAAATCCTGACATACCTGAATTTTGTGGGTTTTTCTGTAACAAAAAGGTAATAGCTTCCTACTGTCCTCTTTTAATCGGGAGCACACTGATCACTATCATGCTGTGTATCATTCTTGATATCTGCTTCTCCCTATTAGAATGTAAGCTCTTTGAGGGCAGAGAGTTTTGTCTGTTGTTTACTGCCATATTCCCAGCACCTGGTATATTTGTTGAACTGAGCACTTAGTATGTACCAGGCACTGTGCATTTACGTACAGAATTTCATTTAATTTTTACCACAGTGGGGAGGTGTTAAATTGTTCTTTCAGATGATAAAACTGGCTAAGTTTTAAAAAAAGGTTAAGTGACTTACCCAGTCACACAACTGGATGATCTCACAGTTGGTAGGTGGTAGTACCAGACTCTAGTTTGTCCTTAAGCTATGAAGCTTAATCTCTATGCCTTTGAACTAATTTTGACTACTGTCTAAATTTCAAGGCGTTCCATAATGTCCAAGACTCTAAACCTATCTTACCCATTACTGTTTTCTATCAAAAACCTCTTGCTCCAAACTAGTCTACTTACTACTGTTCCTTGAACCTTATGTGGTTTTTTTGTTTCCTCTCTATTTTGCTCATGTGAAGTCGCTTTAGAAATTTTATGTAGCTTTTGAATCTGAGATTGAGTGCATGTTCCATCTCTTTCACCACTCAATGCTGAATACTCCAGGATGCAGTGAGGAATACCACATCTTCAGTATTTACCATGTCCCACTCCTTGTATCTTGCTTGGCACGCAAAGGTTCAATAAGTGGAAGCCGTTATAACTTGCTTGCATTTGCACCTGAGTGAGGGTCGGTAAGGCACTTACCGGGGGTGCGTGATATTTATGTATAATGTCTTTGTGTTTAACTCCTTTGGCCCCGGTTTGTTATAAAATGCTTTAAAAAAGCTAACGTGTTGGGAAAGAAGCAACGCATAGTTAACGTAAACCTATAAAATGATGTGTTCCCTTTAGTAAAATGAAAATGCCAGCTGTCGGAGTGCGCGAAGGGAGGCTGAGAGGGGCGTCGGAAGGGCTTCACAGATGGCCGCAGGGTGGCGGCGGGTCTCGCGCCACGCCTCGGTCGCAAATCGGAAGCGCTTGTGGCACACCGCCGCCCTTCACCTGGCCTCCGGCTCGCTTTTGCGCAGGGCCACGTGCCAGTGTTTTAGTTTAACCGCGCGTCGGGCCCCCGTAAACGGTAACTGCCTTTCCCGACCAGGCCTTTACCCTCCATCTTTGTGCGGGCGGGGGGCGGAGAGGATGCCAGGTGTAGCGGCCCGGCCGAACTGCGGCGGGTAAATCCAGGCCTCCAACCCCAACAGTGAAGTTTTCAAAAAGCCCGCGCGTGGCGCCCCAGGCCATATCCGTTGGGAACGGCCCCCTGCGCGCCCCCGCTCACTCCCCCCTACCCCCAAGCTCAGGGCGGGGGGGAAGGCGTCGGGGTGGCAGGCAGGTTCTCAGGTTCCGCACACAGGGGGCGCCGGGGCCAGCGCGCACCAGGGAGCGCGCCCGTCCAGCGGCGGCCGAAAACGGAAGTGGGCACGAGCGGATCGCAGTGATTGGCTGAACCCACATGTCTCTCAAGGGGCTGGCGCGAACGCCACTGCGGAGTTGGGCGAGGGGATACGGCAAGGGGAGGGGGCAAAACACTGGGAACAGCCGCGGGGCTGGGAGGAAATGAATTGCGGAGGTGCGCGGAGAGCAGGGAGAGTCCCTGGTCAGGGAACACGGGGGAGCCAGGGTGTGAAAGCGTGGCTGTAGAGGCGGTGGCGGGAGCAACGCAGGCCGAGGGCTTGAATCGACCGCGGAGGGCGGGGAGTCTGTGACCGAGAGCGGCGCTGCGGCGCGGTAGGCGGGACTAGGGAGAGCGACGCAGGGATTGGCGGGCAGCTCTGGGCTGCCGTACGTCGGCGGTGACGCACGCCTCGGGGAGGGTGCGCGCGCGTTCAGCGGCCTCTTTGTGTGGTGCCCAGATAGGGGAGCGGAGGTGGCGGTGGCGATAGCGGCGGCTTTGGTTGTCTTCCAGTCTCCTCGGCTCGCCCTCTAGCCGGCACCTCTCCCCTTCCCTCCCCCTTCCTTTTTTCCTCCTTCCCTCCCCTTCCCTTCCTCCCTTCCCCGTCGGTGACCGGCGGTGGCGGCTCCAGCAACGGCTGGGCCCAAGCTGTGAAGAGGCCTTAGCCAACGATAACGGCGACGGCGAAACCTCGGAGCTCGCAGGGCGGGGGGAAGGCCCGGGCCGTGGAGATGGAGAATTCCCAGTTGTGTAAGCTGTTCATCGGCGGCCTCAATGTGCAGACGAGTGAGTCGGGCCTGCGCGGCCACTTTGAGGCCTTTGGGACTCTGACGGACTGCGTGGTGGTGGTGAACCCCCAGACCAAACGCTCCCGTTGTTTTGGCTTCGTGACCTACTCCAATGTGGAGGAGGCCGATGCCGCCATGGCCGCTTCGCCCCATGCCGTGGACGGCAACACGGTGGAGCTGAAGCGGGCGGTGTCCCGGGAGGATTCGGCGCGGCCCGGTGCCCACGCCAAGGTTAAGAAGCTCTTTGTCGGGGGCCTTAAGGGAGACGTGGCCGAGGGCGACCTGATCGAGCATTTCTCGCAGTTTGGCACAGTGGAAAAGGCCGAGATTATTGCCGACAAGCAGTCGGGAAAGAAGCGTGGCTTCGGCTTCGTGTATTTTCAGAATCACGACGCGGCCGACAAGGCCGCGGTTGTCAAGTTCCATCCGATCCAGGGCCATCGCGTGGAAGTGAAGAAGGCCGTCCCCAAGGAGGATATCCACTCCGGTGGGGGCGGAGGCGGTTCCCGGTCCTCCCGAGGCGGCCGAGGCGGCCGGGGTCGCGGCGGTGGTCGAGACCAGAACGGCCTTTCTAAAGGCGGCGGCGGCGGTTATAACAGCTACGGTGGTTACGGCGGCGGCGGTGGCGGCGGCGGCGGCGGCGGCTACAATGCCTACGGAGGCGGCGGAGGCGGTTCGTCCTACGGTGGAAGCGACTACGGTAACGGCTTCGGCGGCTTCGGCAGCTACAGCCAGCACCAGTCCTCCTATGGGCCCATGAAGGGCGGCGGCGGCGGCGGTGGCGGTGGCAGCAGCTGGGGCGGTCGTAGTAACAGTGGACCTTACAGAGGCGGCTATGGCGGTGGAGGTGGTTATGGAGGCAGCTCCTTCTAAAAAAAAAAATCTAAAAATGCCTGGGAGTGGCTATAGGGGTAGCTCTTTTCAACAACCCAGCTAGGGTCAACTCCTAAGTTCCTTCCTCTCCTACCGCCTTCCCCATTTTTCCCTTGGGGGAGCCGCTTCTAAGGCTGCTTATCCTTGGGGGTGTTGCCCTATTTGCCTGCCACCTCTCTTGTCTCTCCCTCTGAAGATGGACTCGGCCCCACATACACATTTTTGTGTTACAGTCATTGATGGACTCTATTTTTTTATTATTACTTGGACCTTGGTCGTTTTTATACTAGCAAAATGTCTTGTTTTAATTTGTGTTTTTTGGGGGGGAGGGAGTGAACTTGCTGATTCTGTAGCAAAACCTGGGCGGGGGTTGGGGTGGGGGGTAGTTTACTTTGTTGTAAGGACTTGATATCTGGCTACAGCGTTTTCTATGAAATCTACTTGGATTCCATGCCTGAAATTTGAAAGCATATGTACAAAAATCATTTTTACGTTTTATTTTTAATAAATCATTGTGTTTGACCGTATATGTCTAACATTTTTTTTCTAGGATCCATTCCGTACCGTTTTAAGGGATATTAGTTAAAAATTTTTCGTGTTAATTCTTAATTCTTGATGTGTACTTAGAGAAACTTTTAAAAGGTCCTTTGGTGGGTTTTTTTTTTTTTTTTTTTTTCTGTTGCCCTTCTAGTGACGTGTTGAATTTTATCCCTTACAGGCAAAACTTTTGAAGTGGTGGATGTAGCTTTTTAAAATCTTTAAAGTTTCTGTGCATCCATCTCTTGTACTAAGCGATTTGCTTACCATCTTGACATGGTCACTTCTTTCTATGAGAATTTACTTCAAAGTATGTACTGTGTAGTCCGAAAAGAAATAGTTTGTGTTAAGCATGTGTTTTCATTCATATAAACTGTTTAAAAATTTTCAGATGGCCTAGTTTCATCCCTCTTACTGGTTTGTCTGTAATGAATGGTTACTAATAAGGGTTATATTTTACTCTTAAACTAAACGCATTTTTGTATTTTCAGAGCAGGTTTAAACGTTTTTTCCTATAGCTGAACTGTTGTCCTCTTGGAATTCCTTCCCCCAACCTTTGTAGCACCATCTACTGGCAGAATGGCAGTATATCTGCAAAGCAATTTGTTTAAAAAACTTGTTTAGGATAATTGCATCAGATTTAGAAGTTTTGCCATCAAAAACCTGTGCAGACTTTGGTTACACATTTACTTGTAACTAAGATGGGCTTTACGGGAATGTAGTTAACAGTCCATATCACAATTGCCCTTTCTAGAGGAGATTTGAAAATGTAAACTGCTATGCATAGCTTGGGCAATGGCCCCAAATTGCTATGACAACTAATGAACCAGCTACGTGTACTGGTATCTTAGGTGCAAGTTGTAAAGCAAAATATTTGTGTATTCTGCTTGGTTAACAAATGTATATTTGTAGCCCTTTCATGCAGTAGAATTCAAGTTGTTGTTTATAAAAAACAAAACAAAACAATGATATAGGAGAAAATTGCCTTCCTGGATAGAAATATAGAATAGCAACGTTTATGGATATCACAAATAAAGAATTCAATTCTTTACATGATTGAGTGAGAGTATGTATAACCTGGTGGGTGGGTTCAGAGTACCTATAAAATAGTACACTTGATTTAATGTTATGGTAAAATTTTTAACTTGAATATTGCATTTAAAAGCCCATATGTATAGTAAGAAGCTTTCTGAAGGGGAGGTTAATGGGCTTTAAAGTAAAAGACTAATTTAGCATTGACTCTCTTAGTTCTTATTACTGTATATTTCTTAATATCTAATTCTTGCCAAATTTTTTTATCTTAATTGCTAGGGGTTTTCATTTCGAGAGATATGAAAAAAGGTCAAGATTTTGAGGCAAGATTATGGCTGCTCAGTAGTCACTTTGACAAAAAATAGCTGATGTTTGGTACAGATAACTTGAGTATACCTTTATGACAAATGGGTTAGATGCTTTTGCACGAGTAAATATAGTCAAATCTTTCGCTCTAAAATGGTTCTGCAGTTTCCTTAAATTTATTTTTCATTTTTAGTGAAACATGATACTACATGTGGGCTTCTTCATTTGGTAGTTTAGTCCGTTTTTTGAGTGCCTCTAAGATATATGCTTAAAGTTTTTATTATAATTATTACTCCGCTTGCCTTTTACTCAGCTTTAGCGGGAAGATCCAATTCTGGGTCAGTTGGACTAGTCCCCTTTTTGGAGGGTTTCCAAAGTCTGATAAGGTTATTGTTATTTTGTATTCCCAACATAGTGACTTCTAACAAGTAAAATGAATGATGTAAAAGGATTACCTGTTAATTAGAAAAGCAACTCAAGGTGCTGTTCATGGTATTAACACTTCATTGTTGTGTATTTACCTTTATAGATTTCTGTAATCTGGACTGCTATTTAGTGAAGGCAAAAGCATAGTGGTATTTAGTCTTTCTGGAATTCTTCTTGTCAATTTTTATAGAAGCATTTTTGACATAACAAGTATTTTTTCTTTTGGGGGGCCACCAGGTGTATTTTTTAAGTCCTTTCACCTATGAGAACTATCTGAACCTTATTACTTAAAATTTAAGAATTCATGAGAGGAGGTGGTACAGAATCTAGTCAGAACTGAATACAATTTTTGTGCCATGCTCGAATCTAATTTTAAAGATTATAAAAATAAAAATGAACCTATTTTTTGTCTCCCTCTTGTGAAGAACTTTTACATTTACAGGATTTTTAGTATAAATTCAGTGGTAATTATTAGTTGAACATGCTTTGAAAGATTTATGTATTAAAGATTGATGGTAGTTTTAAATCTTAAGCTCGCAAATGCTTAATGTTTATAGGGATAACTACAGAATGATACACTGATTGTTTCTTCCTATAATTTAGTGATTTTCAACATAATTTCTTAATTAAATCTGCTTCACGATAAATTTTTGCATTTAAGCAAGGTTAAAGGGTTTGAGGATACTTGAAAATTTGGTGTTTATGATTATTCCTCTCAAGACCAGAAGTGACAGCATCTTAATTGGTAGGCTTTCTTTACTTTTAAGTGCTTTCTTTTATCAAATTTGAGAATTGGTGTTTTATGTTAAATTTTGTATGCCGGTATCTTTGCTGACTGAAAGTGGACTTTTGGATGTTGGATTGATTTGAGCAAAACTGCAACTAGACAGTATGTGGATTTTACCTAGAAAGATAACATTTGATAAGTCTATCCTATTTTAACCACCACGAGTGAAAGATTTTGATTATTGGGAAAAATTTCTTCTGTTTCAGAAGGCCCTATTTTGTTTCCATCTAAAACAGGGCAACAGAAATTGCCTCCAAACCAGAGTAGGACAGTGCTTTATTCTTAATGTCTCTTTGCAGGTTACTTTGATGTGCCTTTGTTTCATGCTTTCTATTAAAAGTGAAAATACATTGTAAGATTTTTTTCAATAAAGAATCCCTTGAAAGAATAGGTAAAGCCTAAGAAACATACTTTCTGCAATATGTTATTTAAAAAATTGTTATGTTGCATAACATTTGGATTGTCACAGAAAATAGCATTATTACTAGGAAATAGAAAATACAGAAATCTTGCTGAATCTTGGGGCTGGTGTATTTTAAAAATAAATTTACTAGTGTTAAATAACTGATTATAAGTCAAACTAAATGAAAAGTGAGTGAGTATTCTACCAATATGACCAAATCCTCTTCTCAAGGATAATCATTAATAAGTTTATATTCAGCTAGCTCTTTTTTGTATGCACTTAAATTAATTTTTTAAAATAGGATTATATAGTTTTGCGTTTTTTATGTATATCAATAATATTCTCATATATAAAGACAAATAGACCTTCCTCTTTCTATTGTCTATACAGTTGACCCTTGAACAAAATGGGGGTTGGGCCATTGACCCCCCCCCATGCAGTTTAAAATCTATAAGTTTTGACTCTCCCAAAACCTAACTACTAATATCCTGTCAGCTGGCTGTCTTAGCTATAACCTAGTCAATTAGCACATATTTTGTATATTATATATATCATATATTGTATTCCTATAATGTAAGCTAGAGAGAAGAAAATTAAACTCACAAGGAAGAGAAAGTGACATTTACAGTACTGTATTTAATGAAAAAGATCGCCAGGTGGACCTGTATAGTTCAAAGCTGTGTTGTTCAAGGGCCAACCATAAATGTTCCATAGTTTAGTTGTCCTATAACTTAAAATACTCCTTTTGACAGATTGAGGTTTTTTCTCTTGATCTGATGAATAATGCAGTGATTATTATCCTTGCAGATAAGTTCTTGCTGATCACATGTGTACTTAATTGATTAGATGGTTAACTCAGAGTTAAATGTGCTAGACAGAAAGCAGCAGTTTTGTGATTTCATACGTATTTTCAGTTCTTAGTATACATACAGAGAAAGGTACATACTCACACTTGCAGTTTTTTAAAGCCTTAGGGTAAATTCAGTGAAAACATTTTAGAGAAAATTTTCAAAGCTGGATTATACATGATAGAACAGTTAATGGCCTTATTTCAGGAACATATTGCTGTCCTCCCCTTTTGTTTTCTCCAGTGGTTTTTATTGCAGCCGTATTTGACAGTTTTTCCATATGATGGCTACATACTATCACTTAAGACATTTCATTATTGTCTGAAATAAAGGTACCACTGATTGTGTTTCCTGTGTGCCTTGTGCTAGGTACTCTGTGCATCATTTATTGTAGTCCGCAGAATAACTCTATGAGGAGATCCTATTGTCTGTGTGTTGTGTATTAGCTACAGGCTACCTCATTTAATTTGCTGAAGATCATGGAACTATTGAGAACAAGAAATAGGAATCTTTTTGCTTATTTTTAAAAAGCATTGTAAAGGTAAAAAAAAATTGCTCCTGTTTTCTCCCAGTGTCCAGAGATAACCTTTGTTAACAGTTTGTCTACTTCTAGATCTTTTTCTTTGCATGGCAAGATAGATACATATGCATATATATGAATTTTAACATCAAAGACATTCCTCTGTATTGATACATATATCTTATATGACTATATGGTGTACTATAGTATGGACGTGCATAATTTATTAGCATATTTCCAGTTTTTCTTCTGTTTTTAATTTAAAACTTTTTTGCAGGCTTTGTGTTGCCATTTGCAACATATAAAAGAGGGAAAAAAGTACAGGAGCCTGGCTGGAAGCTATTTATACTAGTATACAGATAGTTCTCTGAGAAATCTGCTAGAGCCCTACAAGGATTTTTTTGATATTTAGTCATTTTTCCTCCCAGCTTTGTGTTTCAGTTTATGAGAGTTGATTAAAAAATATGTAATGTATCTGCATTAAAAATAAGCCTTTATATTCTAAAGGGACTATACAGTGAAGGTGGGGAATTTATAGCAATAGACAATTTTTTGTTCTTTTCTAGTTTATTCTACCTAAAACTTGTACCATCATATTTCAGGTGTGTGTGAATAGAGGTTTTTCACTGCAGAAATTGTTTTTAGTTGAATTAAGCGACTTGCTAAGTACTTCCTCAAGAAGCTCTTGAGAAAGAGAAAATAACAGACTGGAAAGGGTATGCTGGGAGAGGTTTACTCTGGATCAGAGGTGGGCAATACCTACCCAAAATCTAAATTTCCAATTGAAACGTGAATTCAGATCTTACTATTTAACCTTGGTAAGTCAACTTATTTTTCCTGGACTTTTTCCCGTGATGTGAAGACTAATTGCTTAGATCCTTTCCAATTTGATATTGTTAGTTTTTAGTCCTATTTGGTAATTAATTCAGTAATGGCCTTTGAGAGGAACCCTGGCACTGGTTTATAATTCATTAAACAATTTATTGAGCATGACTTAGCTAAATAATACATAAGGATGAGCCCTTGCTCACAAGATACCCACAGTTTAGTTGGGTGGTGGGAATTTAAGCAATTATGATAGAGTGTGGGCATTTTAGTCAGACATATATATGAGCAGTGAGTGTGACTTTATGTGTGGGTCAAGGGAAACGTTAGAGAAGAGACATTGGCACTAGTCTTGACATTTAGAATAGGTGGATGAGGTGGCCAGAGGCCATTCCACAGCTTTTTTTTTTTTTTTTTAGGATTTTTATTTATTTGAGATAGAGTGAGAGCATAAGCAGGGCAGAGGGGCAGAGGGAGAGGGAGAAGCAGGGTCCCTGCTGAGCAGGGCGCCTGCCATGGGGCTCGATCCCAGGACCCCGGGATCATGACCTGAGCCGAAGGCAAACGCTTAACTGACAGCCACCCAGGCGCCCCCTATTCCACAGCTTATACCAAAATGCAGAGCCTAATGTATTGGGCTCTTTACATTTTTTCTTGCATTACTAGACTGCAATGTAGACCTTAAAAGCACATCATCCATTTTAATTTTTTGCATTATTTTAAGATTCAGGATTTTTGCTAAGTATTGATAGCAAAATCAGCAGAACTTATTCAATGATAGAAATACAAAACAGGTGAAGTATTAAGTGGGAAATGATGATCCTATATATTAATGAATCTGTCCATAAAGAGTGTAATTCACCTTTGGGAGACCCCTTTTATTAAGCTGCAGTTAGCAGTATGCTCACTGCATTTTCATCTTTTAAATATATTTTGATTTATTAGCTGATTTTAAAATATAATTTTGTTAGAAAATGACTTCTACAGTGATTAAGTCAGTTTGTGATACAAAATTTGCCATAATTGAAAGGTTATATGTTCTCTACATTTCATTTTAAAAATAAAGTTAACATTTGTATAATTTGGGGGGAGGCAGTATTTGAAAAATAAGTGGGCATTAATTATTAGCCTCAAATTGAATTTGACTTTAGCACTTCATGAATGTTCTTGATGTTTAAATTTAGTCTTTTGCTAATTATAATGTGTGGAATTATTTTAGTTGGGAAATAGAATTTATTACTCATTTCAAAGAGAGGCACACAAATGGTTTGAGAACATTAGTCTTTGACACTGGAACTTGCTTTTTGGGTGAACTTCACATTCTCCCTAAATGAGAATTTAAATGCTACTAGATAAAATGTTTCTCATAAAAAGCATATATATTTGAAAGCTGCTTTTGAAAAAAGAATCCCAGAGTAGGAAGGGCAAATTGAGTCTCATGTACTTACTTTTTCCACCTACTTTTTTGCTTGCACTTGGAGCTAGATGAGTTGAATATTCACTGAGGAAAAGGATTAATGAAAATACCTTCCTAGGTAGGCATTCTTTTCTTATCTGTGCGCCTCCTCTTCCCAGGCAGATTCTCTTAGGCTCCTTTGATTATTTTACTACCACTTTGGTTTGCTAAAAATAAAATAATATTCCCCCAAAAAACCTACCTGAAATAGGTTCGTGTCATCATCTTTAAAATTCTCTGATGTGAACTAAAATTCCTTGATGTGTACCATTTAAATGACATGCTTATTTCCCAGTGTTTACCATTTTCATCAGGTATTGATCACCTTTGTGCAAAAGACCTCTAGAATCTGGAGATAGATAGCAGTGAGACAAACATGGTTCCTGTCTTCAAATAACTTGCATTCTGATTGAAATTCATTTTCTTTTGAAATGATGGATCCTTTCCTTTTCAGCATCACGGCACCATCTCAGATTGTTAACACCATACAAACAGTTTGGAGTTCGGCTCATTGTTATTTAGTGTACATTCTCTGATTATATTAAGGCTTCACTCCTTCACTGGTTTCTTGTTTGGATACCATATGAAAGGTGCATTTTTTTTGATGCTTATGTTGCAAATAAAATTTGCCTCAGAGTAATCATCTGATTTAATATTTCATAGTCCTTAAGGACATACATTTTGGCATCAAATAGTCTAGATTTTATTCCTGACCCTGTCACTTTCTAGTTCTGTGACACTGAACAAGTTGAACTGAACCTCAGTTTCCTTGTCTTTAAAAAGGAGAGACTATTAGTAATACCTGTCTCACAGGGTTGTTGAACAGATTGAGTGAAAAATGCATTTAAAGGACTTAAACTATATTCTCTGGTACATAGTAATGTTAAAATTATGACCTCTGATAAAGAGGCGTGACTGCCTAGTAAAAGGTGTACCTTTATTTCACCTCCAACCCCCAACCACGTGGTATTTGCACAGTTAGGTGAATGAATAACTGTCTTGAAAAGGGTAGTGACATATGTGTATATAGTCTGTAGAGCAATCTTAGTACTGAGATTTTTTTTTTTTTAAAGATTTTATTTACTTACTTGTCAGAGCACAAGTAGCAGGAACAGCAGAGGGAGAGGGAGAAGCAGGCTCCTCACTGAGCAGGGAGCCCCAGGACCCTGGGATCATGACCTGAGCTGAAGACAGAGGCTTAACTGACTGAGCCACCGAGGTGTCCCCTGATACTGGTTTTAAACTAGGCTTTGCCCTTGTTGGTTGAGCTTGGATATGGGAACCTCCTAAACTTCTGCTCTTTCAACTGTAGTAGGAGAGGTATGAACCATGTTAGCTGTCTGTAAGGGTTTAAGTATTTGTTGCTATGAGGGAGGTATAAATAATGTGATTGTTGAGGAGAACTATCTTTCATGTTGGAAGAAAGATCAAGGAAAGCATTGTGGAGGATACAGCATTTGACCTAAAAAAATTGGCCACATAGAGAAGAATGGGGAGAAAAAGATAATTTCAGGTAGAGGGACAAATTGGCAGAGACATGCAGCCTATGTGCTAAACATTGTACAAGTTACATTTACACATGTTCTGACTGGATCCATTCACTAACCCTCTGCTTCACAGATTGATGGCTGAAGCTCATCTCAGAACGGTTCAGTAACTTTTCCAAGGTCCCCAGCTGCTTGAGCTGGGAGTTGAATCCAAGTCTGACCGATTCCAGTGGTCATACTCTTCCCACTAAACTTGATTTGCTTCCAAATACAGGTGGCTAATTTGTACTAAGGGTAAAGGGGATTTATGGGAAATAAATTGGGAGAAGTTGGAACCACATTACTGAGGTCTTTGAGTAGTATGCTAAGGAGTTTGGGCCTTATCTGGCAGGCAGTGGAAATCACTAAAGGCTATTGAGCAACAATAGTGGTAGTGAGACTGTTAATTTAGGAAGATTAACTCAGTAGCGCAGAGTAGAATAGATGGCAGTTCAGTGATAACTCAGGTGACAAGGTTGTTAAGACAGCTCATGTTAACCAGGTAGGAAAATGAGCACGAACAAGGAGGTAGTGCTGGAAATAGGGAATATGAGGGAAGTTGAGAAAGTCTAATTGTCAAATGACTGGGTATGTGGGAGGAATAGTTGCATCAGAATTACTGTGTGACTAGGAGGATGGTGATACACCTGGGAATGGAAAGAAGAGATTTAGATTTAGGTTTCGAACATAGTGAGTTGAAGACGCTGGTAAGCACAGTGATGTATTGTGTCTTTTGAGGATAGCTTTACAAAATGATTACTGTGCTGGGTATTCTCTTTTTGCCCCTCCTGGCCCACTCTCCACTTTTCTCTTTCTTGTGTTCTTGGGAGCTTGATTTTTTTTTTTTTTTTAAGATTGTATTTATTTATTTGAGAGAGCGAGAGCCAGAGCCAGAGCGAGGTGAAGGGTAGAGGGAGAAGCAGACTCCCCGCTAAGCAGGGAGCCTGATGCAGGGCTCGATCCTGGGACTCCAGGATCATGAGCTGAGCCTTTGAAGGCAGATGCTTAACCGACTGAGCCACCCAGGTGCCCTGGGAGCTTGATTCTTAAAGAACTGCATATTTCTTTGGCTTCTCTTTTGGGTTTAGGCAGTAGGAGAAACCAGCAAGAGATCTTAAGGGTGAGAGAAAGGCGAGGTGCATGTATTTGTACCTCCTGTTCCCCAAATGCACATACTCAGCAAACAGGTTTTCAGTGGCCACAACTTTGTTCCAATGGCCCTCTCTTACAGCTCTAGGTCTTTTCTGGTTTCTGGTAACCACTCCCTCCTATAGCTACTTCAGACTTGCTATTGCTGGCCCCAAGATGTTTGTCAGACACTATTGATTTTCCTGTGCCTAAACCCCTGTAAACAACTCCTTTTATTAGCACTTCAATAACTCTGAGTGTGCCTTCTTTTATCTCTTCAGTGAAAAATTTTAAATCCCTTCCACATTTTCTAATGACTTGATATCCCAGGCACCATCACCCTTGGAGAAGACGTAGCTATTTGTAGTAAGTTACTTTCCTGTCATGAGTTTTCTCACATTGTTTGAAATTTAGTGTCTCCCTATTTCTTACTATGTTAGGTGAAATTTATGACTCTTTTGCCTGATGATTCAGCTGAAAGTGGAGTAGTGAACAAGAGACAAAAATCGCTGCCCTCAGTAGAGCTTATATTTTAGTGGAGAGAAACAATGAAACAATCAATTATATGGTGTGTTGGAAGATGATGAGTGAGTGGTATGGAAAAATTACATTAGGGAGTAGGGAGTGCTGGGATGCCTGGGTGGCTCAGTCAGTTAAGCGTCTGCCTTTGGCTCAGGTCATGATCCCAGGGTTCTGGGATGAGTCCCGTGTTGGGCTCCCTGCTCAGCGGGGAGCCTGCTTCTCTCTCTGCCGGCCACTCCCTCTGCTTGTACTTGCTCTCTCTCTCTCTCTGACAAATAGATAAAAATCTTAAAAAAAAAATAAAAAGAGTAGGGAGTGCTGTAAGGCAGGATGTTTGTGAAGAGAGTGTATTTTAAAATAGGGTGGTTTAGGTGGGTCTCTCGAGAAAGTGACATTTGAGGGAAGATTTGAAGGAAATGGGTGCGTGAGCAGTGTAGATACATAGGGGAAGAGCATTCCAGGTAGAAGATTAGGAAAGCAGAAGCTCTGGGGTGGGACTGTGCCTGACGTTTTTGAGGAAAAGTAAGTTGGTCATGGTGGCTGGAGATGGAAGAGGAGCAAAGGAGTGGCTGATGAGATCAGCCGGGCCAGACCATGGAGGCACTTATAAGCTGTTGTAAGGATTTTGGCTTTTACTGCATGAATGGTGAACCATTTCAGGGTTTTGAAGAGAGAGGAATGTCATGATTTGCCTTGAATTATAAAAGAGTCTTTGCTTTCCATCTTTTAGAACAGAATTCCTATTCCTTTGGTGTAGTTGGTTTCAATGAGGGTTAATGAGGAAAGCAATGAGAGCAACTTGGCTGAAGGTGTAAAAGACCCACAAGCTCTTTAATTCTGTGTGTGTATGTGTGTGTGTGTGTGTGTACACCTACATACATATATACATATGAGAGAGAGATTGATTCTTTTTGGCTGAAATAAATCTTAATTGCTGGTGGGCTGTCTTTAGAGGGGCTGCCTGCAAGATTGGCCCTTTTTGGGACACTTGGATTTAGGGAGTGTTCTTAACTGATAAGGGTGGTTCACTCTGTCTAGACTGTGCAAGCAATCTGATTTATGTTAAACACCTTTTTTCTTTCTGGGAGTCTGGAATTTTGATAAGTGGTCGGTAGTGGGTACCTATAAAACATTGAGTAATGAGTCCTTGGGCAGAGATATCACAGAGGAGAGAGCATGGTAGGGACCAAGCATAAAGACGCTTGTACATGGATTCCTCCAGACTCTGCCTATGTCTTTTTTTCGGTATGATTGGACTGCATATCCTTAACTGCATGGCTCTTAAACTCTAGTTGTGAGTACAACACTTAGTGTTGAGTTGAGTTCTGTGATTTCTTCTAGCTAGTCTCTCAATGTTGGGTTGGTCTTGGCAACACCAGTTACAGCCAACTTTTTTTTTTTTAATGTAATCAATTTAAGTGGAAAACATCAGTTTGTGGGTAGAAGGTGCAGTTTTGGAAAACCTATCACATTGGTCAGCCAGCTCTATGTTAAGTGGAAGTTAACTCTTCTGGGAAGTTTCTACTTTGTTCATTTCTTTTCTCTAAAAGCTCTAGGTCTTTTCATTATTGCGTCTTCTAGCAGTTTTGAGCAGCTTCTGGCAGTATTGAGCCTGGGGAGACTCCCTGCCATCATGTAAATCCTTTGTAAGCAAGTTTATAAAAAGGACTGCCTTATATTGGTCTTTAAAATGATCTAAGTGAAAGAAATTGTTGACATAGGCGCCATAAATAATTCCTTAGGGAGAAAAGAAGTATAACTATTAGAAGCAACAGCATCCCATGACAAATGTAGTTATGTCAGTATGTTAGAAGGATCACGTTTTGTTTGCTTGTAAAGTCTCTGCAGTGAAATGTGTAGCAAGCTGGTCTGATTTAACGACTTCATATCACTCCCTTGGGAAGGAAGTTATTCTGTCCTGATCTTGTAATAAGAAGATTTTGATACAGAGAAGATGAGACTTGAGTCACAGAAGGGAGATGGTGGCAAAAATGCCCATGTGACATCTCTCTTCTCAATCTCTACTTTCTTTCTGACTTCAGAGTCACAGCTGGTTGCCCTTAAATCTCTGGATCCATATAGCTATGAGCTTGAAAGCTTTTATTTTCAATTGGCAAAACTGTTTGTTTGCCACCTTCCAATTGATTTTAACCACAGTTTTGGACTTTCATAGTTGAAATTGCAAGACAGTAACTTATCCATAGGCTGGGAAAGATGATGAATGAGGAAGGCAAATATGGATGTATTTAGTAAGAACCATGAAATTATTCATATCCTTTGGCTCTAGTACTCTAATACTAGGAATTTAACCTAAGAAAAAAATGAAAACAGTGTTTGCACGAAGATGGTTATTATAACATTGTCTATAGCAAGAGATTAAAAACTAAAAATGTTAAACATTAGGGAAATGTTTACTAAATAGTGCTCTGTGAAAGGTGAAATGTTAAAAACCTGGTGTCCATCAACAGGTGAATGGATAAACAAAATGTGTATACATACGATGGAATATTATTTAGCTATAAAAAGGAATGAAATTCTGATACATATTAGAACATGGGTGAACCTTGAAAACATTATGCTAAATGAAATAAGCCAGACACAGAAGGACAACTGTATGATTGAACTTCTATGAGGTCTCTAGAATAGGCAAATTCATAGAGACAGAAAGAAAGTAAGATGGAGATTACCAGGGACTTGGGTGAGGAGGGAATGGAGAGTTACTGTTTAATGGAGTTTCTTTGGAAATGATGAAAAAGTTCTGGAGATGGATAGTGGTGATGGTTGCACAACTTTGTGAATGTACTTAATGCCACTGAACTGTGCACTTATAATTGGTTAAAATGGTAAGTTTTATATGTATTCCACCACAATAAAAAATTATAACAAAAATATGTTGTAACATGTATTATTTAATGTGGTATAATATGTAAGTATATTAAAGTAGGATTAAACCAACCTTTTATTTTTTAAAATTTTAAATGAAGTCATGAGAAACTGAAATTATCTAGTTGCAACTATTTACATTTATGAATACCTTTTTTAAAGCTCCACAGAATTACTTACTCAATGTGCCACTTTATTTCTGTTCCTTTTGCCCTCCCCACTCCCCCAAACTGAAAGTTGTGTTCTCCTCCACTGAGTTCCCATAGTTCCTTTTCTGCACCTCTCTGGATTTTTTTTTTTTTTTTTACCACTATTTATATGTGTCCATGTGTAATTTCCCCAACCAGCTTGTAAGCTCTTTGGCATTCTGTTCATGTAGGATTTGTGTTGTAGCTCCCTGGTAAACCCATTGCATAGACAAAGTAAGATAGTCAGTGTGACTGAATTGTAGGAATGCAGTTGTAGAGAGTAGCCAGAATATTTGAACATACTTGCTCATGAGTTTTACATTATGTTAAGCGTGTGCCTGCCTCCATTCTCTGTATCTGCTAGGTGTGCAGACCTGACCTCATTCACATACACGTCACTATATTCTTGATTTTGGTGCTATGTCTTACCTGAATTTTACCTTTCATGTAGAAAAGCCCAGTTTTCTTTGTACCCAGGAAGGAAAGAACCAGAAAAGTGAAACAAGAGCAGCAGTTAGAGGGCCGTGCAGTAAATTTAAAGTGACAACCAACTATGAAAAAGACCGAATGTTCTGTGAAGGAGCATATTTTTCACCCCCGCCCCTTTTTAAGCCATTCGGGGTAGTAATTGGGTCTTGCTTTTGTTATGAAGAGAAGTACGTATTTACCAGCAGAGGGCACCAGTTGCAGATTCACGACTGGAGAGAGGAAGGAATTTTTAGAAGATCCTGAAAAGATGAGTATTTGCAATGTAGTTACCTGTGTGAAGCACCCTGCTTGCTGCTGTAGTTGGTCTGGTTTTTCTTGGAAAAACCAGGTTTTTGGGGTCCGGTGGTGTGCCTCTAGCTTTCCCCAAGACCAGTGTTTGGTTAAGCCTGATTAGTAAGCTAAGGGACCAGAGGAGTCTAGAGTGAAGGACTTTACAATAGTAGGTGTTTGGAAGCATTGGATACCAGCTTGTATTAATATCTTTAGGGGGTTCGGGGCGCCTGGGTGGCTCAGTTGGTTAGGCGACTGCCTTCGGCTCAGGTCATGATCCTGGAGTCCCTGGATCGAGTCCTGCATCGGGCTCCCTGCTCAGCAGGGAACCTGCTTCTCCCTCTGACCCTCCCCGCTCTCATGTGCTCTCTCTCTCGTTCTCTCTGTCTCAAATAAATTAAAAAAAAAAATAAATAAATAAAAAATAAAAAAAATATATCTTTAGGGGGTTCAAATGCTGTTGTTCCCCATCTCCAGGTGAGGTGGAAGGCAGGCATTAGGCCAGGCATTTGAGAATCTGGTTCCACATCCCACTTAGCTTCCTACTTGCCTGGGTGATCTTGAGCCAGTTGCTTTCTTTCTCTCAGCCTCAGTTGGCTTATCTCTAAAATGGAGGTAGTTCCTGCGGTGTACAGTAGTTAGTAGTGGGATTTGAGGTCAGGCAGACCTGGGTTCGAACCTGTGGGGCCATGGTCAAGGGTCATTTAACTCTCAGACCCTTTGTTTCCTCACTTGTATGTATGTATGTATGTATGTTCGTTCTGGTGGAACTTATATTTATGATTACTTTTAAAAATAACTTTTTTTATACCTATTAATCCCTTCACCCATTTCTCTTTCCCCCAACTCCTGCTTCTGGCAACGACCAATCTGTTCTCTGTATTTATGAGCTTGCTTGCTTGTTTTATTTTTAGATTCCACATGTAAGGGAGATCATACGGTATCTGTCTTTCTCCATCTGATTTATTTCACTTGTCACAGTGCCCTTGAGGTCCACCCATGTTGTCACAAATGGCAAGATCTCAATTTTTTATGGCTGAATAATATTTCATTGTATATATATACATACACGAGAATTTCTTTATGCATTCATCCATTGATGGACACTCAGGTTGTTTCCGTACCTTGGCTATTGTAAATAATGGTGCATTGAAAATGGGGGTACAGATACGTAGATATCTTTTTGAGTTAGTGTTTTTATTTTCTTCAGAAGTGTAATTGGTGGACATATGGTAGTTCCATTTTTGATTTTTTGAGGAGCGTCCATACTGTTTGCCATGGTGCCTCTACCAATTTGTATTCCCACCAACAGTGAATACGGGTTCCTTTTTTTCCACATTCTCACCAACCGTTGTTATTTCTTGTCTTTTTGATACTTGCCATCCTAACAGGTGTGAGGTGATATCTCATTGTGATTTTGATTTGCATTTCCCTGATGATGAGTGATTTTGAGCATATTTTCATGTACCTTTTGGCCTTTTGTATGCCTTCCTTAGAAAAATCCTTTTCACATCCTCTACCCATTTTTAAATTGGATTGTTAGGGGCACCTGGGTGGCTCAGTCGTTAAGCACCTGCCTTCAGCTCAGGTCATGATCCCGGGGTCCTGGGATCGAGCCCCGCATCGGGCTCCCTGCTCAGCGGGAAGCCTGCTTCTCCCTCTCCCACTCCTCCTGCTTGTGTTCCCTCTCTCGCTTTGTCTCTGTCAAATAAATAAATAAAATCTTAAAAAAAAATAAATTGGATTGTTAGTTTATTTGCCATTGAGTTCTATGAATTCTTCATTATTTTGGGTATTAGCCCCTTATCAGATGATCTGAAAATATTTTCTCCCATTCAGTAGGTTGCCTTTTTATTTTGTTGACTGTTTCCTTTGCTGTGCAGAAGCATTTTAGTATGGTATAGTCACATTTATTTTTGCTTTAGGTATCAGATTTTTTAAAGATTTAATTAATTAATTAATTTTAAAGGGAGAGAGAGAGTGTGAGTGAGAGTGCAGGCAGGGGCAGAGAGGGAGAGAGAGTATCCCAAGCGACTCCACGCCAAGCATGGAGCCTGAGGAGGGCTCGATCCCACGATCCCTCGATCCCTTGATCCCTCGAGCATGACCTGAGCCGAAATCAAGAGTTGGATGTTCAACCAGCTGAGCCATCCAGGTGCCCCTTTGGTGTCAGATTTTAAAAAAATCATTGCCAAGACTTGTATCAAGGAGCTTACTGATCATTTTGTCTTCCAGGAGTTTTATGATTTCAGGTCTTACAGTCAAGTTTTTAATCCATTTTGAGTTGATTTTTTGTGGATGGTGTCAGATACTGGTCTAGTTTTATTCTTTTGCATGTGGTTGTCCCGTTTTCTCAACACCGTTTATCAAGGGACTGTCCTTTTCCCACTCTATATTCTTGACTCTGTTATAAGTTAATTGACTGTATATACATGGGCTTATTTCTGGGCCCTCTATTCTGTTCTCTTGGTTTATATGTCTGTTTTTAATGCCAGTACCATATTGTTTTAATTACTAAAGCTTTTATAATATAGTTAGAAATCAGGGAGCATGATGCTTCCAACTTTGTTCTGTCTCAAGATTACTTTCCTTATTTGGGGTATTTTGTAGTTCCACACACAATTTAGGATCATTTGTTCTATTTCTTTGAAAAATGCCATTGGGATTTTCATAGGTATTGCATTGAATCTGTAGATTGCTTCAGGTAGTATGGACATTTTAATGATATTAGTTCTTCAAATCCGTGAGCATGGAATATCTTTCCATTTGGTTGTATTTTTTAAAATTGCTTTTGTTAATATCTTACGGTTTTCAGTATATAGGCCTTTCACCTCCTTGGTTTAATTTATTCCTAGGTTATTTCTTTTTGGATGCAGTTGTAAATGGGATAGTTGTTTTTATTTCTCTTTCTGATAGTTCATTATTAGTATATAGAAATGCAATAGATTTTTGTATATTGATTTTCTCTTCCTGCAACTTTATTGAATTTGTTTATTGTAACAGAGGGAGGAACTCTTCCAAACTTATTTTATGAGGGCAGAATTACCCTGATACTAAAACCAGACAAGGATGCCACAAGAAAATTAGAGGCCAGTATCCCTGATGAACATAGATGCAAAAATACTGAACAAAATATTAGGAAACCGAAGTCAACAATACATTAAAAGGATCATACATTGTGATCAAGTGGGATTTATTCCAGGGTTGCAGGCATAGTTCAACATCTGCAAATCAGTCAGTGTGATACCCCACATCATCAAAATGAAGGATAAAAATTATATGATCATTTCAATAGATGCAGAAAAAACATTTGCCAAAATTCAACGTCCATTTATGATAAAAACTCCACAAATTATATATATAGAAGAAATATACCTAAACATGATAAAGGCCATAAATGCCAAGCCTACAACTAACATCATACTCCATGGTGAAAAGCTGAAAACTTTTCCTTTAAGATCAGGAACAAGACAAGGATGTCCACTGTCACCACTTTTATTCAACATAGTAGTAGAAGTCCTAGTCACAGCACTCAGACAAGAAAAAGAAATAAAAGGGATTGAAATTGGAAAGGAAGAAGTAAAACTGTCACTATTTGCAGATGAGATGATATTGTATGTAGAAAACTCTAAAGTCTCCATCAAAAAACTGAATTAATAAATTCAGTAAAGTTGCAAGGTATGAAATCCATCTACAAAAGTCTGTTGTGTTTCTGTACACCTCACATTTAAAACAGGGATAATGGTTCATTCTCACAGGTTTGCTGTGATGATTAAACGAGAAGGGTACCTATAAAGCCTTGAGTACAGAGTCTGGTCCAGAGTAAATTGTCCAGGGTTGGAAGCTGCTATTACTTTTCAGGGCATGTAATCTTAAGTCAAAGGTGTTGAGGGACATGAAGCACATTGTAAGCTTTAAAGTGAGACACAAGTGCCATGTGATTAGGACATGGGTTCTTCCACCTTCAGAGAAGGAGTCCTGAGGGAAGCCAGGTATTCCTTGGGATAAGGTGCTGTTCTGTTTACCTTTTGACCTTTTTAGTCTTCAAGTTCCTTTTCAGTTTCTGCCTGGCTTCCTGGGGGCAGTGAGAGCAGCTCAAGGGGGAATCTACTCCTCAGGTGGTCCAGAATCTCAGGGGAAGTTCTGGTGATACAGGTGTGGGTGGGCCTTAATTTAGCTCTGGTTTTGCTTAGCTCTTGGTGGCCTGTTGGTAGTAGGGATCATTGGAGATGTGGACCTGGCTCCAGGGGAGGCCTGGGTCCATGTTTCTGGCACAAGGTACCTTGGCAGACTTTCTTCTTGACCTCAAAGCCAAAGACTCATAGAGTTGTAGTTTGGTAACGTCAGCATAGGCCAGGAAATGAACCACCACTAATGGTTCCTGGGTGCTCATTGCAGGCAGGGCCGTCTGCTGAGTGCTCTATATACTTTCTTACTGAGACCTCAGGACCCTCAGGGGTTGGTACTATTATTGTCTTCTTTTCGCACTTGAGGAAATTGAGACTTAAAAAGTAGTTGGGCGTGGGGCGCCTGGGTGGCTCAGTCGTTGAGCGTCTGCCTTCGGCTCAGGTCATGATCCCAGGGTCCTGGGATCGAGCCCCACATCGGGCTCCCTGCTCTGCGGGGAGCCTGCTTCTCTCTCTCCCACTCCCCCTGCTTGTGCTCTCTCTCTCTCTGTCAAATAAATAAATAAAATCTTTAAAAAAAAAAAAAGTAGTTTGCCAAGGGTCATGTTTCTGGTAAGTACATTTGGATCCTGGTCTTTCTCATTCTGATGGTTTGAGCTCTTTTCGTTGTTCTAAGTGCATGAGAGTCACCTGTGAAGTTCATTGAAATTCCTGTAGGTTTGAGGTTTTTTGTTTTCCGTAGTCTTGTTTCCCCTGATTTATTGAGGTACAATTGACATAAGATAAAATTCACCCATTTTAAGTGTCTGGTTTGATGAAACAGTAGTTGTATACAGTCACCTAAGTATCACTGTGCTCAAGATGTGGAACATTTCCGTAACCCTGAGAAGTTTCACTGTCCCTTTTGACCCCATGATGTGTACAGTTTTAACCATCTAGGCAGATGGTTCTAACACGCGGGGAGGTGTGGGACCACTGTACTGGGTTATGGTGCGTGCAAATGTGAGAAACTGAATGCCTGGAGAAGGAGGGTAAAAGCGACAAAAGAAAAAAGATACTTAATGGATGGCTTATCAAAAAGAATGGAATCTTGCCATTTGCAGCGACGTGGATGGAATTAGAGGGTATTATGGTAAGCGAGATAAGTCAGAGAAATACAATTATCATATGATCTCACTCGTATGTGGAGTTTAAGAAAGAAGGCAGAGGATCATAGGGGAAGAGAGGAAAAAATAAAATAGGATGAAATCAGCGAGGGAGACAAACCCTGGGAGACTCTTAATCACAGGAAACAAACTGAGGGTTGCTGGAGGGAAGGTGGGTGGGGATGGGGTAACTCGGCGATGGACATTAAGGAGGGCACGTGATGGAATGAGCACTGGGTGTTATAGGCAACTGATGAATCACTGACCTCTGCCTCTGGAACCAATAATAAATTATATGTTAGGGGCGCCTGGGTGGCTCAGTCGGTTGAGCGACTGCCTTCGGCTCAGGTCATGATCCTGGAGTCCCGGGATCGAGTCCCGCATCGGGCTCCCTGCTCGGCAGGGAGTCTGCTTCTCCCTCTGACCCTCCCCACTCTCATGTGCTGTCTCTCTCACTCTCTCTCTCTCAAATAAATAAATAAAATCTTAAAAAAAAAAAAATCACATGTTCAAAAACCTGTAGAAGTGAAACAACATCACAGAATGAGGCCTTTAACCCTAATCTCAACTAGATGTAACAAAGGTGATCTGGTGAGAGTAAGGATGGCTCAAGTACTGCCGATCATCACTACTAATTAAAAGCTCAAAGCACATCAGAAATACCATCCTTATTTATAAAAACTGATACAAAAATAAGCAGATGGGGCACCTGGGTGGCTCAGTAGGTTAAGCATCTGACTCTTGATTTTGGCTCAGGTCATGATCTCAGGGTCATGAGACCCAGCCCTGCGTGGGGCCTGCACTTGTGTGTGGAGCCTGCTTAA
>NC_138375.1:112512962-112528411 GCF_054177405.1 Leptonychotes weddellii
GACAGAGAGAGAAACAGTGAGAGCAGGAACACAAGCAGGGGGAGTGGGAGAGGGAGAAGTAGGCTTTAAGCCATGCATGGAGCCCAATGCGGGGCTCGGTCCCAGGACCCTGGGATCATGACCTGAGCCGAAGGCAGACGCTGAACGACTGAGCCACCCAGGTGCCCCCCAGAGACTTTGATTCTTGACTCAGCTCTGCCCATGGTTTTGCTCGATGACCTTCCCTGAGTGTTCTCTGTTCCCGGTACCTCCGCGGGTAGAGCGAGTGGTTAATAAAGTGTGTAGATGGTAGTAGTATGGTGTCGGCACAGACACCGTAGTGACACTGGTTAGGTTAGCACAGCTAAAGTAGGTTGCGAAGGCAATGCTGTAAAATTTTTATACTGGCTGTCAAATAAAATCGGTATATCCTCAGCCTTAAGTAGTTCCTTTTCTGACCTTTTTCTTTTCTCTCTGGTTTGTTAGATGTGACATTCCCCCCCGCCGCCCCCGTTCCTGTATGGTGAAGTGGTGAATGAGGGTATAAAGTCATAAAAGAGAGACTTATCTTAGTCTCATGTCCCTTTTATGAATCACCCAGTTGTCTTCCTGGTGGATGCCTGCACTCTGGCACGGATTCTGGGATTCAGTTTCCTTATTTGTGGTGTTGGGCTTCTCCTGGTCCCTGTGATTCACCTCAAGAGGAAATATCTGGAGCAGAGCAATAGGGCTGATTAGAGGAGGAAGGGACAGAGGGAGAAAGATACGAGGGGTATTGTTATGGAGAAGAAGTGGTGATCCGGGGCTGGAGGATGTAAATAAAATAACCCAGGCGTCTTCTCATTTGAGAGAGTTGGGGTAGTGCTCCCATCTCAGAGGACCCTGAGGGCCCGTGGGAGGTAATCTTTGAGAATAACACCCTGCCAGTCTGAGTTCAGGGAGGCTATATAAAGTTTCAGTGACTCCTACTAGTTTCTGTTACCTCAGTGTCCCCCCACACCCTGTTCCACTGTTTCAAGGCTTTGTAGCAGTGAAGAAATTTAACAGGTCCAAATGATAACAGTCATGGATTTAATGATCATCTCTCCCACTTTCATCCTCCCTGAAGCCCCCTACAAAATATTAGAGGCCAGTAAAAACTTCT
Organism: Leptonychotes weddellii; assembly: GCF_054177405.1. Lineage (NCBI taxonomy): Eukaryota > Metazoa > Chordata > Mammalia > Carnivora > Phocidae > Leptonychotes > Leptonychotes weddellii. Next base: position 112,514,086 of record NC_138375.1, read on the forward strand.
TAAGCATTCTTACAGATGAACAAGAAAAATGGAACATTTCAGACATTTTCAGAATCATGTGATTTTTAGAGCTGAAAGGGACTCTGGACTGATCCTGTGTTATGGATGAAGGGCTGAGGTTCGGAGTAGGGAGAAGACTTGCTGAAGGTCACTCAGCCTGCCAGTGGTAGGTAGTACAGATCCTGAAAAGCCCAGCTGTGACATGGATGGTTTGAGAATAGAGATTTTCATGTATGATTTTTGAGGCATTAAGGAAGCTTCTGAACCCATTTCTGTGGCTAACCAATCACCAGTGGCTGATTGCTTCGGTTTCCTCTGAGCCTCTTGGCTATGGCTAGGAGACACAGACTGGCCTTGTGCCTTCCCAAGATGATGCTTTAGAGTTAAGTAAGTTTAAATTGAGGCTCAGCAGCTGGAGATTACAGGGTACGAGAGATCTTTGGCTGGAGATGGGGGTTCGGTGGGAGACTTACTAGTTGGAGCCACAGCTGAAGTTAAATTTCAGTGCTTTAGGAAGATATTTTACGGTTGTGCTATGAAATTTGTGGTCTTTCAGTATGGGGTAGGGAAATCAATGTGTGCAGTATTCATTGTCATTCCTTTGCTGCAATAGTCTTTGGCCCCTTGAGGCAAAAGAGCGTTTGTTTCAGTTTCACCTCTGTCTCCTGTTCTCTTTATAAAATTTCTCTCCGCATTCTCAGTTCTATCCAGCTCTTTTGCCCCTAACTTCTTCTCTCCATCTGTCAGACTCTCAGAGCTACCGGAGATTTTGTGAGGCGGAATTGGAACGTGAGCTGTGACCTACAAGCCAATTTCCCCAGGTGGATAAACTCCACTACAAGCCACAGAGGGGCCTCCTCCTTCCAGCGATCTGGCCGGGCTGACGGACTTGTAGCCTATGGGGGCTGGGGAGGGGGCGGGGGCCAGTATTTCTTGGGCTGGTGAGGAACTGCCTGAACCTTTGCAGGATGGGCGCAGGAGGCGGGAGCCGCCGGGGTGGGCTAGTCGCCTGAGCTGGGGATGCCTGGGCAGATGTGGAGGCAGCTGGAAAGGTGGCACCGCACTTGGGTTGCTGGAGCTGCGCTGTTCCTAGGAGACCGAGGAGCGGCAAGCCTGCGGGGGAGGGGGAGCAAGTGGGTTGCTGCTTTTAGCTGCTGAAAGGGCTGCAGGGAGCTCTGGGTAAGACATTTTCTGCTGCTGCTGCTTCTGCGGTAGAAGCTGCTGGGAGTAAGTCAGAGGAGGGAGGACCGAGAGGGAGGAGGCTTCGTTTGCAGCCATGCTGAATCACTGTTGCTGATCAGATCTCCTGTTGGTTGGCTGGGAGATCGGAGAACAGAGCTAGGATCTCCGGGTGCATGCACAGTTCAGCGGCTGCCACCCCGGCTGGGCCTCGCACAATGGAGGGTGAAAGGTATGTATGTATTAAATGTGTGTTGGTGTGTGTGTGTGTGTGTGTGTGTGTGTGTGAACGTGTGCTTGTGGTGCAGCTTCCAGCTTTTGTATCTGCATTGGCGAGGCAGGGTCGGAAGACCGGGCCACTGGTGGATCCCAGTGGGTGGCAGAGTCAGAGCAGGGAAGCCCCCTTTTCCAGAGATCTGGCTTCTGCCAAGGCAGTTCTGGGTTTGCTGGGCATTGGAGCCCCCTGAAAGAAGGGACTTCCTGGCTAGTGTTTGGGGATAGTTTTGCATGGGCTGGATCAGGATTGCCTTTCTCAGGCTGTTTCAAGGAGGCGTTTCCCTTTCTTGGGTACTTTCTGGGGGTGGTTTTTCTTTGGTGGGGGGTTCCTGATGTCACAGCAGGGCTGGCCTGGCATGGACTGCTTACATTTTCACACCGAGGTGCTCAAATCTTAAGCGTGCTGTGCTCATGTCTATCCTAAAAGGATGTGTGTGTGTGTGTGTGTGTGTGCTTGTATACACGCACAAGTTCAAATAAGAAGGAGAGAAACCCATTCAGATGACACTTGCTCTGAACTGACTTTCATTTTCATTGAAAAGTTTATGAATGATACTGGAATGTATGTGCTTTAGAGGAACTCTTGCTTCTTCTGTCAGGGATTCCTTATGAAATAGGAAATCCACAGAAGGGAATTTAAGTACTTCTGCTGAGCTGGATCTAACTAGCAAGAGTTTATTTTCTGGCAGGCACGTGCATGTACGTTTTAAACTATTATCTGAGGGACCTGATTCTTCTATTTTGGAGGTGCTTGATGCAGTGTGGGGGCGGGTCATTCCTCTGCTAAAACGTCTCCTCCTGTTGTGTCAGCCTCTTCGTTCTGTGCGTCTGCGGCTGGTGGAGAACAAGGCTTGCCATTTTCCTTGAGGTGGGGCGACGGCAGGAGGCATTAGGCAGGGAGGGGTCAGGTGAGGCAGTGCATCACTGGGCGGGGGTGCGCTGCTCTGAGTGGCCCGGTTTTGATGCAGATGATAACTGGCTGGTGAAATGATGACCATTCACCTAACTCAGCACACTTTCCTTTGCACATACTGTCCCGACGTCTGCATCTCACGGGGCAGGGTGATGCCATTAAACATCTCTAGACCCTGTTAGAATTGGCGCGGTGGTTGGGTGTCTTCCTGTCTGAAGAGGCCCCAGAGACTGCGTTTCTTGCTGTGACTCCCACAGGAAGAGTCTGGGACTTTTAGCCTGAGTGTGCTGCAGATGCAGCTTTTCCCTCAGTGCTGTCTGCAACAGGAGCTTAGATGTTGGACTCCATTTGGCCTGCTGGGCAGCAGAGCATCTGGAGCCCTGTCTTCTAGGCTGGGCACAGAGGTGTGTAGTGTCCTCACCTCCTGTTGGTCTGATAGCTAGCAGAAGGGCAGGGGTGATGTGAATGGTGCTTTAGAGATTCTGGATCAGGCTGATTTACTTGACCGGTGGCATGTCGGGCCTGAAAGGTCCTTGTGAGTCGAGCAGCAGCGGATCAGAGTACTGCTTCCTGAGCATTTTGGGGCATCTACTGTGTTCTGTTCTCTTTTCAGAAATGTAATGAGCCTTTGCCCTCTAGGAGATCTCTTGTTTTTCGGCACTCTGGTGCCTCTCTGCTGGGATGGCTGATGTCCTGGCCTTTATGACCCCTGGATTTTGTTTTTCCCTTACTGGAGGCAGAGAGTAGGCAAGCAATCCAAACTGAGCAGCTTCCAGTGTTTACCACGTCACCCATCTCGCTACCTTTTGTTCCCAGCTTGCCATGTCAGGCATTCACGTCTTCTGAAATCTGGCCCCGTCTGCGTTCCCGCTGCTCACCCATACCCCCACCGAGTGATGTTCTGGTCTCTTTTGTGACCACACATCCTGTATACTACTCTATCTGGTCCCAGATCCTTTGTTCTTGGAGTTCCTTTTACCTGGAATGCCTTTCCCTTCTTCTTTTCCAAGTTATCCATCTAACAAGGCTGTTTTAAAACCCTACTTTGTGTTGATAACCTCCGCTTTTCTAGTTTGAGGTGATGTTCTTCTGAATTCTAGTCTCTCCAGTTTGTAGCCATAGTTGGATGCTGAATCATAGCCCCCCTCCCCACCCCCGATGTTTTTCTGCTTTTGTTTCGTGTATCTTACAAGTCCCCGGACTCAGAGACAGGTCCTCAAGGTTAAGGACTGTGCCCATACCTCTGAATACTCCTTGCTCATTGCTGTGCAGCTGCATGCATAGTAGGTGCTGCATAATTATTTGGCAATTAGCTGATAACTTTTGAGGGGAAAGTCTGATAACTAAGAAGAAAGTTGGTGAGAGATGAGATTGAAACCTTTGGCCAATTGGTTCATCTCTGGCTATCGGCCTTATTATCTCAGCACGGGTCATTGACCCAGTGGAATGCTTTGTAGGCGGAGAACAGGGGAAGCGGCCTTGTTTTACAAGTTCCCTGGGAAACCCAGACCCCCTCCGCCCCCCCCGCCGCCCCCGCCCCCAGAAGCTGAAGGACTGGCCTAGGATCACATGTCAAACCTCCAGCGACTGGAGGAATCCTGAATCTGTGCTTGTTCCACACTTAACCTGCTACAGCTTAATTGGGGCTGTTTTTAAGCATTAACATTTTTCAGCCAAGAGATTTTTAACGAACCATTTTCTTTCTTTGCCATGAGGGTATGAAAATAACTTCTCACTTAAAAGGCTCTTAATCGAAAGCATGGGATTTAGAATAACATAGACCTTGCCGTGAATCTGCTTTATAAACCGTGTGACCTTGAGTGTGTCACATTTTTTTCACAAATAATTTTTTTTTTGGTATAAAGGGAGTAATAACAGTATCTCTCACGGAGTTGTTGTCATGATCAAATGAGGTAATATGTAGAAAGCATCTAGTAAAATTTTTGTGGCACAGACTACCAGGTAAATGGTACTTGTTATCTCTGGTGTTCATCTCTTGCCCTGTTGTACCCCATGACTCGTGCTGGGATTCTAACTGAAGCTTATTTTAAGGACTTTCTATATTTATCATCTGAAGCAGACTACATGAGACTTTTCCCATGAGAAAATTGGGGAGAGCTTATCAGGCCCATTCTCTTGCTTCTACCTGAACCATCCATCTCCTCATTGAGAGATACCACAGGGGCTTGGCATTTCCTCTGCTAGGTTTCCCCAGCACCTACCTTAATCCTCCTTTTTATAGACATCCCGAGGCATCTGGATGCCTTAGTAGTTTGGAATCATGAACCCGATATACTTTTGTTCAGCCAAAATCTCAAGAAGAACCTATGCATTTGCGCTCACCTTTGCTATATCCCCCAAGCTGTCCAGCTCTCTAAAGAACCTGCTGATGGGGCGCCTGGGTGGCTCAGTCGTTAAGCGGCTGCCTTCGGCTCAGGTCATGATCCCGGGGTCCTGGGATCGAGCCCCACATCGGGCTCCCTGCTCGGCGGGAAGCCTGCTTCTCCCTCTCCCACTCCCCCTGCTTGTGTTCCCTCTCTCGCTGTGTCTCTCTCTGTCAAATAAATAAATAAAATCTTTAAAAAAAAAAAAAAAAGAACCTGCTGATGCTAAGATGGCCATCTCCCTTTGTGAAGAATCAGTGTTTCTTCATCAGTCAGAGGAAGATGACCCTGCCTTCTGTTCTGTGAAGGAGAAGGGTCTCTGGCTCTCAGCTACTCCAGTGATAAATTGTGTGTGTATATGGGCCTCTGTGTCTGTAGAGCAGATAGTGAAACTGGCAAGTGCTCTTGCCATTAGGATTTTGTTTCAGTTCTCGAAATCAGCCTTGTGGGCTAAGCAGCCTTATTTATACTCCAGAGATGGATGGAGGTGATAGTGGCACAACAGCATGAAGGTACTTAATGCCGCTGAATACACTTAAAAGTGGTTAAAATGGAAAATGTCATGTTATGTATATTGCCACAATTACAAGAATTATTTTCCAGGGGTGCCTGGCTGGCTCAGTCGGTAGGGCATGCGACTCTTGATCTTGGGGTTGTGAGTTTGAGCCCCCCACTGGGTATAGAGATTACTTAAAAATAAAATCTTAAAAAATTTTTCTTCCAGGCACATATCTGTAAGACTTGCAGAGAACAACAACTTTGGGAAGAAGCATCATAAAAAGGGGGAGTTAGTTGTCCATTTTTCTTAAAATCATGGTTTTCTTCATCAGAAGCAATGGGGTACACCTGCTTGAGAGGGGCACCATGCGCCCAGCACTATGACATGATTTGGTGGGAGCAGTTCCCAGGAGAATGGTTCATCCTTACTAAGGAAAACTTGTTCTGGACTTCAGGGAGCTTCAGAGCCAGAAGAGCTTTTTTTTCACCCTTGATCGATGAAGAAAAAGATCATATTTCTTGCGAAGACATGACTTAGCTGATATCTCCAAATGCTGAGTTTTGCATTGCCAGGTAAAATGCTAGCAAGACCTGGGGAAGAGCCCGTACTAAGCACTCTCACCTTTTCTCTCTTCCCGTGGCATGTCCTTGAGTCCTTTCCCATCCCGAGTAGTCATGGATAGAAACTTTTGTAGACATTTTTGGGCATCACTGCTGCCTGAAGCAGATGTGTATTTCAACCATGGTAATTGAAAGCAAATTTTCCATTTTGAAAATATTGGCGAAGTAAGGTTTTTAACTGCAAAAAACAAAGTCAGTGAAGCCACTTGATTTCCCCATATCCAGATTTGGGTTTTCAGGATTTTGCTTGCTAGGTTTTAGATTGTTCAGACAGAGGCAGGCAAGAACATTTTGGGGTAAGTTTTCTTTCTTTCTTTTTTTTTTTTTTAAAGATTTTATTTATTCATTTGACAGAGATAGATACAGCGAGAGAGGGAACACAAGCAGGGGGAGTGGGAGAGGGAGAAGCAGGCTTCCCGCCGAGCAGGGAGCCCGATGCGGGGCCCGATCCCAGGACCCTGGGATCATGACCTGAGCCGAAGGCAGACGCTTAACGACTGAGCCACCCAGGCGCCCCTGGGGTAAGTTTTCTAAAGCGAGTACTTTATTTGATGAAATTCGCCATTGTAGAAGTGACCTAGTTCTTTTCAGTTGCTGGATGAACCCTAAAACTAGGTTAGACTGAAAAGAGCATTAATAAACAATAAGAAATAACTTGAACATACCTTATTCTTAGACTTTTTCCCGTTCAACAAGTTCAGTTGTTCTTAAGCTAGACATCTGTAACTTTTGATCATTTATGAGGATTTTCAAACTCTCAGCACAACTCTCCTGGACTTTTCTTTTTAACTTATGAAAGTCTGTCATAGCCTCTATCAAAACCACACGCCTGGAAGAGCTCAGCTCTCCTGTTCAACCCGAGTAGAAGCTTGGCTCCCCAAATGCCACATAACAAGGGGTGTTTTTCTCTTAGTCTTCCTCTCTCTTTGTCTCATTCTGCCCGAACACAAGTGTTTCTCTTGTGTTTTACATTTTTACACAGCCCATGCAAGAGACACCCCCCTCCCCCACCCGAACCGCCACCCCCGCCCTGGGTTTTGAAGGAAACTGCCTATGAATTGGGCTCTTAGGAATGTGATTAGCAACATACCTATTCTTGAGCTGGTTTAGCAAGGAGCACATTGTAGGAAGGGCAGCAGCTGCTCGCCAGCTTTGACAAATCACGATGGACTTAGGTGAAGGCTCCAAGTTCAGTACCGTTAATGATATCAGCTCTAATACACACGGCAGTTTGCCTGCAGTCAGTGGAGTGAAGCAGTGCTATGTCACAGGTCCTGAGGGTTCAGTCCTTTTTGTTTGGCCTGCTTGGGCTGCACAGTGAAGAATCTCAGAGAGTGGGGCGTAAGGTTTGAGCTCTCTCGGCCAGATAGGCTGTGGACATTGTCCCAAGTCAATGAACATTGCTGTTAGGGGCATAGGCCCTGCAGTTGGACACACCTGGGTTTGAGTGTTAATTCTCTACTTAGTAGTTACGTGGGACTTTGAGACAAGTTTTATCTCAGTGCTTAAGGAGATAATAAGGCTGTTTTATTTTTTTTTTTAAAGATTTTATTTATTTATTTGACAGAGAGAGATAGTGAGAGCAGGAACACAAGCGGGGCGAGTGGGAGAGGGAGAAGCAGGCTTCCCGCAGAGCAGGCAGCCCGATGTGGGACTCGATCCCAGGACCCTGGGATCATGACCTGAGCCGAAGGCAGACGCTTAACGACTGAGCCACCCAGGCGCCCAAGGCTGTTTTATTTTTTTATAGTTTCCATTAATTTATTTGACAGAGAGAGAGAGCACAAGCAGGGGGAGCGGCAGGCAGAGGGAAAGGGAGAAGCAGGCTCCCCACCGAGCAGAGAGCCTGAAGTGGGGCTTGATCCCAGGACCCTGAGGTCATGACTTGAGACGAAGGCAGACGCTTAACCGACCCAGCCACCCAGGAGCCCCAAGGGCTGTTCTGAAGATAAAACTAGATCATGGAGGGCAACGTGCTTTACCATATTATCAGCTTTCAGTAAATGCTGTTATTAATTGTGAGCCAGGAGCTATAGCTTACAATGCACATCTTCCATGTGTCCATGTGGGCTGTTGCAGGTGCTGTGAACAGAGGCGGCACCACTGAAACGGTATGAAGAATAATGGAGCTTTATAGCGGCCCATGTGTAGGTGGTGGTTCTTAATGCTAGCACTGCACAGTCTAGTCCTGAATCCTGCTGCCTGGACATCTTCAAGTGACAGGTCCTTTATTAGCCCAGAGGTAGAAATTTAAATTTGGTCATTTTGGCCTTGAACTTTAAGATTGGGATACCTGCTAGATCTGTAGTTGGCCCAGAGCCCTGGAGATACAGAAACCCTGTTTTGTCACTGGCCCACTGCTGCCCAGACTTGGAGAAGCAGAGTCATGCTGATGAACTCTTCATGAGAACTGAAAGTACAACAGCCAGGATGGCACTTTATTAATTTGCAGTGAAGATGACTGTCAAGATGTTCCTGAGGGCCTGCTACCTCTTCCTCACTTCCTTCCTGGAGGAGGACCAAATTGATCAAAGGCTGCATAGTGAGCTAGGGACTGAGTTATGGCATTCGAATGTTTACAGGCTTCAAGCTTTATAACACGGATCCGACCTGAGGCTGAACCAGGTCAGACCACGATGATTAAATCATCTCTTTCCTAGATAGTGTGCGATGAGCTTGACAAGGGGCTTTCTCTGTCTGATTCTCGTTTTTCAGTTTCCCTTTCTAAACGAACCTTTCTTTGTTGGGGATTTTAGCAATTTGACATAGTCTTACTCTGACTCAGAGCAAGTTTTGTCTTCTTTAGGTGACTTGGCCTCTCTTTATTCTCTCTCTTCTGTAGCTTGAACATAATGTGCTTGGACTCTTTTTATGTGCCCAGCGTCAGCCCACGCTCTCTGACCTTCCTTTGCGTCTCTTGAAGACTTTCAGAGGGGATGCAGTTCCTAATGCTCAGCTCAGCAGCATTTCTCGGTCTCCCCTTTCCTCTCCTCCACACTCTCTCATACCCTAGATCCTCTGGAGCTCCTCATTTGGCAGATCCCCCGAACTCCCTGCACATCCGACTGGCTCAGAGGCTTTTCCATCTCCTGCCCTGCTAACATGCTTTCTATAGAAGTGTCCTCTCTTTTCTATTCTTTGTATGAATTTTCCTCAGGAATGAAAAGAGCCTAAGAACTGACACAGTAAGTAACCACCCTTCTTGCTTTCTTCCCTCTTCTCTAGTTGATGATGCCTCTCTCTCCCTGCATCCTCTTTATTCCGTATCACCAGTGCAGGGGACTAGACTAGCTAAGAAAGAACCCCACCCCCTTCTATGGGGGTACAAAGAGGGGAAGTTGAGAGGGACAAAGCCATAATTATTTTAATGAGGAAAAGTGAGGAAAGATTGGAATAGTTGGTAGTTATACCTTGTTCACTCACCTATCCAATCATTTACTCAGTGGTTATTTATTGAGCACCTGCCATGTGCCAGAGGCTCAGAATGCAGAGGGAAATAAGACACCATCCTGGTTCTCATGGACCTCAAAGTCTAAGGTTGGCAGTGGTGTGTTGGAACCAGCACTCACCCATTTGCAAGAGCCGCTTTTTAAATTGTCAGGAATTTTGTGAGTCATTCTATGAAGTATAGCCTTTATTAAAAATAAATTCTGGGGCGCCTGGGTGGCTCAGTTGGTTAAGCGACTGCCTTCGGCTCGGGTCATGATCCTGGAGTCCCGGGATCGAGTCCCGCATCGGGCTCCCTGCTCGGCAGGGAGTCTGCTTCTCCCTCTGACCCTCCTCCCTCTCATGCTCTCTGTCTCTCATTCTCTCGCTCTCAAATAAATAAATAAAAACTTAAAAAAAAAATAAATTCTATAACTTAAGAATAAATTATAAACGAGTATAATAAATACCCCAAACTCATCTCTTCCCAGTTATTTTACTGTGGTCTGTGCCTTTCAGATCGTGTCTCTTGTGTCTCAGTAGTGGAAATACTGTATAGGAGTATAATGGTGTGCTGTTACACATCGTTTTCCAACTCTACATGTTCAGTAAGATCTGTTGTTAGTTTGAAATCTGCCACGGTGGGAGTATTGACACCATGGAAATTGGCAAATGTTACAAATCAGGGCTCTCTTCCTCTCAACTAACTGTTAAACACGTCCCAGCAACGCGCTGTGTGGGAGAGACAGAAAAGTAAGGGGTAATTACAGTATTACATGGAGGGAAGCACCGAGTACTGTGGGAACACAGAAGGGAAATTAATCTAGTGGGTAGTGGAGGGTGATAGGGAAGACTTCCAGCAAGAGGCTTGAAGGGCTGGTAAGAATGATAAGAATTAGTAGGGTAGGGCAAAGGAGCCTGGTATATATAGGCAGGTGCAAATATTTTAGCAGTATGGTAGCAAGAAGTCTTCAGGGCAATGATAGAGTTCTGAAGGGCCAGGCTAGGTCTCTGAGATTTATTCTGAACCCAGTGAGGAACCAGTGAGAGGTTTCACATAGAACGTCCCTTGCTCACACTGATATTCTGTAAAGGTCACTCTGAAGTCAGGGAGCAGGTTATCTTAGTAAAGCAGGCAAGGGATCACGATGGCCTGGGCTATTGTTGTGGTTGCAGTTGCTGTGAGAAGGGAATGGAGTGGAGATAGATTAAAGGAGCACTTGGGGCTGTATGTGAGGGATGTGAGAGAGAGAGGGAAGAGGTTATACCAGCCATGTCTAGGATCATAAACTGAGCATATCTGGGCCTTGAGAGAGTGGGAGTAGGCTATCTATGGGGGCTAACTAATGAAGATCTGGTACAGATGGAGGGAGAAAGATTTAGGTGGTATCTAACAACTCTTACTGAGCATGTGACCCTAGACTGAGGCATATGTGTGTGTGTGCATATATATATATTCATGCTGGAGAGTGTAGGCTGTGGTGAATAGCTTGGGCTGATTCAAGTCAGGCACCTGAGCTCAGCTTCCATCCCTGCAACTTACTATCTGTGTGATTTTGGACAAGATTCTTAACTTCTCTGAGCAGTCAGCCCCTCTCTTTCCTTACTTTCCTGCTCCCTGGAAGGTCAGTGAGCTGCCAAGAAGCTTGTACCTTCCAGAAACCAGGGATCCATAGTCTACTCCAGACTTCCCATGTTATCACAGAGGTGCAGAGCAGGGTAAGAAAGAGGCCTTAGGATCTTTCTGATGTCAACCCTTGCCCCTATATCAAGGGTGGAAAGGGCTCTGGATGGAGTGGGGAGATCAGACGCCCATTTCCTAACCAGCCCAATGGTCAAGCTGGCTTTGGTATGAATTGCTTTTTGTTGAACTTTAATCCTTTGAATAGACAATCTGTGTGTTTGAAACCTTTTGGTAAACACAACATTGTATTAACAGGGCTACTTCATTATTGGACCATTTTGGCAGGCCAGAAAGTGCAAAGAGCCACACAACAAGGAAGAGCAAGCCTTCCTGTTCATTAGTCACACTGGAGAGTGTTGTCAGTGTTTCCAAAATGGCCCTATTCCATATATGTGAAACAGAACTAATAATGTCTGTCCACTGGCCTTTTAGGAGCTCTAATCTTATTAGTTCCCTGTCAAAAACCTTCCGTTGTTCTCTGATCAATACCAAATTACGTATTTTTCCCCTTGGCTTTTAAGTCTCTTTATAATTTGAAGACAGCATTTATAATGAATATTTGTGAAGTCTTTTTATAGTTTCTGGATTTATCCCAGGAATGCAAGTATGGTTTAGTTTTAGAAAATATATTAGTATCATTTACTACATTAAAAGATTAAAGGGGAAGGGACTGGATGGCTCAGTTGGTTAAGTGTCAGGTCATGATCCCAGGGTCCTGGGATTGAGTACCACATCAGGCTCCTTGCTCAGTGGGGAACCTGCTTCTCCCTTTGCCTGCTGCTCCCCCTGCTTGAGTGCTTGCTCTCTCTCTCTCTGACAAATAAATAAATAAAATCTTAAAAAGATTAAAGGGAAAAATCCATATGATCAGCTCATTAGATTCACAAAAATATTTGATAAAATTCAGTATAATTTTATTATTAAAAACAATAAAATAAAAGGGAATTTTCTTAATTTGATTAAGGTCATCTGTAAAAATCCTACAATAAACATGAACAATAGGAAAACATTAGAAACATCATCTTTAAAATCAGGAAGATGACAAGAATATTTGTTAGCACACTTTCTGTTCAACATTCTGTGGCCATCCTAGCAGGGCAAAATTTCTTAAAAAAAAAAAAAATTAGAGGCCTAAGCATTGGAAAGGAGAGAAAAAAAAAAAAACCCTCTGGCAGTATATGCAGGTTAATATGATTGTTTACATAGAACACCTTATTGACTCTTCAAAGAAATAGGAATGTTTGGTAAGGTGGCTGGATAGAAATTTGTGGAAATCAATGGCATTTTATAATCTGTAGCGATCAGAAAATACAATTCAAAGAAGACACCATTGCTATTGTAAAAAATCAACAAAAATCTTAAAGTACTTAATAAATTTAATTGAATATGTGTAAGGTCATCATATAGAAAAATAAAAAGGTTTGACATTAAAGAATATTAATAAATGGAGAGAGATATTCCATGTTCATGGACCGGAAGACATAATATCAGAAAGATGTCATTTCTAATCTAATCGATCTATAAATTCAATGTGGTTTCCTTCAGAATCCCATGAGTCTTTCATAGAATTGAGCAAACTGATACTAAAATTTGCATGAAAGAGTAAAGAAACTGGAAGAGTGAAGACACATTTGAAGCATAATAGCAGGATTGAAGACTTGCCCTGTCAAGTATCAAGCCTTATAATGAAGTTACAGAAATAATGTGGTACTGGTGTAGAGACAGATAAACTGACCAGTGGAATAGCTTAGAGAGTCTGAAAATAGATCCCTGTATTTGGAACTTTGACATGTGACCTAAGGTGGCATGACAGATAAGTGGGAAAAATAAGTATTCAGTAAGGGGAATGTATGGGAAAAAAATTAGATCCATATTTCACATCGTGACATAAAAATCAACATCAGATAAAATAACCGCCATTAGTCAAAAGCAAAATTGTTAAACTTTTAGTAGAAAATAGAAATTAATATCTTTCTAGCCTTGGTGTAGGGAACGACACTAACTTTTTAATTTAAATTTTAGGTAGTGAACATATAGTGCAATATTGGTTTCTGGAGTAGAAATCAGTGATTCATCACTTACATACAACACCCGATGCTCATCCCAAGTGTCCTCCTTAATGCCCATCCCCCATCTAGCCCACCCCCCACCCACCTCCCTCTGTCAACCCTCAGTTTGTTCTCTGTCTTTAAGAGTCTCTTATGATTTGTTTCCCTCTCTCCTTTTTTTCTTTTCTCCCTTCCCATATGTTCCTCTTTGAAAGACACTGACTTTAAAAGAAATAATGCTTGTGGAATTTCTCATAGGAAAATTTTCACCTTTACTGGGTACTCCTTCACCTTGATCATATCTTCTTCTGTTTTTGAGATTTTTTTTTTACCTCCTTAAACATATCATTCTAATCATATGCTTTTGTGCATCTCTTGATATTTATCTTCCTGTGCTCAGGTAACCTCCTTGCCCCAGAATTCGAATAGTCCCAAAGTTCAGATGACTGTGACCTTATATTTGTATGCTGAACTGAAGGTGGGGAAGGAAGCCAATGGAGTCTGTCATGGTCAGACAAACTGTAGGTCTTGCATGCTGGTCGTATTTGGTTTTTTTGTTTTTAAAGATTTTATTTATTTGTCAGAGAGACAGAGAGACAGAGAGAGAGAGAGCACAAGCAGGGGGAGCGTCAGGCAGAGGGAGAAGTAGGCTTCCCGGTGAGCAGGGATCCTGATGCGGGACTCGATCCCAGGACCCCGGGATCATGACCTGAGCCAAAGGCAGACACTTAACCGACTGAGCCACCCAGGCGTCCCTGCTGGTTGTATTTGAATGTTCCCATAGTTCCAAATTTCACTGTAAGATCTGTAGAGATTATCAGGTCTCTGGAACATTCTCTTAACCACAGAAGCCCCTTTCTCCAGTCAGTTTGCAAGTCTAGGTGGTCGCCTGGAAGGAGGCACACCAGGCAAAGGCAAAGCAAACTATCTTTAAGCTAGAGTTTGAGTGAATTGTGAGTCCCCAAATCTACACAAGTGGAGAAGGTTCTGTTTTCCTCTTAGAACAGAGGTAACTCCAAGGTCCTGGACTTGATCTTGGAGCTGAATAGTTTCATCGGTTTGGGAAAAAAAAGTCCTTTTTTGGGTGTTCATTCTTTTGCTAATTTTTTCTACCCCCCCATAAAGCTGAGACATATTGCTCAGAAGTAGTTGGGCATCTAATTGGCATCCCATAGGGATTTGAGTGTTTTGTCTCCAGTACAGAGGACTTTGAAATTATGAATGACTCTTGCTAGTCCCCACCTGCTCACTTAGCCCACACAGATAGCCCTTCTTTTCATAACAGTGATAGTCCATT
>NC_138375.1:112528511-112533924 GCF_054177405.1 Leptonychotes weddellii
GTTTGTTTCCTGAGATTAAGAATTCCTCATATCCGTGAGATCATATGATACATGTCTTTCTCTGATTGACTTATTTCACTTAGCATAATACCCTCTAGTTCATCCACGTCATTGCAAATCTAGCCTTTGCTTTTGAGACTCCTCGTTCTACTGAACTCCCTTGACTCTTTTCCTTTAGGTCTCTGTATCTCCTCTTTCCTCTGCCAGGATGCTCTCCATCTTCCTTTTACCTGCCCTTTTTTGCTCTTCCTTGAGATTTCTGCTCTCCCTCAGCTTCTGGGAAGTTTCCCCTCATCCTGCCAGCACTGCAGTCGTTGCCCATCCTCTGCGCTTCTCTACCTCCTGTCCAATCATCATACTTAAGATAGGATGTTTAGGTTGTATAAGACTGATGAATCACAGGCCTGTACCGCTGAAACAAATAATACATGATATGTTAATTAGTTGAATTTAAATTAAAAAAATGAACATAAAAAAAGATAGGATGTTTAGGTGTTTACTTGGCTTCCTCCTCTGCTGAGCTCTAAGCTTTCTGAAAGCAGCTGTCTAGACTTTGTTTGTTGTTGTGTTTCCCTTAAATTTAAATACAGTGCCTGGCACATGGTAGGCTCCATTAAATGTTTGTTGGATGAACAAATTTCCCTGTGAAGTGAGTGGAATAGCACTTAATCTCCTCCCACATCCCCACCCCTTTAGGGCATGGTGGGTGGAGGATAAAGACTTCCCACAAAGTCACACAAGTGCTGGTAGAAGCTGACTGAGGACCTGGCTTCCACCAGAGGAATGTATGTTGCATTGGAAGATCCTGCAGAAATGGCTGACCCAGCGCATTTCTTTCCCTGCTGGGTCTGTGATGAAGAAAACAAGCTGACAAAGATGCTTCTGGTGGGTGGGCAGTTACACTGAGTTGTGGCAGCTGGGTGAATGGGTTTACCAACATGTGATCCTCTCTTCACCCTCCCACTCCCTTCCTGTTCACAGCATCAAGCCGAGCTCCCAGCCCCCGGTTCAGGCCGGAGATGATGAGAAGAACCAGAGGACGATCACTGTCAACCCTGCGCATATGGGGAAGGCGTTCAAGGTTATGAATGAACTGCGGAGGTACTTTTCCTCTTTTGCCTGTGCCCTTTTGGGAAGAACTTGTTGGGTGAGCGTCATCAGGGACTGAGAGCAGAAGTCAGAACACCACCTTGTGAATTCTCACTCTTCCCCACCTACTCTCAGTCACTTGGCTTCCCCTTCACGCTCCAGGCTAGATAGAAATGGCTTTCAGAAAGTGTTCTCTTTTCTTTGTATTTATTTAACACCTTTCATTTTACTCCTTAATCACAGGGGAATAATTTTTTTTATGGTTGTAGCAGCTCTGTTCGTAAACTTGGTTTCCAACCAAACCAATAATAGGATGATTGCAATACTGTTATATAGTTGCAGATTAAAGATTGTGGATGCTACACATTTTTTTTTGGCCTCCTCTCATTCCTTTGTCTAAACTTAGCTTATTACGACAGCTGAGTAAGTGGAAGAATACCTAGCTTCTTCAATGCAATTTAACTCTCCAAAGAAAGAAACGAAATGCAAATGGGCTCATCCTTTGTGAGCTAACGTTGAGGGATGTGCAAGCTATTTATAAGGCTGATAAGTACATTTGGTGAGCTTGTTGCAAGGCAGGTTCAGGACACTGAACATGTTTTTCTGTTACAAAGGCTGTACACCCAATCTCCTCCTTACCAGAGAACCCAGAAGCCTCCTTTGCCCACGGCATTATTTACAGCATACTTCACCCTATTGTGAGCTATAATTGTTAATCTCCCTCTTTTCTCTGTCATTTATGAGCTCCCTGGCAGGGGCAACTTCTGAATCATTCTGATCTCTAGCACCTGGTACTTCATGGGGGCCTTAAGGCATTTACTAAGGATGCCTAGAGGCACTGATGAGGCTCCGGAATAGGTGTTATGAATGAGAAATGCATCAGGTGCTTGTCAGGTGACAGATGTGCAATAATTATTTGTTCCTGAAAGGCTGCTATGAAAGCAAGTATGTCATACTACAGCTTTGGAGAACACTTTCTAAAGGGGATGATGTTTGAGCTAAATCTTGAAGGACAAGTGAGAGTTAAAGAAATGACAAGTGGTGGGATTAGGGGGAAGTCTTCCAGGCGGAGAAAATGGCATAAGTAAAAGGTCATATAGCTAAAGATGTGTTTGTTGAGTAGGGGGTTGAACTGCTTTTAAACAAAAATTCTATCTGGTTCTGTATTTGTTTCCTCATTTCCCCTTTCTGCAGGACCCAGTCTTTGGCATTAAAAACAAGTTAAACTAAATTTGTCTTATGCACTACAGTTCGGTTTTTATTAGGCCTCCTGCCAGATTTCCTGGAAGCTCTACCTGCAGTTGTCTGAGGCAGTGGGCAGTGCTGATGTTCATGCTTACGGGTACAATTCTCTGGTCACTGAAGACTTTGTGTTTTGTTCAATGGATACTAGTGACCTTCCTCATTTAGTTCCCTTTGGTATGGTTTGTGTCGTTTGTCTGATGTAAGATTCCAGGTCTCCATACAAACAACCTAAATTTACATTTCAAGGAACTAGAAAAAGAAGAACAAGCTAAGCCCAAAGTTATCAGAAGGAAGGAAATATTAAAGATTAGAGCAGAGATGAATGAAATGAGACTGGAGAGACAATAGAAAAAAAAATCAATGAAAGTAATAATTGGTTTTTTGAAAAGATAAATATAACTTTAGCTAGACTAACCAAGGAAAACAGAGCAAAGACTCAAAATTAGAAATGAAGGAGGATATTACAGCTGTTACCATGGAAATACAAATGATCATAAGAGGCCTCTATGAACAATTGTATGCCAACAAATTGGATAATCTAGAGGAAATGGATAATATCCTTGACATGTACAGCCTGCGAAGACTGAATCATTAAGAAATAGAAAATTTGAACAGACCAGTAATGATTAAGGAGATTGAATCAGTAATCAAAAATCTCCCAGTAAAAAAAAGCCCATGACCAGGTGGTTTCACTGGTGAATTCTACCAAATATTTAAAGAAGAATTAATGCCAGTCCTTCTCAATTCTTCCAAAAAACTGAAGAGGAGGGAATACTCTCAAACTCATTTTAACAAGGCCAGCATTACCCTGATACCAAAGCCAGATAAGGACACTACCAGATAAGTATTCCTGATGGATATTGATGTAAAAATTCTCAACAAAATACTAGGAAACCGAATTCAACAGTACGTTAAAAGGATCATCTACCATGGTCACGTAGGATATATCTCTGTGGTATAAGGATGGTTCGTTCAACATATGCAAATCAATAAATGTGATACATCACATTAATAGAGTGAAGGAAAAAAAATCATATGATCCTCTCAATAGATGCAGAAAGTGTTTGACAAAATTCAGTATCCTTTTATGATGAAAACTCCCAACAAATTGGAGATAGAAGGAACATACCTTAACGTAAGAAAGGCCATATATGACAAAGCTACAGCTGCCTTCATACTTGATGGTAAAAGTTTGAAAGCTTTTCTTCTGAGGTCAGGAACAAGACCAGGGTGCTTACTCTCACCATTCCTTTTTTTTTTTAAAGATCTTTTTTATTTATTTGACAGAGAGAGATACAGTGAGAGAGGGAACACAAGCAGCGGGAGTGG
The DNA here is from genome assembly GCF_054177405.1 of Leptonychotes weddellii. Taxonomy (NCBI): domain Eukaryota; kingdom Metazoa; phylum Chordata; class Mammalia; order Carnivora; family Phocidae; genus Leptonychotes; species Leptonychotes weddellii. Next base: position 112,532,175 of record NC_138375.1, read on the forward strand.
GAGAGGGAGAAGCAGGCTTCCCGCCGAGCAGGGAGCCCGATGCGGGGCTCGATCCCAGGACCCTGGGATCATGACCTGAGCCCAAGACAGCCGCTTAACGACTGAGCCACCCAGGCGCCCCTTACTCTCACCATTCCTATTGAACAAAGGACTGGAAGTCCCACACAGAGCAGTTAGTCAAGAAAAAGAAATAAAAGGCATTCATATTAGAAAGGAAGAAGTAAGGTTGTTTCTGTTTGCAGATAACATGATCCTATTTATAAAAACCCTAAAGATGCCACCAAAAAACTCTTAGAACTGAGAAACAAATTTGGTAAATTTACAGGATACAAAATCAAAATATAAAAATCACTTGCATTTCTATACACAAACAATGAGTTATCTGAAAAAGAAAGAAAACAATTCCATTGACAGTAGCATCAAAAACAGTAACATATTTAGGAATTTAACCGAGGAGGTGAGTGATGTGTACACTGAAAACTATTATACATTTTTGAAAGAGATTGAAGAAGACAAAAATAAATAGACAGTATCCCAGTTTTATGGATTGGAAGAATTAATATTGTTAAAATGTCCATAATACCCAAAGTCATGTATAGATTCAGTGCAACCTCTATCAAAATTCAAATGCCATTTTTTTTGCAGAAATAGAAAAAAGTTCTAAAATTGTATGGAATCAGAAATGACCTCGAATAGCCAAAGCGGTATGGTAAAGGCAGAGCGAAGTTGGAGATACCACATTTTCTGATTTCAAACTATATCACAAAGTGTAGCAATCAAAACAGTATGGTACAAACACTGACCAAGGAACAGAATTGAGAGCCCAGAAATTAACCAACACATATATGTCAACTAATATTTGACAAAGAAGCTAAAATACTTAATGGAGAAAGGTAGTCTCTTCAATCACTGGTATTAGGAAAACTGGACAGACGCATGAAAAATAATATAATTGGACCTCTTTCTTACCCCACTCACAGAAGTTAACTTGAAGTGGATTAAAGACTTAAATGTAAGACCTAAAACCCTACCTTTCCTAGAAGAAAACAGGAAAATCCCAATTTATACATGAAAGCATTAGATACCATTTTTTAAAATCACAGAATCCACAGAAGTAGTGTTTTCCCAGTGATTTGGGCATCTCTTAGCCCAGTTAATTTTCACATAAAATTAACCATTACAATCTTGTTCTTCCTTTTTTCTTTTTTCTTTTTTCAAATGGAGCACAATCTGTATATGTTTTGCCAGGAAATCTCTAGTGCTGGTTTAGACATAGATTTCCCTTTTATTTTTCTTTTAATTTAAAAAATTTCCATTTTTCTTTTTCTTTTTTTTTTGGAAAAGGAATATATTATAGAACATTTAGAAAGTACGGATGAGCCAAAAGTCATCTATAATTTTAATACCCAGTGGTTACCATTGTTAACACTTGGGAGAATATTTTTCTTTAACACGTGTCTCAACCAGATTTTTTCTCTTTTTGACAGAGACACAGCGAGAGAGGGAACACAAGCAGGGGGAGTGGGAGAGGGAGAAGCAGGCTTCCCACCGAGCAGGGAGCCCGATGCGGGGCTCGATCCCAGGACCCTCAATTAAGCAGAGGCTTAATGCCTGAGCCACCCAGGCGCCCCAGATTTTTTCTCTTAACACTGTATTGAACCAGTTTTTTTCCCCTTAAATTTCTTTTTTTTATTTTAAGTAAATTCTGTGCCATACGTGGGTCTCCAACTCAAAACCCTGTGATCAAGAG
>NC_138375.1:112534424-112572746 GCF_054177405.1 Leptonychotes weddellii
CACAGTGTTCTTAAGGCAGGAGCAACAGACTCACCAGAGGACTGTGTAGAACGTGGCTTCACCATTGCTTCTGGTAAAACTACTGTATAGGGGCAGGGCAGGGGGCCAGACTGAGATGTGTAGGTTCAGAGGGAGAAGTAGAAGTAGTGATGGGGCAGGAGTTGAGTACGGATGGAGGCCTGGCTCCACACCTTAGCCTCACCACTGATGGGCAGAGTGCTCTTACTCTAGCCCTGTCGCCTTGCAGGGTGTCAGTTTTCCCAGCTGTAAAGTGAAGGCATGGGTCTCAGCGGGCTCTGGCCAGAGGAGACACTTACTGTGTCAGCTTCTGATTTGTGTTCCCTCTTCTACCGGAGCCTCTCTGATACCCCCACCAATAGCCTGCCTCAAGGATCAGTTTTCATAATCGTACCTATTCTGTTGGGTGGTCATGAGTCAGACTGCATTCAAATCCTGGCTCCACCATTTTCTAGCTGCGAGACGCTAAGCAAGTTACTTAACCTTTCTGTGCCTCAGTGTTTTCATCTGTAATATGGGCAAAATACTAGCACTTAATCTCAGAGGGTTGGTGTGAGGATTAAATGAATCAATACAGGTAAAAGCCTTATAACATTGCTCCCCTGTGCTGGCAGAGGTAGGGGCAGTCTGAGCACAGAGACCCTGTCACTAAGGAGCACATGGTCTGAGGCTGGAGACAGATGGCTAAGCACCTGGGTCCTCTCCGCTGTGGTAGGGCCAGGGTGGAGGTACCCAGGACTCAGGGAATGGCCATTGCTGCCTTGATGAGGATCGTCAGGGGGGCAGCCTCACTGAGGAGGTGTTGTGTGGGCCCCATCTTGAAGAAGACTGTGAGGTCAGGCTTTCCTCCTCTGCCCGCATGTCTGTGCGCCCACTGGTGTATGGGCCCCTTGAGGGGCCAGCTGTGTTCATGTGTGTGTGGGGGGGGTGGGGGGCATGTGCAGGGGCTCCACTGTGGGGCACAAGGCAGAAGTCAGGGAACTGTGCATTACTCGGCATCAGTGAAATATACTATTCGTTTACCTTGTTCCTCCGCACTTTAAAATGTGGTTTGGTTGGGCTGACCTGGGGGAAAACAAAACTTAAAAGGTTGAGAAGAGAAAGTTGGGATCAGATTGTGGCTGCTTCTTCATGCTGTGATGTATCTGCTGAGGCAGTTGCTCACAAGCTAGGAAGACACCCTTTGTCGAGGATTTGGTGCACTGCGGAGGAGAGCGTGGAGGCACCGGGGCTCCCCTGAAAGCCTGAGAAACAATGGTCAGAGATTTGGGGCTTGCTTAAATGGCTTGCAGAGCTCCATCCTTAATTCCTTCCCAGCCACCCTTACCCTGGAGAGACGGCATTGCCCTTCCATGGTGGAGGTAACTGCCATCAGAGCTGACACTTAGTATTACTGGTTGTAAGCCAAGCATGTGTTGGTCACTTCATGTGCATATCACTTAATTTCATCACTACCAAACGAGTATTCTTTTTTTTTTTTTAAAGATTTTTTTTATTTATTTATCTGAGACAGAGAGAATGAGAGAGACAGAGAGCACATGAGAGGGGGGAAGGTCAGAGGGAGAAGCAGGCTCCCCGCCGAGCAGGGAGCCCGATGCGGGACTCGATCCAGGGACTCCAGGATCATGACCTGAGCCGAAGGCAGTCGCCCAACCAACTGAGCCACCCAGGCGCCCCCAAACAAGTATTCTAATATGGTCCTTCTTTTACAGTTGAAGAAGCTAATGCTCCCCAGTGGTTAAATAGGTAGTAGCTTTGGGGTTTGAATCCTGCTCTCTCCACCTCACTGTGCTCTGTTGACGTGGTGAACTTGAGTTTCTTGTTAAATCAAGGATCAGAATCTTGACTCCAGCTCATGATAACCAATAATAATAAAACCTAATTTAACTGAGCCCTCCCTGTGTACCAGGTGCTTTGTTGCCTGCTTTAAATGTATTATCTCATTTGATTCTTGCAACAAGCCTTGAAGGCAGTACCATTATGGTCTTTATTTTATTGTCCAGGTGGCAGAGCACAGAGAGGTTAAGTAATTTGCCTTTAGTCACATGGCCCGTAAGTGGAGAAGTCAGATTCTAAGGGACACTTTTAATCACAGCAGTGCTAGTTTGTTAGCTCTCCTGCTCATCTCTGACCGCTTTCCCTCTCCCTCCTTTCTTCCCTCCCTCCTTCTCTCTCTCAATCTCTCTCTCTCTTCCCTCCCCCACTTTCTTTTTCTTTTTTTTTCAACATATTTTTATTTAACAATGTTTTTGTGCCAGGCCTCATGCCTGGTGTTGGCAGAGACAGACCCACTGTGTGGCTGGGGCCTTCGGCCTGTCACCTGGCCCTCTGGTTGGTGGTCTCCCTCCCTCTAGGCATGGCTCTGCCTCCCTGAAATTCCAGGAGTCGGTGCTTTCTGAGGCAGGGCATTTCCTTTTGTTTTTGTTAGAGGAAACAAACTCAGTGACGGGATATCCTCTGCTGTGTTTTCATGTTATCCGAGGGAGAGAAAAAAAACAAAACGGGGCCTGCTCGTGGAAAATGGAGGGGAGGCCATTTGCAAGCTGGAGGGAAACCTGTAAACTCTCTGCTGAGGGTCATTCTAGAGTCTGTCTTCCCAGAACTGAAATGCTGGGGTGGCAAGAGGCAAGCTGAAAGCTTTTTGAGCTCGACTCTTCTTGCATCCCCATGGTGGTTCCAACCAGCAGCTCCTCCAGTGTTGGCCCCCTCCTTCCAGGCACCAAGCGGGACTGCCCCAGTGATTCCACCAAGCTGAGGACCTGAGCTTGGCCTCTTGCTCACAGCCAGTTACTGCTGCCCCTCAAGGGAGTCAAGTTGCACGTGAGATAAGAGAAGAGGAAATCCTCCGAAAGCCCTTGTTGATGTGGGAGAGGGAAGCGAGGACAGCCACCTTATGGATGTTTTGCTCTCTTTTCTTTCACAGCCTCTGGGGATTTGTGTCTGTTCACATGGTGTGCAGCCCCCAGAACCCCAGTGGATGGGGCCCCCATTTATCCCTGAGACACAGAGTGGGAGCAGTGATAAATCTCCCAGCCTCCAAACCGTGCCCTCAGCTTTCTGACTTACTTTACTTTTCTTCACGCCTTCCTGTATGAAGCAAGTAGTGGGAAGAAAAGGCCCTTTGAGTCATAGCTAATCACAGTGTAAGATCAAAGAGAGGGAAGGAGCAATTAGAGAAACCACAAGCCCCCGTTCACTTGAGGAAGTCATCTTGGGAATGCTTTTGGGCAGGAGTGGACCTAAACAGGATTGGGGGGGTGTGTGGAAAGGTGGAAAACTTTTATAATTTTTGCCTGCTAAGTGTGTTTTGTGAACAGTAGGGAAAAGCTATGCGGGTAGCTCTATCCAGGGAGGTTTTAAAAACTGAAAGTATAACCTGAGGAATATGTTCAGGAAGTATTTATTATTTAATTTCTTTGGCCGATTGTCACGAGCTTGAGAATTTAAGCACCAGCCCGTGCTGCTGTCTTTGTGGGGAAAAAGAAGGCAAGGGGGAAGGGGCCTTGTGTCCCTGGCATGCTGTCATCTTGGCTTGGCTGGGAATGCAATCTGGGGGCAGACTGGACTCTCAGAAATCCTCCTCTGTGAGGCTCAAAGGGCTGCCAGCCTGACCCTTTTGGGGCTTGTCCCACCACGGAGTAGAGTGTATGCTGGACAACATTTGATCATTCCTCTCCACCAGGGGTTCTTAGGGTAACTGGTTAGACGTTCCTGGCCCCGAGTGTGAACAACCACCCCAGTTTGCCAAGGACTGAGGGGTCTCCTGGGACAGAGGACTTTCAGTGCTGAAACTGGCAAAGTTTCAGCAGACCGGGATGATCGGTCAACCGGTGGGCCCAGCTGTAGAGTTTGTAGCTAGTGCTGGTCCAAGGGGTATCATAGAGGTCATTTGGGGATTTGAAACACAGCTTTCCATTCCTGCTATGTATTCAGCAAGAATGGTTAATGGTTGTCTACTTAACTAGCAGGCCGAGACTAATCTGGTCCTAGAATCTGTTTGGCTAGGCTGAGCAAGCTCACAGGTTAATTGAGGTTCCCAGTTTATAGCTGCTTAGTGACGATGGAGCTCAGGTGGTCAGATTTGGAGCTACCTTATGGTCTAAAACTCCCAAGAGTGCGTGCTTTTATCTTTCTCCGTTTCTGGGATGAACCAGTGGCTCAAAAAATACTAAGGACATGATGTTAATTTACTGTTGGGGACATAGGAGAGTGGAAGAGAGAAAGGAGAGGAGCATACTTTCTTTAACTTCCTGGAACTCAGCTGCGTGAGGGAGGAAGTTAAGCGCATAGGAAGGAAAAACTTGCCTTGTGGAGAGTAGGTGCTTAGTTCGGGAGTAGGACCACGGGTGGTGGAGGCTCTTGGTGGTTTCTGCAGGTGGGCAGGGATGAGGAAGGGTGACCAGCTGCCAGGTTTTAGCACTGAAAGTCCTGTGTCCTCGGTCCTAAGAAAACTTAGCTGCTTACCATAGTGGAGGGACAAGGCCCAAGAATGGACAGTGGAGCAGGGTTTTTGGCCTTATTGCATGGAGGCATTCAGATATGTTTTGGGAGAAAGTCAGGGTCTAGAATTTAAATTGCTTAAAAAAAAAAAAAAAAAGACTTTTGTAGTGCCCTGAATCAAGAAAACAAATGCATCTGTAGCCCATGTCTTCCTGGGCAAGCCCTTGTGGATGAGAACAGCAGGAGTCTAGCTGGTCCAGATGCTCTCTCTGAAAGCCAGGGGAGCAGCTGAGAGCAAAGGCCTGGGATGTGGGGGTTGTTTTGGGGTGAAATGGATGCTGGGAGCCCTGAGCTCAGCAGCCTCAAAGAAAATATAATGCTCTGTGATTTTTTTTTTTTTTAATTTCTTTTTGGAAAGTCACTCTCAGACTGTATACCCCTTCCCTAGGGTGGGGGTGGTAGGGAGCAGAGCTGGGGTCTAGTAGGACTGTGCCATTTCTTCTGGATTTTTGATCCAGGGGGCTTTGGCAGCTGTGGAAAAGTCCTCGGGAAACTAGAGTGGGGTTGGCGGTCTGAGCACCCCTCTGGCCTGCTCAAGCCAGTCTTCCCGGCTTTTAGGAAAAACACCTAAGCAGGAACTATTTCTGTTTTCCAAGATACAGTGTAAACATCCATGTGTTCTATGACCTTTTAAAAGGAAACTATGCTCTCCTTTGTCTTTCTCTGAGGATGTACCCAGGGATGTTCTTTGCCATTTATCTGTTGGATGGGAGAATACAGTGTGATTGTCTGAGTCTTGAGGGATTTGAGGGTCACTTTTTTGTTCCAGTAGATTGTAAGTTCCATAAGAGCCGGGGTCTGGCTTACTGCGCTTACCACTAAACCCCAGAGCCTAGACCAGTACCTGGCATATACAGATGCTTAGTAATTAAGTGGTGAAGGCAGTAGTGAACAATTTAGTAAGCACCTAAGTGAAAATGGTACGCTAAAGGCTGTAGGGAAGTGCTTTCTCAAACTTGGCTGTACATTAAAAACACCTGGGGAGCTTTGGCAGTGTCTCACTGTCCAGGCCATACCTCATACCTCTGAAGTTAAAATCTTTGGGGCTGAGACCCAGGCATCAGTATTTTAAAAATTCTCCAGGTGATTCATTGTGTAGCCAAGTAGGAGAACCAATCTATCTTGGTCGGCTTGGGCTGCCATAACAGAAGACTATAGAATGGGTGGATTAAACAACAGAAATTTGTTTTTCTCCTGGTTTTGAAAATTTGATGTCCAAGTTCTAGTTGATTCAGTTGCTGGTGAGACTCTTCCTGGCTTTCAGAAGGTTGCTGTCTCCCTGTGTCCTTACATTGTAGAGGGAGCAAGAGCTCTGGTGTCTCTTTCTCTTCTTGTAAGGGCCCCACCTTTATGATCTCATTTAAACTTTATCACCTCTTCATAGGTCCTGTCTCCAGATACAGTCATGTTGGGGTTAGGGTTTCAACATACACATTTAGGGGAGGAGGGCACAAACATTCAGTCCATAAGGGGCTTGTTACTCAAAGTTTGGTTCTTGAGCCAGTAGCCACAAGCATCACCTGGCTTTTCGTTAGAAATGCAGGCCCCCAGGCCCTACTCCAGACCTCTTGAATCAGAATTTTAATAAGATGCCCAGAGATTTCATATATACATGAGTGATTGGGAGGCACTGCTATGGAATGTAGGGATACAGAGACTCTGCTGGTGCTTAGGGCTGCGAAGTGGAGAGTCGTGGGAAATAAGGCTCGGCTGCCCTGAAAGAAGTTTGGACTTAGTTGGACAGGCAGGGGAGGGCCACGCAAGGACCTTGAGGGAGGGAGTGCTCTGATTGGACCAGTGCTTTAGGGCGATGAGGGCCTGCTGGAGGGGATCTGGTGTCTCAGCATGTCACCTTCTCCTGCAGGTGCTGCTTCCAGCGGCCAGCTTGCTGCAGCTCATGGACGTTCGGCAGAACTGCTGTGACTTCCTGCAATCTCAGTTGCATCCCACCAACTGCTTGGGCATCCGAGCGTTTGCAGACGTGCACACCTGCACCGACCTTCTGCAGCAGGCCAACGCTTATGCAGGTAACGGGGAGCCGGGTGCCGCCCCTCTCCCGAGCTTGTGGATTTAATCACTTGGTCTGCGGTGGACTCCTCAGTTGTGAGAAGCGCACTTTCCCATGAAGCAATTGTAACTTAGGGACTCAAGACATGTGGAAAGATAGAAGATAGAAGAGTTGCGCTCATCACCAAGTGGAATAGGATTAATTGCCAGACGTTTGGTACCGACAGTCGTTTTCACAGGAGATCTGAGAAGACTTTGTGGAGGGAGGAGTCATTTGAGCGAGGTCTTGAAATAATCTTTGTTGTTGTTTAAGAAAATTTCGTTCTTGATTGAAGTGTTCTATGGGTATGATTTTAGAAGTCAAATACTACTGCATGTCTTCTAAAGGTGAGCCAGAGGCCCTGTTCTGCCTTTCCCCAGCAGGTCTTCTTCTGTAGGGCCACTCACTCATCTCCAGTTCTGAGAGAATTAAAGTGTGGGTTCTGACTCCACGGAAAGCTGCTTCATCTACTTTTTACCTCCATTTATCTAAATAAAATGTTTGTATCACTATTTCGGACTTACTAGTTTGAGACAGAGCTGTTGACTTTTGACAGAAGTACAAGATTGAGCTTTCACGGACTTTCCCTCATGGATACACGCTCTACGCTCTTCCCCATTGTATTCTCCTAATGCCATTTCTACAACTGAGCAGAGTAATAGATTATAATTAGTTTTTTTAAAATCAGAATTTTTTTTTTTTAATCAGAAAGGCAGTTAATAATTGTCTTTTTCAGGCCGCAATTTTATTCAACTTATAATCTCGCAGACATTAGAAAACATCTAAAGAGTGCTGGTTAATAGGGAATGAAGGGTAGCAGAATCGGTACTAGGCATAGACTATTGGATCACATTGTGCTCCTTTGTTGGGGAGTGCGTTTATTCAACAGTGGCTTGAATGCCTACTGCTAGACGCTTTTTAGGTGCTGGAGAAATCATGAAAAACTAAACAATTGAAGTCTCTGCTCTCATGAAAAAGAAATTGCCCTTTTCTTTTTTATAGTGAGTGTTCCTACCACTAATTCTTATACAGCAGATTTTTGTAAGAATTGAACAGTAACTGTTCATCAGATAATGTGCTGATTCCAGTTTGTTTCTCTGCTAAAGCTTGTCATCCTCTTATTTTTTTTAATTTAAATTCAATTAACCAACATATAGTACATCATTAGTTTTTGGTGTAGTGGTCAGTGATTCATTAGTTGTATATAACACCCAGTGCTCATCACATCTCATGCCCTCCTTAGTGCCCATCACCCAGTTGCCCCCATCCACCCCCACCTCCCTTTCCACAACCCTCAGTTTGTTTCTCAGAGTCCAAAGTCTCTCATGGTTTGGCTCCCTCTCTGATTTTTTCCCATTCAGTTTTCCCTCCCTTCCCCTATGGTCCTCTGCACTATTCCTTATGTTCCACATATGAGTGAAAACATCTGATAATTGTCTTTCTCTGACTTATTTCACTTAGCATAATACCCTCCAGTTCCTTCCATGTCGATGTAAATGGTAGGTATTCATCCTTTCTGATGGCTGAGTAATATTCCATTGTATATATGAACCACATCTTCTCTATCCATTCATCTGTTAAAGGACATCTCGGCTCCTTCCACAGTTTGGCTATTGTGGACATTGCTGCTATGAACATTGGGGTGCATGTGCCCCTTCTTTTCACTACATCTGTATCTTTGGGGTAAGTACCCAGTAGTGCAATTGCTGGGTTGTAGGGTAGTTCTATTTTTAACTTCCTGAGGAACCTCCATACTGTTTTCCAGAGTGGCTGCACCAGCTTGCATTCCCACCAACAGTGTCAGATGGTTCCCTTTCTCCACATCCTCACCAACATTTGTTGTTCCCTGTCTTGTTAATTTTAGCCATTCTAACTGGTGTAAGGTGGTATCTCATTGTGGTTTTGATTTATATTTCCCTGATGTCATCCTCTTGTTTTTAATGGGGTTTTGGGAGGGAGTATAGAGATGGATGTGAATGTTCGGTCCACCATGTTTAGCTGGAAAGAAATCTTCATTTTTTTAAAGACTTTATTTATTTATTTTAGAGAGAGCACAAGCAGGGGGAGGAGCAGAGGAAGAGGGGGAGGGAGAGAATCTCCAGCAGACTCCATACAGAGTGCAGAGCCCGATGCAGGTCTTGATTCCACAACCCTGAGCCAAAACCAAGAGTCTGATACTTAACCAACTGAGCCACCCAGGCCCCCCAGAAATCTTCATTGATATTTATTTCAACTTGATGACAAAGAAAGATCATAAGTGGCCCAGGTAATGGGTCTAGTTCTTTTAAACAATAGATTCAGGCAAGGCCCCCTCCTTCCCTTGCAGTAAGGCATCTCATTCTTCCCCCTGCCCAAACAAATACTGTCGATCTTCTGTTCTGTGTCTCCTGTCCAGCCCATGACTGGAAATGAGCTGAGGGCCTGCTGGCTGTCTACCTGCCAGCTTCCTGTGCTGTTATCCCCTTAGTCTACAAGACACTGAGCATGTGCTCTGTTTCTTAGAATCCTTGCATTCCTTTATCAACCCCCAGACCCCAGGAGCCTGCATAGATTCTCATTTCTCCCTGATGTCTGTTTCGGACCCAAATGGGGCTAGTTGTGAAGATGATGATTTTTGTGAAGGACGTTCCCCAGTTGGCCCAATTCTGAATTCTGATGACTCTTCCTGACTCTGACCCTTGACTCTCTTGTTTCTCTGCTGTCCCTTCCCTGCCTTCTTTTTCATTCCTCTCCCTCATTTTCTTTCTACTTTTTTCTCAAGGAGCCCTTTCTCTCCCTGGACAGGGCTCCCCAGCCCAGCCCTTGAAGAGGTCACTTTCTTGAGGGACGTGCGCAGGCTTTGCTTTAGCAGGAGCCAAGAGCTTGGCCAAGGCCCGGGTCAGCTTGTGAGCATCTGCTGGTGCGGGGGCAAAGGGAGAGTACTTAGATGCCAGGAATTCTCTTTCTCTCTTCCCTGTCCCGCCCCCGGCCTTCTTCCTCTGCATAACGTGTACATGCACGTAGGGTTTTGTGTTTTGCAGTTGGCTGATGCAGTTTTCTGAGGTTTGGGCTCTGTCCTGAAACCCCAGCTTTGACAAGGCTCCCTGCTTCTTCTAGCCTGGCTTTCCCATACTTTCCACAATCTGTGTTTTCTTCCTTTGGCCCTTTCACTGTCTAATGGTGACAGACACCATTGGGAGAATGGGGAGTATGCAGTTAGAACACATTGTGGGTTTGGTACTCCCTGGTCCTGATGCTGTCACGGGGATTGGGTGCTGTCAGCGTTGTGGGTGTGTGTGCACACAGATGCGTATGCAGATACCCTGATAAATTATTTTTAGTTGGCATTTACTGAGCTGTCACTATGGGTCACCCCCTGCTAAGTATTTTAGACACATTATCTCATTTAATGCATGCAGCAGCTAAAGAAACTAAGGCACAGAGAAGTGTAGTAATTGGTTGGGGTCACACAGCCGGTTGCGACAGAGGCAGGGTTCAAACCCAGATAGCATTGACTCCTGAGCCAGTGTTTATAACTACTACATTCTTTGGCTTCCAGGCTCCATTTGGACACAAGGTAGCCCTGTGGATTGGTAACCAGTGAGTGTTGGTGACTAGAGTTGACATTTTTCATTGGAAGTGTGAGCCTGGAGGACCATACCATGTAGTCACCAAATCCCAGCAGCCAGACCATGTAGACAGATGACCAACTTCTCTGCTAGACTTGGGGGGTTTAGTCATCTTTGGGTGGGGAGGTGAGATGTAGATGTCTTCTGCTCCCTGTTGGCAGGCTACCCTCTCATGGCACATGCGAGTCCTCCTACTGTCCCTGGCATGGCTAGCGTGACTTCAGATTGAGAGTCTCCTCCCTTTGGTGTAGGCCCTCTATGGAGCCCGTGACTATCTCCTGCTCGTAGCTTTCTCTGTAGCCCTCAGCTGTGCACATTGGAGAAGTCATGGTAATGCAGAGGTTGGTAAGACCTGGATGGGAAGATTTTAGGAGAAGCAGGGTGAAGGTGAAATTGTGAAGTGTTTAGAGAAGGATATATAAAATGATTATCCACACTTAATGCCTCATGCCTACCCACGGATGTGAGTCTGCTTCGTTTTTTTTGGTCTTGTACCTCCTGACTTTAGATGGAACCTGGCATTCTCTGCCATCACTGCCTCTTGAGACAGAGCTGATGGCTTGTCTCAGTCCCATTATAAGTGTGGGGATGTGGGCACTGACGAGGATCACATACAAGGGGCAGGCAGTGTCAGCCCTTGTGGTCACAGGCTTCCCTGCCCTATGCCTCGCATTAGGAGGTGTTTTAAACCAAGAAACTACAGGGAGACCTTCCACTTCAGAACTAGGGATCAGACCAGCCAACACTTGGAGCACAGCTTCCTCTCTGTGATGGGGGTAGTACATCCATCATGCTGTGTTTCCAGGACGGCTTGGGGGATGGGAAGACAGGGAGGAGAGCTGCCTGCAGAAGTAGGTGTCCCCAGGGGCTGTGTCCCCAGGGCTCCCTGCCGGTCTCATGATCCGCAGTAAGAGGGCCTCCCATCTGGGTCCTGGTGGACAGATGAGGCTCCTCGGGTCACCACTCCTGCTGCTACTTCTGGCGAGAGCCATTTCCAGAGCTTCTGATTTTGGTTTCTCTTTATCCAGTTGCTCAGGCAGGTATGTCCCGCTTCCCACGCCCTTTCTGGTCTCTGGCTAGCTGGCTTCTGCCTGTACTTGTCCACGACCCGCAGCTCTACTTCTGAATTCTATTCTGTTTTTCTCCTCTAACACAAACTTTCTTTTGCTCTTGTTATTGCTTTTGTTACTACTGTCTTTTTTTTTTTTTTGTTACTACTGTCTTAATAGTAAACCACCCCTGACGGTTATAGAAAAAGCAGACAGGCAGAAAGAGCAGGAAAAGCACCACAGTTCTACTCAGAGAGAACCACGGGCAGCATCTTGATATAGAGTCATGCCCATCCTTACCATGGCATGTGTATGTTTTACAGCTTAAACAAAAATCTTCACATGGGGAGCCTGGGTAGCTCAGTCGGTTAAGCGTACAATTCTTGATTTTGGCTCAGGTCATGATCTCAATGTTGTGGGATTGAGCCCTGTGATGAGCTCAGTGCCCAGTGGGAGATCTGCTTGAGATTCTCTCCCTCTTCCCCTCCCCCCCTGCTTGCTCTCTCTCAATAAATAAATAAAAAAAATTAAAAAAAAATCTATCTTCGGGGCGCCTGGGTGGCTCAGTCGTTAAGCGTCTGCCTTCAGCTCAGGTCATGATCCCAGGGTCCTGGGATCGAGCCTCGCATCGGGCTCCCTGCTCAGCGGGAAGCCTGCTTCTCCCTCTGTCTGCCACTCCCCCTGCTTGTGTTCCTTCTCTTGCTGTGTCTCTGTCAAATAAGTAAATAAAATGTTAAAAACAAACAAACAAACAAACAATCTTCAAAAAAAATCTTAGAGTATTCTGAACACCCTTCCATGTTAGCAGATACATTACTATACCATTATTACTGAAACAAATTTATTCAATAAAATTCAACTCATCATAAACATATACTCATCATAAAAAAATTCAAACAGTACACAGAGTTATAAAATGCAAAGTTAATCTTCTCCCAGGCCTTCTCTCTGAAGGGGACTGGGGGACTATCTTGGGTAGCCCTATGGAATATATATATAATATATATATATTATATATATATATAATGCTTTTTAACATACCTAAATAGAAGCATTCTGTACTCATTGTACTTTTTCTTGACTTAATACAAAATCTTGGAGTTCTTTCCAGACCCTTGTGCATGACTGTATCTTATTCTTTTCCTCTGCTGCATCAGATGGATGAACTATATAGTTTACTTAAGCAGTCCTCAATTGATGGACGTCAATGTTACCAATGTTTCCCTCATAGAAAATGCTTAAGTGAGAATTGTTGTACGTGCTATTTGGAGAACACTTGCTAGTGTTTAAGTAGTAGTACGATTGTAGCTGTCCAGTAGTACCAGCTTAGTAGCATAAGGCAGCTCAAAGAGAGTGTGCACTAAAAAAAAAAAAATGATGGATTTTGCCAAATTGCTCTCCAAAAAATGAAACTATTTTTAAGGGGAGCTTGTGCCTTCTGCTAATTCATCAGCTGTCTGGTGAAGGCACTGAGAGGTAGACACAGTACAGCTCTGGGAAGACTGGAGCACCTCCTCTCTCCACCCTGCTGCCTATTTGCTTTCCTGTTTGGAACGGCCCTGTCTCTTCCTCCTGTGGCAGTCCCCTTTGCTTCCTCTGGGTCCAGTTTCCCCCTCAAGTTTATGCCCCCAGATTTTTTGCCGTGATATTTTATTCTGGGGTCGGGGAGGGTTGTTGCATGTTTAGAAGCTGACTGCTTAGACCCTTGCCCGCAGCTGATGGGGTCGCGAGCAGCTGGGAAAGGGACCCTGGCCTTTTATGCAGCCTGTTTCTTACACCTCATTATTGTTTCCAGGACCGCTTAATCTTTAACCTCATCTGCCAGGGCCCAGGTTTATGGGGACTCTGTTGCTTGATAATTGGGCAGCCCTGTACTGGGCCATCAGCAGAGCTGGTTGGGAGGGATGTTAATGGGACCCCATTAATGAAATGGCAATTAAAATTCTTTGGCCATGTTGTTTATATCAGTCTGCCAAAGCTGAGCTGAAGTCCTTCAGCCATGGGATGGAAAAGCCATCGGATTTCATGTGTTCATGGAGAGAAATAGCCTTCTTTTGACTGAGTCACTTGAGATCGTGGAATGAAGTGATTAAATTAAGGGCGACGAAGATCGTTGACAAATCATTTAAAAAACATGAGCGTCTGACTCAGTGAGGGTTGTCTTATGAAATTGCCTCCTCCGACTTGGCATCATGAAATGATGACAATGATGGGTAATGATGACTGTAGGAGTTTTTCACCCTCTCTGAGCACTTGCTGAACACAGGCATGGTGCTGCGCATTCCGTAGGCATTACTTCATTTTGGCCACGTGACTGTGAGAGGTGGTTATTATTTCTCCAATTTGTAGATGAATAAACAGAAACGCCAGGAAGCGATTATTGTAACTTGCCCAAGATCACACAGTTTGTGAGTGGCAGTGCGCGCATTCACAGGGAGGCTGTGATACCAGAGCCCAGAGCTCGGACAGCTTCTCTGTCTGTGGCGCCTGCCTCACTCCTGCCTCCCCCTGATTTTCTGCTGCTAACTCGAAGGTGGCAAATGAAGCAGGAGTGCAAGACATAGCTAGTTTTTGGAGAATAAGTTTCTTTCTTTTCTTTTTTTTTTTTAAAGATTTTATTTATTTATTTGAGAGAGAGAGAATGAGAGACAGAGAGCAGGAGAGGGAGGAGGGTCAGAGGGAGAAGCAGACTCCCTGCCGAGCAGGGAGCCCGATGCGGGACTCGATCCCCGGACTCCAGGATCATGACCTGAGCCGAAGGCAGTCACTCAACCAACTGAGCCACCCAGGCGCCCTGGAGAATAAGTTTCTTTTAGGAAACTTCCCTTATCCTTCTATTTCCTGGGTAACAGGGAACTCTGGTGTCGAAGCAATAACACTGTGAACAGCGCAGTTTTGATGTAGTTCCTTGGTGTGTGTGTGTGTGTGTGTGTGTGTGTGTGTGTGTGTGTGTGTTAGAAAGGGGGAATTAAGTCACCCGGGAAAGAGAGCTCTTATGCCACCATCCCCAGGGAGGAGAGAGGTAGTAATATTTAGGGTCTGAGGGCTGGTGGTTATGACCCTTGAGGGACATGGTCAAGATGAGAGCCCTGTTATTTTCTGTGAGACTTTGCCTGCAGCAGGGAAATGGGGAACCCTGAAAGCCGAATCCTGATCAGGAAAGCTTACTTCTGCCCTCCAAAAATAGGGCAGTAGGGGACAGAGAGATTTAAAGCGGTTCTGTTTTATTGTGTTACCCTACTAAAATGTTTTGATTCTGTTTGTGTGTCCACCTGTGTCAGCCTGTCTTTCCTTGGTGGGCGGTGGAGGGGAGGGAGGGGATGGTGACCAGTAGTTAAAGTCAGAACTACTCATTCCTATTCCCTGGGGCTGTTGGCTCTGGAATAATGGGGTTCATTTCATCTGTGCGGGTCAGAGAAGTTATAGATGGGCTTAGTTCCATTTGTTCTGGGCTTGTGGTTTAGATGAACTTGATTAAAGGCTTAGTTTATTTCATCCCATTAAGAGGGAGGAATGGGTTTGGGATTAACTTGGGAGGTTGCCCAAGTCCTAGGCACTCCTGAAGAATGGGCAGGGAAGCGCAGGACATGCAGATGTATGGACACTGAGAATTCAGCTTCGAGTAAGACATACACAAGATAGACCCTGCCCCCATGGGGTTCACAGCCCCAGTATGAAGGAAAGACTGCACATGATAAAACAGCCTGATTAGGGCGATGATAATTTTTATTTTCAGTTTTGGGTTCTTTGGAAACACAGAATATCCCTTCCTCTAGCCTGGTGGGCAGGGGGATTAGGAAAGAATCTTAAATCAGGGGTTAGGTCTAAGATTTGAACCCTGGACTGATGCCAAAGTGTTTAGAACACTACTCTTCTAAGGTTTTGTTTTATTTTTAAAGAAAGGTTTTTAGATTCATTTTTTTTTTTGTCTCTCTACAATAATAACCCTAAGAGGGATTCTTAGGATGCTCTGACACCTATATTGAATTTTACTACCATGGCCTGCTTAGGACAAATTATCATCATCATGGGGACCAAGAATATTTGTTGTCATCATATAGCCTTGGTTTCAAAACCTGGCTCTACCACTTAACTGCTTTGTGATCCTAAGCACATGGCTAAATAACTTTCTGAACTTCCATTTCTTGATTTGTGTAATGGGGATATTGATGCTTCAATAGGACTTTGGGGAGAAGTAAGTGCCTAGCACAATGTTAGCTGCTATTAGGAAATGCCCTCAGCTTTCTCCAGGCCTGCTTCCTTGAAAAGGTGGAGCTGTGCCCCTGGAGCTAGCCTGTTCTCATCCTTTCAGCTTTGGGAAGATGTGTGTGTGTTGGTTGGTAGGGAAAGGACGTCAGGTTATCTGGTGGTTTCCCCGCCCCCCCCAACCTCCATAATTTCTCATCCAAATGGACAGGAACAGACATACAAAACTTGGAACTTAAACAGTGCTTGTTACTTATGGTAAAGGCTGGTTAATTAGGACTCTTAACCAAAAGTCTTAAGTGGCTTTTCCCCCACCCCTGTTCCCATTCCTCCTACGAAAAAGAAGCAAAAAGACTAGAAGAGTTAGAGTTTATTATTGGAGACCTCCCCTTCAAGGGGCTAGTCCATGGTTAGAAGATACTGTGCTCCCTGCGCACCCCACCTGTCCCCTAAGATCTAGCCTACCTGCCTGTCCATTGTATCTCCTGGAGCCTGGCAAGTTTTTCAGTGAACATGTGTTAGAGGAATGAAGATATAGCCTAGGCCCCAGCTAGACTGGGCTGTTGTTGTTTTCTAGACATGCTCTGCATTTTCCTGCTTCCATGCTGTCCTTTATACCTGGAGTGCCTCTCCCAGTTGTGGCCCTGTGGATTTGGGGTTGGAGTTACTGGTGCCTTGTCTTATGCCTCTTATAAGCTAGTAGGCTCCTTGTAGGCATCAGCTCTGCTTTCTTCATTTTTGAAGAAACACTGCATCTGGTACACTATACATTAATGGTTATTGACCATTTGCTGTGATCTCAGGAAATGTGAGTTACTTCTATTTGCTTATTTAGTGCCCATACACTTTTATGAAACAGCTACTATTATTAGCCCCATTTAACAGATGAGAAAACTGTGTAGCCTTAGGAAATTGAGTATCATATCACTAGAAAGTTTGTTGTACTTGATGGAATTAAAGTGGGTCTCTAAGGCCTTTGGGGTCCACAGCCTTATCCACAGGACCTGCAGTCCCAAGGGATGTCTCTGATGAAGTGGAAAAGCTTCTCTCTTGGAGAGCAGTGCTGCCCAGGAGAACTGGACTTTGTGAAGCAGGAACATGGGCTGATGTAATATTCACCCTTCATTTCTAAAGAGTTTCTTAAAGAACTCAAAATGGTCTCATCAATTTACATATTGTTGTCTCTGAGCTTCCAAACAAGCTTGAGACCTAGGTCAGCTATTACAGTCCCATTTTATGGACAATGAAGCCAAAGGCTGGAAAGAAGTGACTGTAAGAGGTGGAGTTAGGACTCAAACCCAGGTCTTCTCACTCTTAGCCAAGGCTCTTGACTGCATTCTCCTTTAATACACCAAAGCAAACAAAGAATCCACCAACAAACAAGTGTTAAAGCTAGAGGATTCTCAGGGAGGTATCTTCTGGGAGCAGAGGTGTTCCTTTCTGGGAAGCGGCTGGGGAGAGGGCTGACTTGAATATAAAGTCTGCTGGGTAACTTGTGTCTCCCAGGAAATCAAGTTGGCCAGAGTAGCCTGTTCCTGCTTTTCTATCTTGTTGAGTGTTGCTAGTAGAAAGGGGGCTCTGGGGGGTCCACCCTGTCTCCTCAGACAGAAGGGGAAGGGAAGGAGTTTCCCTCTTTGCTCCCTTTCTCTGTGTTTCCCTGCTCACGAATCTCCTGGGTCCCAGGGTGCTAGTCCTGGGTGGGAATCTGCTGCCTCTCCCTACCAGCTGCCCCCTCCTCACCAGCTGCTGCTTCCTGGGAGGATTTCTGGAGGGATTTCAGTGGGAGGTTCCAGATGGGCAGGACAGCAGCCCACTTCAGAAAGAAGGGACCTAGATTCAAATTCTGTTGTGCCCCAGAGACTGAGAGATGGGGAAGCGTGGGGGCTGACTGTTTCCTGCCTTGATTGATCTTTGAGAATTTCTGGTTTGTTAACCAAGCCACTTAGAATACATATCGCTGCACTTCATCTTTCTTTGCAAAATCCAAGCCCATCTACTTTTGGCTTTATGAGCTTTGTGGAAGTACTTTTCACACCTTGGATTTTAACTTCTTACCTCCCCCTATTTTCTTCATTCTTTTCCCTCCTCCAAATGTCAGGTTTTGGTCAGCCAAAGAAAAGGCAGGGAGACTCTGTGTGGCTCTGAACCACGGGGATGTTGGTGCTGGTTTGCCTGACTCTCCTGCTGAGCTCAGCCTTGGCAGGTCCACAGAGTCTTGATGTCCGTCCTGCATTTTGTTTTGGTGTGGTGACTCCACACCAAAATTTTCTCTCCACTATTTCTTGGTGTTGCCAACAGATGGAGGTCTCTGGTCCAAAGACATCTTGGAACAGAAAGGGCATATAGGGAGAATCCTGTTGCTTTCCCAGGCCTCCAGGCCAAGAAGGCATTCCCATCACCCAAAGGAGATTGTTCACTTGTTTTTATTTAAAAGTTTTTAGGAATAGACGGTTTAAAAAATAATACGATCTACTCTTAAATATTCCCTTCGTTAGGGAAGTCTTTTAAATGTCTAACCGAAAATCTAACCAAAGTCCTTTTCCTGTTCACATATGGAGAAGCACGGCCAGCTTTTTACTTTATGGCATTTGCTTCCCATTGTAAAGGATCTGCCTTTTAAATTTGTTTTTGTTATGTGCAAACATTCCTGAGTTTCGGGATGGACAAGGCTTAGTTGTGGGCCCAGTGATCTCAGTGGGCCGCTGGGGAGCAGGTGGGGAGCCCTTTCTGTCCAGTGAAAGGTGGACCAGATTGTTTGTAACTGGATCTCTGAGAGTAAAATACTGACATTTGGAGGCTCTGGATGAAGGGTGTATGGGAATTCTTTGGGTCCGAAAGTATTTCAACATAAAGTTTAAAATGAGTTTTATAAGAAATGATTTAAGTCTTCTTTGTTTGGCTTTTAAGAAGCCAATGAACGTGAGAGCAGAGCTGAGCATGCTCTGGTTTCCCTTTCCATCGCGCAGCTAGCTGCGGCAGACCCGCTCTGTCCACAGCTTCCCCGGCACGGAGCACTCTGAATCTCACCCAGGGGCTGGCCAGGCCACGTGGGGGTAGCCCTCGCTGGCAACTGGAAGGTGTCGCCTCTAGAATGATCCAAGAAGCTACGAGGACAGAGAGGGGCTGCCAAAGAAAGAAGAGAGGGGGCCGGGAGTCTGGAGGGCAAGGAGCAAAGATGCTCCTGGGGGCAGTGGGGCAGAACCACAAGAGAGCCCCAGAAAGGGGCACATGACAAAGGACCCTGTGATCTCCAGAACCTGCTGCACCAGGAATTGTCAGCTCTTGGGCCAATGTACCTTGGCATAACTTGTGAAAATACTTTCACATTTCCTTTCCCATCACAGCATGGGAGTGAAGCAAGATGAGCCGTTGTATCCCCATTATACAGAGGGACAGTGAGGCCTAGGGAGGTGAGGCCATTGGCTCAGGGACACTTCTTGCAAGTGGCAAAGCCAGAATTTGAGTCTAGTTGCCTTCTTTCTGAAGTGTACACTCCTTCACTGACATTTCGCTGTCTCTGTAATAGCAACATGGTGGCCTGGGCAAAGGTCGGGGTAGGAATTGCACTTGGCATTTCCCTTGCGTGGACATCCGGCCTGTGTGTTTTGTCTTGGTTTAGGTGTCCCCAAATTCCCCTCCATCTTAATGGTTCCCCCTGGCCTGCCTCTCATGGACTGTTGCTAGTGGTGGGGGGGCCAGCTGTGTTGCCTCGATGCCTGGACAGATGCTTAGTTGGGCCTCCTTGTGAATCAGAGACTGTAGTAGGCTTGACTTTGGACACAAAAGGATGATGCCTTCCGCCAGCCGTGAAATGTTGACTTCGTACCAGAACCCCTGGAGACTTCCAGCCACACAGCAGTTCTGACCCACTTTTGTTTGGCTGAGCTGCAGGGGGCACCGTCTGTAAATCTGCCAGCTTGCGCCTTGAGGGGAAATGAGCTCAATTAAGTAGGCAGGTCCCAGTGAGGCTTTTTTGCAACGCCATTAATAATCGCATGGAGCATGGAAAAAATATAACCTCACATCTCTCTGCCCCATTTTCATCTGTGTCGATGTTCAGGGTGGAGGATCACACAGAGGGACGCCTTTGCTGCCAGATTGAGACTAGTTTCCCTTCAGCCAGGATGTGCTGTCTTTCTGTCTGCCTCTCTGTCTGTCCCTTTTCCTCATGCCTGCCCCCAAAGTGCCCAAGACTCCGCTGTGAATTTCACAGATTGCCAGGGCCATGGAAGGGCAGCAGTGTGTTATAACTTTGTTTTCTGAACCTCTGCCTTTTTTTTTTTTTTTTTTGGAACAGAGCAGCACTTTCCAGAGGTGATGCTGGGGGAAGAATTTCTTAGCCTAAGTCTGGACCAAGTGTGCAGCTTGATATCCAGTGACAAGCTGACTGTTTCTTCAGAGGAGAAGGTACGGCATGGCCCCTCGGTGAAACAGGACCCTCACGCGTGAGGCGGCCATGGGAGGGACAGTGAGACCTTGTCTCTTTTTCAGCGGAAAAAAAAAGGAGCTCATTTTTTTTTTGTCCCTTTAAATAATTAGAAAAGGACCTTCTGGCCCATGTTCACTACATTTGCTGTCTGGACCCTTTGAGGAAGAAATAACGCTGCTGCTGATGATGGTGACAAAGCTGCCTCCATTAACTGGACATTTACAGTTTGCCAAGCACTCTGCTAAGTGCCTTGTTCTCTTCAGTTCCCTCAGCCTTCACCACAGCCCTGTGAAGCAGGCATTGCCCTTGTCCCCACATTGCAGATGAGGAAAACTAACTTGGAGGAGTTAATTAGCTTGTCTGCAGTCACTCGGCTGGTCACTGCAGAGTTGCAGTCTTCCTGTCACCTGGTCTTAGTCACTGTCCCACATGGCCTCTTGGGAACATCATAGAGCATTTAAGCCAGAGCTGACCTTTGGGAAACATCTATTCTAACAGGGGATTGGAACTTTTACTGTTGAGGAAACTGAGGCTCAGAGAAGGGATAGGATCTGTTGAAGGTTCCACAGTGAGTGACTGTGGCAAAACTAGAACCTGGGTCTCTTGACACCTAGTGCCCCAACTCACCGACTATATACCACTTCCTTGGTGCTGCAGGATTGATTTCTGCCCACTGCTTTAGCTGACCCCTGAGGGCTGATCTGTCCTACCTCTAGGTCTTCCTTCTCACTGACGCTCCGCTTGGATTATTCTCCCGTTTCTAATCTCACCTGTTGGAAACCAGTTCCCGTTCCAGTTCTTTTTTTTTTTTTTTTTCCTGTTCCAGTTCTATCAAGAAGAACTTCTTTACTCCAGGAGATGTAGTCTCCTATATTGAAAGTAACATACACTTTGGTGTTGGCCAGTAGGGTCCAAATCTTATCTCTAGTATTTACAAATTAATTGGTGACCTTGGGTGAGATAGTTTGCTTCTTCATCTGTTTCTCATGTATAAAGTGAGAATGGTAATAGGACATACTCCAGGGGTGGTTGTGGGGATTAAATGGGATAAGGTGTGTCAAATGCCTGGTGTCACACCTAGTACTTGGTAGGTGCTCATTCGGTGGTAGCTGAGTTTATTATCGACCATGTGTCTGGAATTTATTCCTTTCTCCTCTGTGTTCCAGAATAATACTCACCTTGTTCTGTTTTTTACTGCAGTTAGTTTTGAGCCCATCTGACCTCCTCCACTTGACCATGAGTTCCCTGATGGTAGTGACCACATCTTACTCTTCCCTGCATCCTCAGAGATGCTCAATACATGTTTCTTGGATTGTCTTAGTCCACTCATTGTGTCCCAGATTGAGGTCCTTTTCTGAGGAAATATTTAAGGAAAAGCCTTTGAGAGGGATCTTACATTGGAGATGAGTGTCCAAAGCCACATGTCCAGAGAATAGGGTGGCATCACAAGCCCCCGCCTGTTGTCCTGCAAAAGTTTGATCCAGAAGAAAAATAGTTGTGGATTGGAATCATGGGCTGCCCCAAGACTTCAGAGGGATTTCCAGAAGATTGACTGGCACAACTAGCTGGACTGTCTCTTAGACTCAGTGAGGCTTCTACTTTCATTAACTGATGTGAGATATCACCTGCAGGGTAAAGGATGCCTCTGGCCAGGCCATGGCCTCTTCCTGCTCCAGCCCCAGCAGCAAAGACTCCCTCACTTCTTGCCAAGCCCTGTTTAATGTCTTCTCCGGATCGTGCTACTAAATGGGCACAGTTTGGAGGAAGGAACTAATTAGTTGATTGACCGTGTGGTAGTTGGTGCAGTTGGCCAGTTTGGGGCCTGCTTGAGTGTGTCCTCAGGTAGTCTGAGAAAATGTCAACAGCCATATAAGCAGCAGGATTTGGATCGTCGTGGGGGTATTTGGGTTGAGAGGGGGGACCCTGCTACCTTTAACTCCTGTGGGCCCATCCTGCTCTGAGATCATAGTAAGCTTTCCTCAGGTGAGGGCTTATCTGTGCTTGCTGTGTCAGGGTGGTGGTGCAGGTGGGTTGTTAAGAGGGAGAGGCATTTTAGTGCCCTGGAAACCACTTGGGCTTTGGACTCAGGAAGACCTGTTTCCATGCTCCACTTGATGCTTACTGGCTCCTTGATTTTCAGAAGTCACTGGTCTCTTTGAACCTTGATTTTCTTACATGTAAAGTGGGACTACTAAGAGTACCTCCCTTACGGAGTTAGGAGGATCACAGATACTGGGTGTAAAAAATCAAATATAGTATTCAGCAGGTGCTAATAAATGGCGGCTGTCATTGTAATGACCATAGTCCTCTGTTTTGAGGCACCATTGACAATGTTCATGGTATCAGTGTTGCCACTGATAATGGTAAAATAAGCCATGGAGTTAATTGCATCTTTCCAGAAGCAAAGAAGCATGACATTAAATCTACGTGCTTAGAACATTGTCTATAGTGGCTCTCATTCATTCATATGCTTACATAGGAGTTGCTTGTTCTGTGTAATTAGAGTTTAGAGTAGAGGTTTTTTTTTTTTTTTTTAAGATTTTATTTATTTATCTGAGAGAGAGAGTACAAGCAGGGTGTTGGGGGAAGGCAGAGGGAGAAGCAGACTCTCCACTGAGTAGGGAGCCTGACGCGGGTCTCAATCCCAGGACCCTGAGATCATGACCTGAACCGAAGGCAGATGCTTAACCGACTGAGCCACCCAGGTGCCCCAAGAGTAGAGGTATTTTTTCACGTCAGCGAAGTTGTATATTATATTTGGTTCTCAGAAGTTATTTGTAACTTCAGAGTTATGTGATGCTTTTCATAAGGTAGATTGCTGATGATCTTGATCCCTTTGGTACCTTTAAGGTTGGCAGTATAGTTTTTTTTAATTTTAAAGGTTTTATATTTCAGTGACCTCTGTATCCACACTTGAACTCACAACCCCTAGATCGAGACGCATGCTCTACTGACTGAGCAGCCTGGCGCCCCCTAAGGTTCACAGTATAATTTTGAGGCTTATCAAAGAATAGTGGGGTTTGGCCCGTGTTTTCTATTTCTAATTTTATTTCCCCTAATTGATTACATATTTCTGGAAGTTAAATAGCTGGAAGCTTTTGACAATTGGATGTTTGTTGTTTGAATGCTAGCTCTTAAGGCTTTGAAAATTCTGTGATGTGTTCCAGGAGATTTTGTGATTTCTACTTCCTTTAGTTACATTTCATAATAAGTAACCCCTTGCATATACAATAGCCTTTTCTTTCACTATTGCATTGTAGTGAACTTAATGGAGTATATTTGAAGTAATATAAGGGATCTTAATTTAAGCTAAAATTCAACTGCATTTGATGTTAACATTTGCGGGGGCTGCGTGGCTCAGTCAGTTAAGCATCCAACTCCTGATCTCTGCTTGGGTCTTGATCTCAGACCCCGTTCAAATCCCACTTCAGGCTCCATGCTGGGGGTGGAGCCTACATTCAAAACAAACCAAAACAAAACAAAGAAAAAACCCTCCAAAAACATTTGCAGAAAACTGAACTGCACTGGTAATCAAATAACCTGTATTGAGCTAAATCCATATTTGAACAGTAAATCAGCTATATTATGATTTACTTCTTTGTCTACAGCCCACAGATTTCTTTTGCAGCCAGATTTCAGATATTGAAATGTGAAAAAACTATGCATCTGAGAATAGAGGAAATGTGGTATTTTAGTAATGAGGATTATAAGTGGCTGTGGCTAGGCCCAGGCAGTTTGCTTGTCGGGAGTTTGAAAAAGTAGAGGTTCTGTGGTTGAAGTGGCTGATTTCCAATCCTGCCTCCACTGCTCTAACAGGCTGAGTGACTTTGAGCAAGTTATTTGTCTCCCACCAGAATGGATGCACCATATACAGTCATGGATTTTCTCCATCTTATGGTCACTGCCAGGGTGGTATTGGTATCAGGTTCACGGTAGACACATAAACAAAGACCATTTGTTGAGTGAATGAGTAAGAGAACTCTATGTCTCAGTCTTCTCATCTGTAAAAGGGGGGCAATGATAGTAGAGTACCTATCTGAGGATGAAATCAGATGACATGTGAAAAGTTCTTAGCCCACAGGAAGTGTTCATTACTGTAAGATATGATTACTACTGCTACTATTATTACCACTATCCTCCTCCTCCTCCTGCTCACTGTTGACTGGGGGCATTTCTCAAGGGGAAGCTCTTCCCAGAGCCCATGTTAGTCTGGGTGGTTGTGTGACCTGGGGCTTGGTGCCGAGCAGGGACAGAGAGTGGGAGTAGCCTCTTGCTCTCCAACATTCCCAGCTCCCTGGTCCTGGTCTGGGCTTCTCCCAGGGCTCAGATACTGTTCTTCCTCCAATATCACTTGCTGTTACCCGTGCCTCTGTCCTCCACTATTCTCAAGTTCCTGAGGGCTGCGAGGGTGCCCCAGTCATCCTTGTGCCACGGCAGGCTGACCCAGAGCCCTCGGCCAGCTCTGTGGAGCTGCTAAGCAGTTTGCCCTGAGTGACTGGGGCCGGATGCCGCCCTAAGCCAGCTGAGGTTGTGGGAATAATTGTCACACTTTTTCAGGGAATAAGGACAAATGTGGGAACTAGAGGTCAGAGGACGCATGGATCCCTGCCATTTTCTCTCCTGTTTTTCCTTCATGTAGTTCTGGTTTTAAAATTCCTGGTATTTGAGGGAAGACAAAAGGACCTGGTAGGAGTTAAAAAATCATGAGTTCTTTGGGTGGGACCCCTTCCCTCTGCTGCCCCTTACCACTCCCCTACCCCAGGACAGAGCAAAGGCACACCGGAATAAGCCCTTCACAGTCACCTGTTTCTTCCACAGGGAGTTGTCTGGGCTCACAGCTCAGCCTGTGAGCAGATAGTCTGTTTATTGTATTCGACTTTGAGACCACGGAGTTCACCCCCACTGTGGACAGCTTCTGGGCCCCAGGGGCAGGCAGGGTAAGCAGCCCTCCAGGGCAGATGCACTCTAAGGAGAAGAGTGGTGACTCTCCAGTTCTAGTGCAGTTTTGCCACGGAATTGCTGGTTCTGAATCTGAATCTTCGCTTTCTTAGCTGGTATGTATGTCTCTACTTCTCAGGAATTCTCTGCCTCCTTATGAAACACTATTGAAGTTTTCAGAATGAGTACTAACGGGGAAATGGCCCACAGTTTAGATACAGGTCAGGAAGACATTGGTTAGGTCTCTTAAAAAATTAGTGTCAGGTGTGTATTGAAATGAGAACTACCACTTAGTTTCTCTCTGCGAGATCACCTATTTGATGAGCTGTTGTCCCCTAACCCTGTAATCAGAAGCCAAATTCTGCTATCTTCTGAAATGTCTCCCAGGATCGTTGGTGTTGCATGCCCTCCCGTCTGAACTCCTAGCCTCTCCGGTCAACGGTGGGTAGAGGATGCCGGCTGGAGCTCCTTGACCACTAGGTTAGACTTGAGTGCTTGCTGCCCGGGTCTCACCCAGTGATTTAGCAGGTACATCCTGCTGCCTCGCCAGAGCTGTTGGAAGCCTCACCTTCCTGTGAGGTCAGTAGTTAGAGTTGCCAGCTTCTCGGCTTGCAAACAACCATCTGGCCTGGTCCCTGGTCACAGCATTACTCCTTTCACTGTTCTCCTTTGGAAAGTGCAATTCAGTAAGCACCTATGAGCAGAACACCACAGCACTATGACCAGAAATCGACCTTGACTGCCCACCGTTCCCCAGGTGCATTTCACACATTTTTTTTTTTTTTTGAAGTGACATTTGTGTTGAAGTAAGTTCACTGGGACATGAACAAAGTGAAATAACCACTGAACTAGGTCACAGATCCAGTAACAGAACCCCAGAAGTCCCTTCCCATCACTGCCTCCCACCCCGAGGAGCATGACTACCATTTTGACTTCTCACGGATCAGTTTTGTCTGTTTTTGAACTTTATAGAAATGGAATGCTGGTGTGTGTATGCTTTACATGTGACTTCTTTGGCCCAGCATGCTGTGCAGCACATCATTTCTACTTCTTGCACAAACTCCCAAGTGGGAGATTATTGTCCCCATTTTGCAGAGGAGGAAACTAAGGCATGTTGACAGTAAGTAGCTTTGTGGTTTGAAGCTGACTGTGTCTGCTTGCCAGGCCCCTGCTCTCTATGAACGCATGCCCACCCTGACAGGGAGATGGGGTGAGTGGCCCTTAGGACTGTTTAGGGGCTTGCATTCTGGATACGAAACATGTATCCTTATGTGGCCGAGAGAAGTAGTTGCCTGTAGTCAAAGTTCAAGGAAAGCGCCCTGGAATGTTTTATTCCAAATTGTTAGGTGGGGAAGACCTCCTGGAAAAAGAGTATTTGAGCTAAAATTTGGAGACTAAGAGGAGGATTTTGGAAAGCCATTCTGGTTGAAGGGATTGTAGGAATCCAGACGTGGAAGTTTGGGATACCTTATTCTATTTGGGGGAATGGTAACCGATGGGATGAGAGTCCAGGGTCTTTGGTGGGGGTCATGGGAGATGGGGCTGGAAATGGAATAGGTTAGGGGGTGAGGACTTTCTTCTCTAGGTCAGTGTATATCCCACTGTGTGCGGTAAAACGGCAATGTTTGTGAGATGTTCTCAGGTCCGACGCATTTAGGAGACAGTGACCAAACACAGGAACCAGGTTAAGAAACTGAAGGACTTGTCAGAGCTTTTATATGTTAACGAGTTCTGTGAAGCTCTGAAGGAGATTTGGGGGTGTGCATGATGTGTTCTGCAGGCTCATTTGGTCCCAGAACCTCCTTTACTACAGAATGTCTCCTGCCCCTAGTATTCTGAGGACCACATTATGGAGAATAGTTTTGAGGCTGATTTTCTTTGGTTGCCCCAGATATTCTATGATTTATTGATTTTCCTTTTTTGTAGTTCTTTTCATTAAGGATGTATAATTTTTGATTATGAGACCATCTTCAGAGGATGTTTTGTCCATGGGAGTCTGGGTTGCCCTGGGTTGTGGAAGTGCACCCCAAGGGCAGGTTTACTGGCTTAGAAACTGTTTCTGTATTCTTTTTTTGTCTTGAGTATCCACTGTACTATCTGGATAATATCACTTCAGACCCCATATCTGTATGTAGTGTGAGCCTGGGGTTTTGATTTCTTGAAGATATATGGTTTTTAACTTCCTAGCCTCCAGGAGATGTTGAGCTCCCTTCCCCCTTCCCAGAGCAGATGGATGGAG
The DNA here is from genome assembly GCF_054177405.1 of Leptonychotes weddellii. Classification (NCBI taxonomy): domain Eukaryota; kingdom Metazoa; phylum Chordata; class Mammalia; order Carnivora; family Phocidae; genus Leptonychotes; species Leptonychotes weddellii. Next base: position 112,561,459 of record NC_138375.1, read on the forward strand.
TTCATCTAGTCCCAGTACACGGGACTGTAGGTGGGTAACACTGTCCATGGAGAGCCGGTGGCATAGACATTCTACCTGATAAGACACGAGTTCTGAACGATTCAAGTCCATGTCTGAATTGTACGGGCCTGTGACCCATTTTGGCCTTAGCTTCCATTCAGCTGCCAGACTTGCATAATTAATAAATAAATAAATAAATAAATAAATAAATAAATAAATAAATAAAATAAAAAATAAAAATAAATAAAGAAAGAAAGAAAAATAGGAAAAAAAAACCACTCAGGCACTTCCCTCTTTCTTTTGACTATGGCTCAAATCTTTATTTGTTGGTAATATGTCACTTTTATGTGTTTGGAGCTGTGGGGAAGATTCTTTCCAACTCAGCACCATCCGCCATATTGACTGCAAGGCATTCTCCATCCCTGTGTCATGCTCCATTCATTTGTAGAATTGGTGCCATGAAATAGTCTTTCAGCTTGCAGGCATTCCTCTCAAACCACTGTGCTCCAATCCTTCTCCTTTGCAGAATCAGACTGCGTGTCTTTATCTTGGCTATAGGCGGTAGTGGAAAGCTGAACAATTTCCAGGCAAGGCGATATCCCTTTTAGTTTTGTCATCATTTTTGTTGTTTATATGAAGTCACATATTTGGCAGTATGCTGTCATAGGGAGAGAACCATACACCCAATCATTCCCACTTTGACTAACTTATTCATTCTCTCAGTAAATATTTATTGAGTGCCTTTCTATGTGGCAGATAGTATGTTATTCACACGAGAGACATTGGTGAACAGATCAACAGAAGATCCCTGCCTTTGTGGAACTTAAAACCACATGAGGGAGATAGATTTTATCAAAAATGTACAGAAATGAATATATTGCTACAGACTATGAAATGTGCTATGGACGAAGTGTGGATTGAAAGCCAGGGATTGTCATTGCTGCCCCATTACCAAGTAGCTGGGTAATGTTTGGGCAGACCACTTCCCCACTGTCTGCCTCGCTTTTCTCTTACACGAGTGACTCTTGCTGTTCCCGGGGCCCTTGTGGGTCTGAGATGAAGCAACTATAAGAAGGAGCTGTTAAGTGCCCTATAAAACCTTAAGATGATGGGACTGTCAGAAAGATGAATGCAGCTGAGTAGGTTTTCTAGAGTTTGGGGAGCCTTCAGACCAGGAAATCTCCCAGCCAGTGTTAATGCTGGCTCTGTAAGGGGCTCTGCAAAAAAATTCTGAAAGCCCTGATTTGTTTACTGATTCATTTGCTAATTTCCATGGTGTAAATATTTCCACCAAGGCTGATTCAAACTGCCAGTGTAATGTCACTAAACACCAAGATGGGAAGACACGTGCACGATGAGCTCCAGGTCCAGCACACCACTGCTCCCAAGGGTCCCTGGTGTGGTGCGGGACAGCAAGGCAGGGTTCTGGTTCATAGAAGTCCCGTTAAGCTTCAGTTGAAGAAACAACACAAATCTGACAGAATCATTCTTGTGTCTAGTAGTGCTTTTTTTTTTTATTTTTTAAAAAAGATTTTATTTATTTGAAAGAGCGAGAGAGCACGAGTGGGGGGAGGGGTAGCAGGAAAGGGAGAAGTGGATTCCCCACTGAGCAGGGAGCTCAATTCAGGACTCCATCCCAGGACCCTGGGATCTTCACCTGAGCTGAAGGCAGGCGCTCTAGTAGTTCTGTCTTCTTGATTGAAAATCATGGCAGTTAATTCACCAAATGCTATTGGCTCAATCCCTGGGAAAGAAAAGAGTATCTGGTGGGGGGATGTCCTAAGAGCACATGGAGGGTACACTTATGATTATGGGTTTAGGAATATAGTTCCCCAACTCAGTGGTCTGTGCAGGCTTTCTAACTAATTGTGCCTCTGAGATGGAATATTGCATAATGTTAGAACTTGAGTTTTTGGAGTTAGAGGTGAGTTCACATCCCAGTTCTACTACTTCTTGGCAGCGTGACCTTGGACACTAACCTCTCTGAGGCTGTTTCCTCATCTATAAAATGTGAACACCGATACCTACTTCACAGGATTTGGGGTGGATTAAAGGAGATCTTGCATGTAAAATGCATAGCACTGTGTCTCTTGTTATTTAAAATTAGCCTTTCTCAAATCTTGAGTAACAAATTAAGTCCATGTGCAAAAACCTAGTTTTTTCCCTGATCTTGTCAAAACTGGCTTCTTTTCCTCCATCCTATGCTTTGCCGTGAATCACCCTCAACTGGACCTTTTCCCTTGCCAAGTCACCGCCCTGCCTATTTTTAACTTAAGTCCCCCTTCTTGATTTTCAGAACACGTTTTGAAAGCAGTTGTAAGTGCCCCAGCGCTCTGCACTCTCCTCTCTGGGTGTAGGTACAGTGTGGTGCGGCCGCCTCCCTCACTGGAGGGGTGGTAGGTATAGGGGGTCAGCTTCATCTGGTGTTCTGGCCAAGGCTTGTGCTTACATCAGAAGTGTGGGGAGCCAGGAACTGTGAAATTCGATTTTCTCTATCCTTTTTCCACCTAGCAACCTTGTGGCACCCAAGAGATTGGTTTTGGAATATAAAGCAGTGAGGAAATGATGCTCTTTTTGTTGAAAAGTAAAACCCTAAGCATGCCTTGCGGCAGCTGGTTTCATCATGGGATGCATAAAAAGTGTTTTCATCTGAGTACACATCACCCTGTCCTGTGATCAGAACCACAGGGTTTCTGCTTAGATTTCATAGACCAGGAGTTGATACCCTTTTCCTCTAAAGCACCAGATAGTAAATATTTTAGGCTCTGTGGACCATAGAGTCTCAATTCAGTTCCGCTGTTAGAATGTGAAAGCAGCCACAGACAGTATGTAAACGAGTGAGTGTGGCTGTGGGTTCCAGTAAAATTTTATTTATGAAAACAGGTGGCAGGCTGAATGTGGCCTGTGGGCTGTAGTGGGCCAGCCGCTGCTGTAGGCCCGTGACAGACAGCTGAGAATGGTGGGTAAGAGCATGAGTGCTGGCGTTGGGTCTGGGTGGACCCCAGCCCTGCTGCTTTGTGGCTCTGGGCCTGGGTGAGTCACTTCATGCAGTTTCAGAGGATCTGCTCCCTGGACTGTCCCTGGAGTCCAGGCTACCAGCGTCCATGAAGCGCGTGGCTCAGGGCTTGGCGCCTGGTAAACATCGGCTCCTGCTGCCAGTCCCTTAACAGGAGGTGCTCTTGGGAATGATTTTAGGCACATTAAGGCCTAGAGCTAGCTGCAAGTTTATTGGCTTATTTTCTAAGCATGGAGCCTCAATGAAAAAAACCCATGGTGCTGCTGAGAAGGTCACTGTTGCCGAGCGCGGGTGGCTTTCACAGCTGAGTAGGTAAACAGTGCAACTGAGTGGAACCAGTGAGACAAGCCAAGCCAAAAATAAAGATAAGGTTAAATACCGACTTTATTAGACTCAGCTTGCTTTTTATCTTTTATAACGAAGACGAAGCTGGTTGATGGGGAAGGGCACGATCAGGAAATGTCACCTCCTCAAGGACTTGCGGTTCGTTCTTCAGCAGAGATTTGTCACCTGGCCGTCGGCTCTGTGCCCGGTGTTGTGCTAGATGGCTTGCAAGAGCTCCCAATCTAGTAAAGTGGAGCAGAAGGAAGTTGGATAACCACATTGCAAGGCAGAACAGGACTGTGGTTGCCCACCAACTCATCCGGCACGGTCTGACTTCCTTTGGTCTCCAGCTTGCATTGGTCCCTGCCCTGATTCTAGTCCCCCTTTCCCCAGCCTGGACAGCTTCCACTGCCTCCGTACATGCTTGTTCTGAACTTACCGGTCCATTCATTCATTAAAGGAATATTCGAGTATGTGTTATTTGCCATGAAATAAGACAAGGTCTCTGTTCTTATGGATCTGAAAGGCTAGTTGGAGCAACACAGTGATTCACAAACTAATGCTATGAGGGTGAGGGATAAAGCTCTATGAGAGTGAATAATCTAAAAAAATAAACTGGACAGGGAGGATTTCCATGGTATGTGAATGTTTATGTTTGTGCACATAGAGGTTACTTTTTGCAGAAGTGAGGGCATACTATCCAGAGATAGTGCTCCTTTCTTTCTGTTCCATTCCATTCTTTTCTTCTTCCCTTTCTGATCGATTCTTCGCCTATTTTGAGTATGCCCAGCCTGACTTAAGTTTATATTTAGGAAATAGGACCAAAGCATCATTAACATATCAATACACACAAACTATTCTTAGGGTTAGAAAAATTAGAGATTTTTTCCACCCCTGGGAGTTAGTTTCCATTTCAACTTTATGCCACATAAATTTTGTTGTCACATTTTCCTTTTCCCTTAGAATTTCTTTTCCTCTCCCCTCTGCTTTTCATTTTGAAAAATTTCAAACCTATATTAAAGTTTGAAAGCATGCACATTCATATACTCTTAACCTAGATTCACCAGTTAACATTTTGCTTCATTTGCCTTATTTCTCTCTCCACATATTTAAACTTTTATTTTGCTGAACCATTTGACAGTAAATTGGAGACATGATAACACTTCATCCCTAGTATTTGAGTATGCACCTCCTCAGAACAAGGAAATTATCTTTATTTAGCCATAAAACCATTATCATACCAAAGAAATTTAACACTAATACAATGATATTAGCTAATACATAGTCAGCATTCAAATTTCCTAACAGTCCTTTATGGTTGTTTCTTTTAAATCCGTGATCCAATCAAGGATCATGCATTGCATTTAGTTCACATGTCTCTAAATCCCCTTAATCTAGAACTATCTCTCAGCCTTTTTTTTTTTTTAATCTTTCATAATATTAATGGTTTTGAAGAATTCAGGCCAGTGTCTTACAGAATTGCAGAATGTTCCAAATAGGGAGTTGTCTGATTTGTTTCCTTACTATAAGATTCAGGTTAAACATTTTAGGAAGAAAGTACTTTAGGGGATGCTGTGTCCTTCTCATTAAGTCACAATCAGGAAGATAAGTTTGTCCTGTTATTGGTGGTGCTAACTTAGGTCACTTGTTCAAGGTAGTATCTGTCAGATTTCCCCATTTGAGGCTGCCCCCACCCCTGCCATCATGGAATTAGTAAGTCATCTGTGAGGTGATAACTTTGAAAACTATCCTGTTCCCCAACAATTTTTCATGCAGTGATTTGAGCATCCACTGATGAATTTTGCTGAATTAGTTATTACATTTGTGGTTGCAAAATGATGTTTTTTTTCTGTCATTCCTTCTCCCTTTATTGGCTGGCATTTGTCTGTGAAGAAGAGCCCTTCCCACATTTTTAAAAGTATCTTTGTGGATTCAATGGATTCTTTTTTGTTCATTGTGTTATGATCCATTACTGTGTTTTTCTTTCATTCTGAGAATGTTTTATTTAATGAATGAATGAATTAATTTATTTATTAAAGTAGGCTCCATGTCCAATGTGGGGTTGAGCTCACAACCCTGAGCTCAAGAGTCACATGCTCTACCAACTGAGCCAGCCAGGCGCCCCTCTGTGAATGTTTTAAACTGAGTTATGACTTAGGCACCGTGAAACGTACAGATACTACGTATACAGACTAATTAGTTTTCACAAATGCATATGTACATGTAACTCCCACCTTGTCAAGATACATAACATATCCATTCCCCCAAAAGTTTCCTTTGTCACCTTCCTAGTCATTCCCCCACCCCACTTCATCAAGAAGCACTAATCTGATTTCTTCATTATTCTCTTTGATGTTTTGTCCCAGATGTTGGCAACAAAAGCCCCGTTTGTTGGCTCTGTGTTCATTTGACGTGTCCATCTTAATCTTTGAGCACTTTCTTGGTTTCTGGCGCAAGAAGTTGTTTTGTTTTATTCTTTTTACCAGCTGAAAATATCCCATAGTATGTATACTAGTTAAATAATTTCTCCATTAGTGAGCTTTAGGTTGCTTCCTTTTTATTTTGTTACAAAAATGCATCAGCAAACATCCTGGAACACATATTCTTTTATGAGCACCACCTTTTTGAATATTTTTGTAGGCTAGATCCTAGAAGTGGTATTTCTAGGTCAAAGAGTATGTACATTGAAATATTTGATTGATATTGCCAATTCTTCCCTCCCTTCTTAAAAAGCTGTGTTAAGTTTCCAGAAATAGTGCTGGTTTCCCTGCAGCCTTATCAACATTGAATTTTATCCATCTGTGTGTATATGATTTTGGATTTCTTCTTGAGCATGGTGAACATCCAAACCAGAGAGCCTCCTTTTTGGTTTCGAGCCCGATTTTCATTTGTAGAGAAATGAAATCTCTCTTCAAGGGAGAGGTTAAACCAAGGAGAAATTTTTGACGAGAAATTCTCTGTCATTCGCTGACCCACTCAGCATTTTTACAACACTGTGAGTAAATGCTAGCTGATATTACTACCATCTTGATGACCAGCTTTTGGGCAGATGATATTCTTATTGTCTTGATTCTGCATTAACCGCACTTGGGAGATGAATGAGGAGAGGGATGTATGCGAGGGGCGTGGTGGCCTTGCCCCAAAGTCTTCTGGTCTTCCTGTGCAGTCTTTGGTTCAGGTTTCCTGCTCTGTATTTCTATCTTTAAATAACCATGAGACCTGATCTTTATTTTGCAATGAACTTGGTGATTCTGCATTTGGGGTAGTAGGTTTCTTATAACCTGTGTGTGTGATATCACTCTGAAGTCAGCTAGTAGACAAAATCTTTCCATTTTTCTTTTATTGTAAATGTTGAACCTTAGGTTAACAACCTTTGTGGATGATTTGGACATTGGACTTCTTTTTTTCAGATTGAGGAAATTGTTTGGAAGCTCTTCTCTCTGCTACAGTTACCTGTGTTGATTTTCTTGATAGGTATTTGAAGCTGTGATTTCATGGATCAATTATGAGAAAGAAACCCGTTTAGAGCACATGGCAAAACTGATGGAACATGTCCGTCTTCCTCTCTTACCGAGGGATTACCTGGTCCAGGTGAGTGCTGTGTGAAGAACCAAGGGCTTTCCTGCTCCCCCCGGCCTCTTGGAATAGCTGCAGGCAGCCCTGGTTGGGTGGGGTGGTTGAGGAGTATTAGGGGTCTTTTGTACAGGTTGAGAGCACCAACCCACTGGCCTAAGTGTGAATGAAGCCTAGTAGTGTAAGGGTCTTTTCTTAAATTTTTATTACTGAAGTGTAGTTGACATACAACACTCTATGAGGTTTAAGAGTGTAGGTTTGAGAATAAGGCACTTAGGGTTTAGTTCCTGCTCTGCTACTTGTTAGCTTTGAGTTTTTGTTTAACCTCTTCAAACCTTAATTTCTTCTTTGATAGAAGGGATATTATACGAAAGCCCCACAGGATTGTTGTGAGGACCAAAAGAGTTGTAAATATGCAAGTCAGGTGTTTAGCATGGAGCTGGGCATAGGAAATGTTCACTGGAAGTTAGCTGCTTTTACTGTAGGGGACCTAAGCAAGAAGGGTCATTTCCATGTTGCCATGTTCTCTTTACCTTCATGTTAGGCAACTTGGAGCCCAATTCAGGACTGCACAAACCAGCTCCTCATAGGTGCCTGGGATACATATTGCTTCTACTTCCTCTGAGGAAGGAAAGAAAAATTAAGAATTATGGGGTGCCCCTGTGGTGCCACATATTTAATTCTTATAATAACCCTGTGAGGCAAAGATAAATAACCCTCTTTTTACAAGTCTGGGCCTTGAGGTTTATGGAGGCTGAGAATTATTTGGCAGTAGAAGGCAGGGTCAGGATTCAAATCCAAGTCTGTTGACCCGGAAGCACCCGCCTTTCACTAAGCAGGCTGTTACCTTTAATACTCTCTGTTCTGTTGATCCATTGGCTTTAGATAGTCTTGCAAATGGGCAGAGGGTAAAACTTAAATATATGAACAAAACAAAACACGAAGGCAGTAGGCCAACCCTCCTCTGTTGCTAAGAAGTTTCTGGAAGGAATGAAAGGTGTGAAGCAAGGATAAGAGAGATCTGGTTTAGCAACCCAGCGGCTTAGCTCTGTCACTTCCCAGCCATCTAACACTGGGCAAGCGGTCAATCTTTCTCAACCCCAGTCTTCTCATCTGGTAAAAATAGCACCTGTCCTTATAGGATTGTTTGGGGATAGAATGAGATAATGCACATAAAGGCTACAACACTGTGAGTGAATGCTAGCTGATATTACTACCATCTTGATGACCATGGATGCTATTGAGAGTAGCGGGAGAATATTGTATCCTCACAAACACTCGTAAAATCATCAGCTTGTGACTCTGTTGACCATAGGTCTAATGGATCAATGAGATGTTCTCTGAATCTCTGAACCTCAGTCATTCTCAGGTGCTGAGGCATACACTTGCCAGCCCTTGTCTGCGTCCTGTGTTTTACACTTTGGATGGTACCACTGCCCCCTGGTGGCAGCGTATCCTTCCTGTAGGGAAGGTTCCCTAAGCAGAGGGACTGAACTGGCCTGAGCTCCCAGTGTCGGAATCAAACCTCCTTCTGTCCTATGGGAAACTGACCAAAGGTAGAGGTAGACATCTGGCCTCCAGCCCAGCATCACTTGCACAGGAAGGTGATCTGTGGACCTGGGTTCCAGGGAAAACTAAAGAGACCTTAGAGACCCTTGGTCATGACCTCGATCTGGTGTCTACAACTGAAACTTAAAGATAGTAGAAAATAGTTCTTAGGTTAGTATGGCAAAGTAGGCTTAGATCTGGAGAAGAAGGCGGTCAGAGGCAATGGGCATGAACACTGTTGTGTGGGACCCCCCCCCCCCACTCACCTTTTCAAAGGACTCTTCAGAACACCTCTGGAGTGTTTCATTAACACTCATTTGACCTTGAAACTTAAAACTAGTATAACCTGCTGCGGGTGGTTGATCTTGGTGGGTGAGGACACAGGGAAAGCCCTGGGCAGACCTGCACCAACACTGATTTCTGGGGAAGGTGTTTTTGTTTGTTTTTTAACCAGTAACATTTATTAGGCTTTATTAATTATTGTGAAATGTAGATGTAATATGCTATATCTTAAATTTTTTTAAAATTGTGTTTATATATAGTATAAAGTTCATCATTTTGGCCATTTTTAAGCGTACAATTCAGTGTACTAATTGTACTCGTCATGCTGTACAACCATCACTATATCCATTCTTAAAACTTTCTTGTCACCCCAAATTGAAACTCTGTATGGTGAAGCATTAACTCTCTGGAGGAACTTTTCATTCAAGCTGAATGCATTCTTTGGGAGAAGTAGCTGTTTAGGCATCATTTCACCTTCCATCCAAACTTTTGAAGCTATCTTCTCTTGGGGTGCCTGGGTGGCTCAGTCACTTGAGCCTCTGACTCTTGGCTTCTGCTCAGGTTGTGATCTCAGGGTTGTGAGATTGAGCCCTATGTCAGGCTCTGCACTCAGTGCGGAGTCTGCTTGTCCCTCTTCCTCCCCCTCTGCTCTTCCCCTTGTTTGTGCTCTCTCTCCCTGTCTCTCAAATAAATAAATAAAATCTTTAAAAAAGAAGATACTCTCTCACCCCTTTTAATTTTTTTAACTGATCCTAGAAGCTTATAATTTGTACCAACCTGGATCAGTCCTTCAGTGAGGGTGGGGTGAGTGGGGAAACCGTCCCTGAAAATGGGAGTGTTCCTGGGGATCACCTCTGGGGAAGGAGGTGCCCAGTGGTGACAGAGGCTCTATCATGCCAGTCCTTCTTTTCCTGCCAGCTCCAATGCTTCCGGGCAGGTGATGGCCTGGCCACATTTCTGTTCCTAGTTACAGGTGGGGCTCAGTGACACCTTGTGCATGACCAGCTTGAGGGCTGAGGTAATTGAGGTGGGGAGGCCCTTCTACTTCTCTGACTGGACTTGAGTGCCTCAGAGTCACAACCCTTGTCTTGTTCGTCTTTTTCTTCCCGGAGTGTAGCACCGGGCTGCCCAACAATGAGACATTCGATCTTTGTTAGTGTTGAATGAAATTGATCTCTCCTGCTAGCTCCTAAACACTCCAGCAAAGAAAATGTGAGGTGGCCTCCGAAGACCACACTACCCCTTATAGATACACCACACGGCAATCTGACCTAGGCCAAAGGACAGAGATTTGAGAGTCAGAGCACCAGCATGGTTTCACCCGTGGTCTTGGTCATGAGATATTTTGGCTTATACATGCTGAGCATCTGCTTAGGTCCACATAGCTCTGCAGTATGTGAGGAAGCCATAGTTCCAGCTTAGATAGGGTCCAAGATGAAGTCAGTAGGTGGGACTTTGTGCAGGACATTCTTTCTGCTCTGGTATCACCACTCTGCTATAGAGCACCTCGTTGGCCAGTTTTGCCCCTGAGGCTTTCACTGTAAGACAATGGATATGAATTCTTCTTGACTCTCATCTTGTTTGACTCCATGCCTCCAAAGGTTGGCTGATGGATCCTGCTCTCTTCCTCTTTCCCTCCCTCTCCTCTCAATTGTCTAACCATTTGCCCTAAACATTATAAGGCACTCAAACCAGGAGGAACGTGGATGAAGCCTTCAAGACAGCTAATTGTCCTTGTTTTGTGTAATTCCATTTAAGCCTACAAACTAACATACCAGTCAGACACAGCCAGTGAGGTTATATTCCTGTCTGTTTGATGCCAGAACTTAACCACTTACTCTACCGTGCTCTTGAAATGCAGGAGGTAGGCACTCAGTTGAAAGTCTGTGATCTTCCTTTTGGGGTCTGAGATGATGTGGTGGGTGTTTAAAAGAGTGTGGGAATACAGAAGTGACTCAGCCTTGGTGGGGGGCAGATTGGGAAATGCGGCTGAGCTCGGCTCCTGGATCACCTGTGGGTTGTTACCTCCAGACGGTTGAAGAAGAAGCTTTGATAAAGAATAACAACACCTGTAAGGACTTCCTCATCGAGGCCATGAAATACCATCTGCTCCCTCTGGATCAGAGGCTCTTGATTAAGAACCCGAGGACCAAGCCCAGGACTCCAGTCAGCCTGCCCAAGGTAAGCCCCAGCCCAGTCAGTGCCAGCAGGCGGGACTGTGTTCTGGGCAAATGGCCTTCTGCTCCTGCCTCCAAGTCTAGCCTCACCCATGGCTGCCCTGCTTCTTGGTTGCATTTACGACCTAAGAGATGGAGTCTGCTGGTTCCTTTTAAATCTGCTGGTACCGGGGCGCCTGGGTGGCTCAGTCGTTAAGCGTCTGCCTTCGGCTCAGGTCATGATCCCAGGGTCCTGGGATCGAGCCCCACATCGGGCTCCCTGCTCGGCGGGAAGCCTGCTTCTCCCTCTCCCACTCCCCCTGCTTGTGTTCCCTCTCTCGCTGTGTCTCTCTGTCAAATAAATAAATAAAATCTTAAAAAAAAAAAAA
>NC_138375.1:112573246-112667556 GCF_054177405.1 Leptonychotes weddellii
GGCGCCTGGGTGGCTCAGTCGTTAAGCGTCTGCCTTCGGCTCAGGTCATGATCCCAGGGTCCTGGGATCGAGCCCCACATCGGGCTCCCTGCTCGGCGGGAAGCCTGCTTCTCCCTCTCCCACTCCCCCTGCTTGTGTTCCCTCTCTCGCTGTGTCTCTCTGTCAAATAAATAAATAAAATCTTAAAAAAAAAAAAAAATCTGCTGGTACCTCTCTCTTCCAGGGTCTTCCTTTCCTAAGAATTTCCAGGTAACCTCCAGAGTCACCAGGGAGTTTTGAAAATAACTCAGAGCTCTTTCCGCTCTCCTCCTTCTTTGTCCTGGGTTCTATTTCTTTTGGAAGCAGAGGAATGGCTGGGTGGCTCTTGACTTAGTGATGGTCCCACCAGTCCTCTTTCTAGGACATTATTTGAATCAGAATAGTTCTAGTCTGGTTCTTTCTCTCACTGCAGAGCTCTACAGAACAATTAGGGCCACCAGATGTGTACTGGCTACCTTGGTTCCTTGCAAGGTCCTTCCCCTCTCTGGGTCTCCTGTCCTTCATCTGCAGAATGAAAGGTCCTGCACTAGCTGGTCTCTAAAGCCCCTCCCAGTTTGGCATTCCAGTAGGCTGTCTAGGAGCCAAACATACGTCTCGGGAAAGGTCCCAGCCACCCGAGGAGGAAAGGTGAGCAGATTGGAGTGAGTTGTGTTGACTCATTGACTGCACAGCAGGCAGCACCAGGGAAGTATTTAGGCCTTTGCTTTGTCCTCCTCCTCCTCTTCCTCCTCTTCCTCCTCTTTGTGGCTGGCTGCCATACTCCCTGCCTGCTGCTTCCAGGAAGGTTTTCAAAGTGCTAGAGGAGCATGTTGTCTAAGACCAGATGTTTGGATTCTCTGCGGTCTGTGGTTCCTGTCTCCACTCTGCTCTGTGACTCTGGGTCACGGAGAATTTAGTGAGTGCCATGTGAATGAAGGTTGTCCATATCCCACAAAAGAATAAAGGCCGATGACATTTCCTGAGTGCTGCTTCTGTGTCAGGCAGTAAGCTGAGGGTCTCACACGTATATCCTCGAAACAGCCCTGTATGGGGGAGGCAGGGATCCTAGCTCTACACAGAGGAAACTGGAGGTCAGAGAGATGAAGTGACTTGCCCAAGGTCAACACAGCCAACGTAGAAGAACCAGGGTTTGAGCTGGGTCTTTCTCTACCTCCAAACCTGTTCTGTGAACCCATACCATCCTGTACCTGGTTTCATCTTTGTAAACCTGAGCCTACATACTTACCTGTCTGCTTCCCGTTGCCTTCTACAGGTCAGAAGGGGCAGCCACAGGGCAAGGGCCTGGGTCCAGCTGGCCATTTGCCTTGTTGCATGTTGACACTTAGGTTTTATTTTATTGAAGTATTGCATTGAAACTACTTCATATTTTTCAAAATGAAAATAACTTCAGTTACAGAAATATATGCTCATTGTAGACTATTAAAAAGATACTGCCTTGGGCACCTGGGTGGCTCAGTTGGTTAAGCGACTGCCTTCGGCTCAGGTCATGATCCTGGAGTCCCGGGATCGAGTCCCGCATCGGGCTCCCTGCTCGGCAGGGAGCCTGCTTCTCCCTCTGACCCTCCTCCCTCTCATGCTCTCTGTCTCTCATTCTCTCTGTCTCAAATAAATAAATAAAATCTTTAAAAAAAAAAAAAGATACTGCCTTTTTGACATACAGTAAAAATCACCTGAAACTCCTCTACCCAGGGGCAATCACTGCTGTTCCCTTGGTGAATTTTCTTCCAGACATAGCTCTGTGCGCCTCTTCATAAACAGATAAAAATGTACCCTTTTAGATAAATGGAATCTTGCTCCACAGATTGAAATCATTTTTTATCTCCTACTCAACAGACTGCTTTCATCCTTATCAGTATGAGTGAAATCAGCATTGAAATTATAATAGGTACATGATATTTAATTCTATTTATGTACCATTATTTATTTAACTGCCCTCTGTGGATGGGCCTTCTAATAATCTCCTTTTTTTATATTATAAACATTTCTGTGTCAAATATCCTTTAAAAGATGGCATCTTGTTTTAGTTTGCACTTCTTTCATTGTGAGTGACACTGATCTTGGTTTCCTATGATTATGGCCTCTGTATTTCTTGTTGGGGAAATTTTCTATGATGTCCTTTGCCCATTTTTCTATTGGACTATATGTTTTTTATTAACGGTTTTTAAGGGCTCTTTTTATTTTAAAGAGGTTAGGCCTTTGTATGTATTTCCAATATATATATATTTTAAAGATTTTATTTATTTATTTGAGAGAGAGAATGAGAGACAGAGCACGAGAGGGAAGAGGGTCAGAGGGAGAAGCAGACCCCCTGCTGAGCAGGGAGCCTGATGTGGGACTCGATCCCGGGACTCCAGGATCATGACCTGAGCTGAAGGCAGTCGCTTAACCAACTGAGCCACCCACGTGCCCCTGTATTTCCAATATTTTTTCTTCATTTGCATTCTTCCTCTAAACTTACTTATACCATTTTTTTTTGAATCCCCAAAAGCAATTTTGAGTAGTCAAATTGATCTTTTTTTTTAGAGCTTAGGTTTTACATCCTGCTTAGAAATGTTTTCCCTGCTCTGAGATGAAAAAAAAAAAGACCCCCATGTTTTCTACAAGTACTTTAATGATTTCTGGTTTTACATTCAAATCTTTGATGCACTTAGAATTTATTTTAGTGTAAGGAGTGAGGGTAAGAACCCAGCTTTATTTGTATGACAAATGATGAGCCAGTTGCCCCAAAGTCATATTATTGAAATCTCCCTCCCCCTCCATTAATCCGAATACCACCTTTATTAGGACCGAAATTTCCACAAGCTTGAATACTGAGGTCTTGAGAATGCTGATTCTGAGGTGCAGTGCTGTTCTATGTGGAGGAGGCTTCTTCCATGCCAGGTTCTCAGCTGGCATTGTTGCATGTCTTGGTGACTTTTCTCTTTGGAAAAGGAGGTTCTTATCTTATATCAGGTTACTGACATCTTTTCCTGGGGAGTGTGTTCTGGTGCTAAGGAAAGGCTGAGCAGCTGGCCCAGTTTCTCTGTGTGGAGACCATACCCAGTGACCTTTCCCTTTCTAGCTTTTACCACACATACCTGCAAGAAGACAGTTTTAAAAATCAAAGCCAAGTTTGTGCCTGAGTCCCCACTCAGCATGCTGAGACCACTCCCCCCTTTCCAGATAATGAATCTATGGTTGAGGAACATCCACCCCTCTTTCAGGAGGCCAGAGTTGTCCTGGTGTCATCTCTACTCCTTAGGAACCACTCTTTTCAGAATGAAAATCTTTAGATTCTTGGACACATAGACTTCTGCTGGCAACCAGAACCAAGACTTCTTGCGAATGAATCTGTTGGAGGGATTTTAAAAAAAGACATCGCTGCTCTTTGCCTCATTGTCCCCCCGACTTTAATCCTTGAATGGTTTAGGGTTATGTTGTCCAACCTGCTTCTCAAACTCTACTCTGTCACCATTGTTGGGGCACTTAAATTAGTGAGGGTATCCCCACTATGGGTTTGAGGAGTGGGGTGTGCTAAGGGAAACTATCACTTTGAGGATTATCAGGCGGTACATTATCTCATTAAATCATCACCATATTAGGGCGTTACTATTCATATCCCTGCTTTACTAAGTTTACTCAGAGAGGTTAAGTAACTTGCCCAGTTACACAGCTAGTAAGTGCAGAGCTGGGGTTTAAGCCAAGGTCTGTTCCACTCCAGAGTCTGTGCTTTTTCTCTTATACCAGATTGCCTCCCAGGGACAGGTTTTCAGGTTTTGGTGGCAGATGAAAAAGATCCTTTTCTTTTCTTTATTATTTTTTTTAAATATCAAAATTACTTTAATTGAACCCTATAACATCCCATTCATCTCATGAAGAGATGCATTTCCAATACATTTACTACTTTTTATTTTCAGATTAAGACTTTATATTTTTAGAGCAGTTTTAGGATCACACTAAGATTGAGGGTAAGGTTGAGAGATTTCCCATATACCTTCTGCCCCCCCCACATGCATAGTTTTCCCCATTATCAACATCCCAGGTTATTTTCTTTTAAATTCAGTTTTATTGAGGTATAATTTATACACAATAAAATTCACTCTTTTTAGGGATACAATTTGATGAATTTTGAGAAATGTATACAGTTATTTAACTACCATCCTAATCAAAATATGGAATATTTTAAGCACTCCAAAAGGTTCCCTTGTGCTGCTCTATAGTCAATCCCCTTCTTCTACCCTTAGGCCTTGGCAACTACTGATCTGATTTCTGTCCTTACAGCTTTGTCTTTTCTAGAATGTTATATAAATGAAATCATGCCATATGTAGCCTTTTGAGCTTGCCTTCTTTCTTTTAGCATAATGCTTTTGAGATTCATCCATGTTGTTGCATGTATAAAGAGTTCATTCCTTTTTATTGCTGAGTAATATTCCACTGTATGGACGTACCATAATTTGTTTATCGTTCACTTGTTGATGGACATTTGGGCGTCCATTTTTGGCTATTAAAATAAAGTTGTTTGAACATTCACTTACAGATCCCTGTGTGGACTTATATTTTAATTTCTCTTGGGTAAATACCTAGGAATAGGATTGCTGGGTTGTATGGTAAGTATATGTTTAATTTTATAAGAAATTGCTAAACTGTTTTTCAAGACAGCTGTACCATTATGTACTCCCATCAGCAATGCATGACAGTTCCAGTTACTCCACAGCCTTAACACTATTTTTATTATCTATTTTTAAAGATTTTTGCCACTGCAATAGGCATGCAGTGGATCTCCCTATGGTTTTAATTTACATTTCTCTAATGACTAATGATGTTGAGCATCTTTTCATGTGCTTATTTGCTGTCTCTATATCTTTTCTGGTGAAGCCTGTTCAAATTTTTTTCCCTTTAAAAAAATTGGGTTATTTTATTCTTACTGATTTCTAAGAGTCCTTTGTATGTTGTGGATGTAAGTCTGTGATCAAAATTGTATTTTGCAAGTATTTTTTCCCGACCTGTATCTTGTCTTTTCATTTTCTTAGGAGTATCTTTGGGAGAGCAGAATTTTAAAATTTTGTCAATTTTTTCCTGTTATGATTTATGTATTTTGTGTTTTATAAAAAATTCTTTGCATAATCTAAGATCACAAAAGTTTTCTTCTATGCTTTTTTCCTAGAAATTTTAAAGTTTTAGGTTTTGCATTTGGGTCTATGATCCATTTTGAGATTTCTTTTTAATATGACGTGTGAGGTAAGGGTCAAGGTTAATTTTTTTTGTATTTGAATGTCCAGTTTTTTCCGCAGCATTTATTAGAAAGATTCTCCTTTCTCCATTGCGTGGGTTTGGTACCTTTGTTGTAAATAATTGACTACATATGTGTTGGTCTATATCTGGATACTATTCTGTTCCTTTTATCTATTTGCCTATCTCTACACCAATACCATGTTGCTTTGATTACTAGCTTTATAGTGTCTTGAAATCAGGTAGTATGAGTCCTTCAGTTTTTTCTTTAGAGTTGTTTTGCCTATTCTAGGTACTTTGAATGTTCATTTATCTTTCAGAATCAGCTTGCCTATTTCTACAGAAAAGTCTTTGATAGGGATTGTGTTAAATTTTTAGGATCAGTTAGGGGGAATTCACATATTAACAATACAGTAGTCCCCTCTTATCCTGGGAGGATATATTCCAAGACCCCCCATGAATGGCTGAAACCATGGATAGTATGGAACCCTATATATACTATTTTCTTCCTGTACCTAAATACGTCAGATAAACTTTAATTTATAAACTGGACACAGTAAAAGATTAATAGCAATAATTAGTGATAAAATAGAACAATTGTAACAATATACTGTAATAAAATATGTATATATGTGGTTTCTTTCTCTCAAAACATCTTATTGTACTGACTCACCCTTTTTCTTGTGATGACAAGAGATGATAAAATGCCTATGAGGTGAGATGAAGTGAGGTGAATGACGTAGGCTACTATTGATCTTCTGACCATACGTCTGAAGGAGGATCATCTGCTTCTGGATCAAGATTGTTCATGGATAACTGAAACTGTACAAAGCAAAACTGTGGATAAATGGGGGGGTCTGTTATACTAATCTGATCCACTATCACAGTGTATATCTCCATTTATTTTTGTCTTCTTTAATTTCTCTTAGCAACATTTTACAGTTTTCAGCATATGGATCTTGTAGTTCTTTTGTTAGATTTATTCCTAGGTATTTCATAGTTTTTGATGCTCTTGTAAATGTTTTATGTTAAAGTCTCGTTTCTAATAGTTTATTGCTACTGTGTAGAAATACAATTGATGAGAAAGACATTTAATGGAGGGGAGGTCAGGTTGGTGATGGCTTCATTAGTTTCTGAAAAGCAGGGGCAGTAGTTCCAGAAGGTGACCCTATGCCCTGGGCTAACACTTCAGGGAGGTATTCAGCATTCTCTTCTAGAGTGTTACCTCCTTCACTAAACTGTAGGTTCCATGATGGCAGGCATTACTCATCTCTGTCCTTGGCACATAGCCTGGAGTCTGGCACAGAGTGAGCAATAGTAAAAGTTTACATGAATGAAAGATATACATATGTGTGTGTGTGTGTGTGTGTGTGTGTGTAATATACATATATATACATATTAAGATTTTATTTTGAAGTAATATCCACATCCACTGTGGGGCTCAAATTTACAACCCTGAGATTAAGAGTTGCACACTCTACTGAGCCAGTCAGGTGCCCTGAAAGAGATTTATTTTTATTTTTATTTTAAGATTTTATTTATTTGAGAGAGAGAGAGAGAGAAAGAGAGAGAATACGCTGGTGAGGGGCAGAGGGAGAGGGAAAGAATCTCAAGTAGACGCCATGATGAGTACAGATCCAACATGGGGCTCGATCCCATGACCTTGAGATCATGACCTGAACCAAAATCAAGAGTCAGATGCTTAACCAACTGAGCCACCCAGGTGCCCCAAGAGATATATTTTTATTTTATTATTTATTTATTATTTTTATTTTATTATTATTTTCTTTGGAGAGAGAGATAGCACGAGATGGGGGAGAGTCAGAGGGAGAAGCAGACTCCCCACTGAGCAGGGAGCCCAACGCAGGGCCTCGATTCCGGGATCTGGGATCATGACCTGAGCTGCAGGCAGATGCTTAACCCACTAAGCCACCCAGGCACCCCAAGAGATACATTTTTAAAGAAGAAATAACCTCATCGAGATTTAGTATTGATCATTTCTGTCACCCCTGGTTGTTTTCTAATCCTGTCAGCATTCATACATGTGTTTTTGCATGGATGTAGTGAGGATATATGCCCTACTTCCTATTCTCCTTTGATCACTAATGTAGATTGACCCTAGGACATGTGGCTCAGCCCACAGTTCCAATATCGAATGAATCTTGTTGTTGTTCCTGGGGAGTTAGATAGGTGGTGAAGCATTTAGATTAAAAAAATACCACCGGCAGTAAAGTAATAAACCATGATCCATGCATTAGGTCATTGATTTATTAATTCACTCATTCAGCACACTTCCACTGAGAAGTCACTGCTTGCCTGGCACTGTCCTTGGTGCTAGAGCCACAGAGCCTCATGTGAACTGGTCCCTTCCCCACAGTGCTCCAGACTCAGGGGAAGGAAGACAGACATCAAAGGACGATTACAGTGGACCATGTAAGTACCACAATGGAGGTTCGGGCAGGACACTCTGGGAGCATGGAGAAGGGTGAGGGTTTGGAGAAAGCTTTCTGCAGGAGCTGAAACCCGAGCTATCTCCAAAGTCAAAAGGATGTTGTCTATGAGAGTGAACATCCAGAAACTGGTTTACAAGACTGCAAGAGAGGAAGGCTAGCTCATCACCTCGGATGGCCACTTAGAGTAAGTTGTACTTGGCGCTTTGTTCCTTCCCTGGGTTACTGTCCTTATCACCCAAGGATAGTTTTAGGATTGTTTAAATATGGTTTCCTTGTGTTTTAGACAAAGCACTTTATATACATTATTTTATCCTCATAACAACTCTGGAAGTTCTAATGTTGGAAGAAACTCCATGTTGGAGATTCAGTGGGACGGAATGACTTGCCCGAGGCTCCACAGCTAAGTGGCAGCGTGAAGACTCGATCCAGGTCTGGCCGACTCAGAGCCTGTACTTTTTTTTTTTTTTTAAGATTTTATTTATTTATTTGACAGAGAGAGACACAGTGAGAGAGGAGCACAGGAAGGGGGAGTGGAGGGGGGAGAGGCAGGCTTCCCGCCGAGTGGGGAGCCCGATGCGGGGCTCGATCCCAGGACCCTGGCACCATGACCTGAGCCGAAGGCAGGCGCTTAACGACTGAGCCACCCAGGCGCCCTCTCCTGCCTCTTTCCACAAAGGAATCACCTCCCTCCTAGCTCCAAGCTTGTACTTTCTGACCACTACACAATACAACTCCACAATGATAAGCACAGCAGATGATGATGATAACCCCCCCCAAATGTGAGCCCTCAAAATGTGCCAATCCCTGGGCTAAGTGATGTACATTTATTATCTCATAGGATTTATATACTTATAATTATCCCCATTCTACACATGCGGAAATTGGATCTTGGGTTTGTCACCTACGCATTGTGTCTTAGTTATGTATTTCTGCATTACAAATTACCCTAACCTTGGTGGCTTAACACAGTACATGTTTATTATCTCAGTTTCCGTGGGCTGGAGTGCTGGAGTGGCTCTGCTGGGTCATCCTGGCTCAGGGCCTCTTGTAAAGTTGTAGTTGAGCTCTTGGTTAGGACTGTAGTCATCTCAAGGCTTGTTTGGGGTTGTGGAGTGGGGGGAATCTGATTCTATGCTCACTGTTGGGGTTGCTTGTAGGCCTAAGTTCCTTACCCTCTGGGCCTCTCCATAGGCTGCCTGAGTGTCCTCACGACATGGAAGCTGGTTTCCCTTAGGGTGAGAGATTCTCTGGGAGGGCAGTGAGAGAGCGTGCCCAGGACAGAAGCTGTAGTCTTTTTATGACCTGTTCTCCAAGTGATGGGACATTGTATCTGCTGTATTTCGTCTGCTGGGTGCAAGTCCGTAAGTCCAGCCCACACTCAAGGGAAGGGGAAGTAAGTTCCATGTCTTGAGTGGAGGAGTGTCAGATAATTTGTTATGTATCTTTAAAGCATGGCTAGTAAATAGCTGAGCTGAGATTCAAACCCAGGAGGACTGACTCCAGACCCCGTAGTTTGAGCTGTTCTATTATATTGCCTCCATATTTCACAAAAGCATTTTTGCTGGGTACTCTGTGGAAAGAAACTCGATTCCTGCCCTCTGGGGACTTTTAAGAAGTCCTCTGAGAAAGTAAGGTAGAAATACACAAGTGGATGGGAGGCCTGGGTGGCTTTGTCGCTTAAGGGTCTGACTTTTGATCTCAGCTCAGGTCTTGATCTCAGGGTCATAAGTTCAAGCTCCATGCTGGGTGTGGAGCCTACTTAAAAAAAAAAAAAAAAAAAAGGAAATACATAAGTAGCCAAATAAGTAGAGGGAGAGAAGTAAGGAGATAATTGGACTAGTTGAAGGAACAGCCACAGGAATTGCAAGGGCAGGCTAGTTTGGGCTTTCATGAATTCAGTCCAGATAGGCTTTCTGACCGAGCCCACTTTGTGAAACACAGCAGTGGAGAGAGAGTTGCCCTGTCTTCAGCAATTCTCATCAGCGAACTCTGTTTGCCAGCCAATCCCCCTCCTCAAAAGAAATGGGACTCTGCCTGGAGATAGCTATAGAGGCTAATGAGAGTGTTTTTTCCTGAGCCATATACGCACAGATCATACTGACACATTCAAGCCGGAACAGCTAATAGCATCATCTGGGCTCCCACACATTCACCACCCAGCACTTCCCTGAGCCTGGGTTGCCATGGACAACCAGAGGCTGTCTCCCAGTCTCTCAAAACACTCCTACGTAACCCTGTTCCACAGATGGCAGCAGAGAAATGAGGTCCCAGCAAGATGCAAATGAACCTTTGGAGATGTACTGAGCCTGGCACTTTTCACTGTCATTTCAGTTCAAGTGACATCTCTATTCAACTCTTTAAAAATGACACTGAAAAACCATTTGGGCCAGAAGTAGGCGGCTTCCTCCTGAGTTGGGCTGTCCTGCTTTCAATAGATGGCATTGGAAACAAGGCCCTTGGCAGGGTGGGTAGGGTGACTTCTCAGCTGGGCCAGGCCCCTGGGTGGGCACTGCTCCTCTTCCATCATGATCCTTCAGATGGACCCAGGCCACACCTAGAAAACACCCTGGGGTCCTGAAAAAGCCCCATCATCACCCTGGAATTAGTGGGGCTCAGTCTCCTATTCACAGATCATAGGTGTCCTTTTCTACCATTTATGGGGAGTCTGTTTTTTAACAACTGCTTTAAACAATAGTAATGATGCTGGTGTCAATTGAATAATAGAAGCTAACATTTAGTGTGTGTGATGTACCAAGCTGTGTGCTACGTGCTTTTTGTCCTTTAAGGCTCCTGACACCCATGAGAGAAACATCCTATTATCCTGATAATATAGGTAATGAAAGTGAGTTTGGCAAGGTTAAATTTCTTGCCCATGGTCACACAGCTATTTAGTGACTGGGCTGATAACCTGAGCCCAGATGTGTCTGACTCCAAAATCCATGTTCCCACTCCTTCTCCCTCCCCTGGGTCTTGCTCTCACATTGCTGGTTCTCCACCCGCCACACTGTCTCTGCACTTTGGCTGTCGGTTCTTGCCTCGAGCACCTGTTGCTCAGGAACCTGCTGGGACAAGTCTTCTGCCTCGACCTCGACATGCTCCTTCGGATGAATTGGTGTTAGCCCTGCGGCCCCACGCACCAGGGTAAGAGAGACTCTCGCTTCCTGCCCTGGCCCGAGGGACCGACTGGCTGGGCCTGCCTTCTGCCCAGCTCACCGGTCATGGAAGAGAGTTTGGACACACCCTCCACTCTTGCCTGATGAAAAAAGTTTACAGAGCCCAGATCGTTCCTCTCACCATAGTGGAGAGTCTAATGACTTAGAGGTTAGGGTCGTGCCTGACAGGTGAGCCAGAAAGCTCTGCTCTGTTCCCCTACTGCACCTGTCCCTGGCTAGTCTCGGGTACCGGGTACCTCGTGGCTCTCACACAGACTGGTTGTCATACTCATACATGCCTTCACTTCCCCCGGCACGGTGCTGCAGTCTAAATCCTCCATGGAAGGAGACAGCCTTATATATTTATTTAAAAACCATCTTGTTAGGCTGGGAGTGAAATTTCCTTCCTAAGGAATCAGGTAGTCTTTCCATGGTCTCACTAAGCTCCCTACAATAAATGGCCATTGGACTTTCCAAAATGAGAGTGTTTCCCTTGGGGGTTGTCCAACAGCCTTGCCGCCCACGGTTGAGTCTGGCTCACCTGTGTTCTGTCAACCAGAATTCTCCATCCACCAGAACTTCTGCAGCCTTCAACACCGTGGCTCTTGAGACTTGGGGTTAGGACCCTGCGGTGTGCTGCCAGACTCCCAAGTACACTGCACTTCTTGAACATGAGTGAATTGTGTTTGGTCTAGCATAATTGTTAGCCTGGAGCCAGTTCTTTATTGTGATGCCTGTATGACCCCTGGTAGTTCTTTCTCAGGGTTACCTTAAAGGATACACGTTAAAAATAGCAATCATTTAGCTGATCGGACTCAGTAATTTCTATTATTGGCATTACAAGTCTTCAGTAAATTGGGACTCAGGGGTGTGGGGGACAGAAAGAAATATGCTTGGGAAACATCCTGGGCCTGAGTTTTTCTGGAAATGTAAAATGAGGGCTTGCAGGAAAGAACTGTTTAATTGTCTCCATGCCCTGACATCTTACGGTCTTCCTAAGTAGCTAGAGGTTTATAATTTTAGAGATGTCATGCATGTAGACTCGGGGGAGTACTCATTTTTGTCTAATTGGTTGCTAAGATCAGGTATCTATGGAAACAGTCTTCCGTTAGTATTCAAGATAGGAAATGTTTTTCTTTTACTCTGCACGATTACACGAGTATAGCGTTCCTTGTGTGATGGCTTCTTGCAAGGCCTGCCATAGAAATTGGATTTCTTAGGCCTGTGAACGAAGCAGAAGGTACACCTTCTCCTCCCCCTGCCTTGAGCTACCTCTGCATCTTCAGAAACCAATGGTCCTACCCCACAAAACCTCATAATTACTCTTCCCAGATTATTGTACAAGTTGAATATTAAAAGTTGTGTCTCAGCAGTGGCTTTATAAACTCCAAGGCAAGTTTATTTTCAAAACCTTGTTCTGTATTACTTTTGTCTTTCTACTCAGGTTTTACCTTACCATTGACATTTTTTTGCATTTGTATAATGTGTTTCTGTGTGACTCTGAAAATTCTCAGAGATGAGTACTGGATTTTCTCCAGTACGAATATACCTCCCTACCCCTGGCATAAGATGGTTTCTGGGGCATGGTGAGGTTCCTTGAAAGCTTTGCCTTTATTTTGTTCTATTTTTTAAAATTTTATTTACCGAGGAAGCCTGTTAACTTGTACAGGGAATAAGCAGTCTTTCTCCTGGTGGTTGAGTGAAAAGATGGGAAAAGTTCTCTTTTTCTCTTTTTATTTATTTTTTTCCTCTCAAATTCTGTCTCCAGAATTGTAATCTAGTGTCCAACATATCTTAATCCCAGAAAGTGACATTCTAGACCGTGTATTTTCTTCCATTTGACTCTGTATTTTTTGGTTTGGCTTTTTGCATATGCTACTAACCATTTGTTCATTCCTTATTCCAAGTATCTGAGTCCTACTTTCGCCTGACACCATGAGGCCCTAGGATTATCTTGGTGATTGAGGTAGATACATTTTCTGTCCTGGCCAGGGTCACCATCTCACCAGGGAGACAAGGTAGCCAGGCAGTTACAGCACAATGTGGGGCAGTTTTAATGAGAGAACCCAGGGCATGTGTGATCGCAGAGAAGGGACAGTAACTCAGATGTGAGAT
This sequence comes from Leptonychotes weddellii, assembly GCF_054177405.1. Classification (NCBI taxonomy): domain Eukaryota; kingdom Metazoa; phylum Chordata; class Mammalia; order Carnivora; family Phocidae; genus Leptonychotes; species Leptonychotes weddellii. Next base: position 112,586,214 of record NC_138375.1, read on the forward strand.
CAGAGAAGTCCTCTTGGAGGAGGTGACACTTGGTCAACTGACACCTGAAAGATAAGCATGTGTTAGAGCAGAGGGATCCAGACAGGGGAAAGAATGTTTCATGGAGAGGGAACAGAAGGTGTTGAGTGCCTGAGGTGTTTGCAGAAAGAAAACTAAAACCTGGTTTTGTTCTTACTTAGTCCCCCAAACCAGATTTCATAGAAAATTATTACAGTATTGTGCCTTCGCTTTAGCTTTACCAACTCAAAACCAGAAGGACAGTGCGCGCGTTCTAGGCATGTTTAAGAATGCGCGGCAAGTCACTGGGCCCCGGAGGAGTAAGGTGGGCATAGTCTGAGTTTGCCAAGAGGCTGTGTTCATTAACATCCCCCTTAAACTGTTCTTGGATGCCTAAGCAAAGGATTACAGAAGGGAAGTAATGTCGAATTCAGCTTTTCTCCGACAAGGGCCCCTCTTGACACAGAGCAGCAGACCCCCTGAGCTGCCTACTGGAGAGTCAAATGTAGAATGTTTATTTCCAGAAGTAGTCACAGTAGTCTAAGCTTGGACCGTGTGTCCTGGGTTCCTTTGGAATGTTCCAGAAGTCAGAAGTGACTTCTGAGTTTTTTAACATTGGACACCCACATTTGACCACAGACAGCTGTGACCACGCATGTGGGCAGTGGGTGAGCCTGGATCTGGAGTCTTGGGGCATAAATGGTGGATGAGCACTAGTTGTCGGCTCCAGTTCTGCCTCCTGGTGTAGATGCTGTTCATCTGAGGCATGTACTCTTGGGAGCTCACATAGATTTTGATCATCACTCCTCTCCCCAAACATTTGTTGTGGAGAAGTAAAAGTACTATGGTAGTTCATAATGGCAGAAATTGTTAATGGAACATCAGCAAACCCTGTGGTCCGAGGGTGAAAACAGTAGTTATCGAAGTATGAATCTCGGAATAGCAGCATCAACCTCAACCAGGAACTTGTTAGAAATGCCCATTCTCTGTCCCACTCCAGACCTGCTGAATCAGCACCTCTGGCAGGGGCCCAATAATTTGTGTCTTAACAACCCACCAGGTGATTCTGATGCACACTGAAGCTTGAGAAACATAGGAGTAAATAATACAAGCTACAGGTAATGAGAACATCCTGAGACTCCTACTGATGGGCTGCCTGTGATTTCCACCCCCTTCTTGCCACAGAAGAAGGCATCTTGGAATGCCAGTGAGCGTGATGTCCTAATGGGGGCGGCCATGAATTTGCACAAGTTTATTAAAATGTGTACACTATTGTTAACTTGGCTACTTTATTTTTTATTGATGAATAACGTGTGACCAAAATCTTGGCAACAGGGATACCACAGTTAAATGCTGTGGTTCTGTTACTATAGCTGGACCAGTGGCTTTCATTCTTTCTTTCTTTCTTTTCGGATGATACCCTACAATAAGAAATACGTTTAAACTGTTATCCAGGAGACACCTACATGTGTGTATAACCCCAACAAGTGTTTCGTGAAGTAACACCCTTGTTATATTTTCTGTGCTGCTCTATTAAAAGTATGCCGGTTGCAATGCATAAAATTCTTCTCATGACCCACCCATGAAATGTGACCTACGGTTTGGAAAAACATGGATATAATGAGCTGTCTTTGCGTGGACTCTGTCTCTGGAGCGGGAGAGGGGTGGGGCTGCCTTCACCTCCAAGTCAGGTAGACTTGGTTTTCGGTCTCTGTTCTGCTGCTCTCAGCTGTGTGACCGTAGGCAATTTACTTATGTTCTCTGAGCTTTAACTTCCTCATCTGTCAATATGGATAATATCTCCCTCATGGGGTTTTGGTGACACGTAAATGACAACACATTGCACATGGTGACTAGCACTGGTAGCCACTGCCATACTCGTGGGAACAGTATTGTTAGCACTGTTTTTCAGAGCATCAGCAGTTATATACATTTCTGTGGTCACTACCCCAAAGCAGTCTTTCACAATTTTGCCCCAGACTACAATGAGTAAGTGTTCCCTGTAGTCTGTGTATTCAGAAATATTTTTGAGGTGATTTTCTCCTCAAAATGCATCCAACTTCTGCACTCTATTCCAAAATAGATTCAAGTTTTGACACATATTTTGGAATATTTTGTTTTGATAGAAAATTTCATCCCCCCGGGCCCAAATCCTTGAGGGCAGTGAGATTGTAGAGCATGCCCTGAGTGGCTACACGTACCACCAGCATAGCCTTGAGCATAGGTATTTGGGAAGTGTAGACCTCATGATGGTGTTTCTGTGGCAAGATGTCCTTGTTAAACTTTTCTTGAATCGTCCTGTTTGTTGGTGATTCGGGGTAGCATCTCCATGTATGTAACTCTGTAAACTGGCACGTCAGGTCACTCACGGACCCTGGGCAGTTGGCGTGTGCAAGGACCAGGGATTGATCACACATGCATCCATTAGCTGGGGAGACCCAGCTAATGTCTGTTTGTTTTTCTGGAGGTCATGATTGTGGTTGGTGGCCAGGCCCCCAAGGCGATCCGCAGCGTGGAATGCTATGATTTCGAAGAGGACCGGTGGGACCAGATTGCTGAGCTTCCCTCCAGGAGATGCAGAGCAGGTGAGCAGCACCATCTGTCATTTTGCAGCCTGCCTTTCCCCAGCTGGTCTCTGCTTACTGCCGGAAACCCTCCCCTGCTCCTTGTGTCCACAAACATCTATGCATTTACAGACTCTCCTCCTCTTCCTTCTCCACTTGCCCGATTTCTGGCTGCCCCTTCTGGGGTCGGTTCTTATGTGCTTAGGGACTTCACGCTAGGACAAGTATTTGCTTGAATCAAACAACATTGGATAAGCATATATGAATAGAAATCCAGTGAGCCCCATGAACACTTCCAGTTCTGTAAAGTTGGAGATCACTGTGGTGAATTATTCATGTGACTGCCTGGCTCCCCTGTTGTCACATCGTCACCGCATGAGTGATCAGCCGCCTGAGATGACCTCCATGCCTTGGTTTCCTGTGTGCAGGTGTGGTGTTCATGGCTGGTCACGTGTATGCTGTGGGCGGGTTTAATGGCTCACTGCGAGTGCGAACCGTGGATGTATATGACGGTGTGAAGGACCAGTGGACATCCATCGCCAGCATGCAGGAGCGCCGGAGCACTCTGGGCGCAGCCGTACTCAATGACCTGCTCTACGCTGTGGGGGGCTTTGATGGCAGTACTGGTAGGTCTGGGATGTGGTCCCCACTCCTCCCAGCCTGGGACATGCCCTCAGTGCAACCCTGGTTGCTCAGCCAGTTCTTGGGCCAACCTTCTGTCCATCCATAGCTCCTTCCTCAACAGCATACTCATCCTGCCTCATCTCCTACCTTGCTTGCCAGAGCCAGGCCTTCCTATATACAAGATATGTAACTGCCCACATGCTATCATTTCTAGGACTCTAGGAAGGATCCTGCGCTCAGAAGAGGTCCTTTTCTCCTCTCTATTATATGGGAACCCATTTTTTCGAAAGACAAGACTTAGAAAGAGAGCATGCTCAGCTGCAGGGCATCTCAGGACTGTCCGAAGCCTCTGCTGGATGGACAAGAGAGCTGGGGTTCAGCCATGGGAGAGACCTGGCTCGGGCCCTGCCATCTTTTTTTTTTTTTTTTAAAGATTTTATTTATTTATTTGAGAGAGAATGAGATAGAGAGCATGAGAGGGGGGAGGGTCAGAGAGAGAGAGGCAGACTCCCCGCTGAGCAGGGAGCCCGACGTGGGACTCGATCCCGGGACTCCAGGATCATGACCTGAGCCGAAGGCAGTCGCTTAACCAACTGAGCCACCCAGGCGCCCGGGCCCTGCCATCTTTGTCCATTGCCTTTTTACTGCCCCAAGAAGCTTTGCCTGGCTGTGTCACTGCGGGAGCGTCCCCTTGCTCCTGGCTTCTGTGTCACTTCAGAGTTCAAATCAGAAACTACGAATAGATGTGGACTTGGAGAGATTATCTCATCTCTCCTATGCCTCCAGGTGAAAGTCTCTATAGACAGTAACTCTGTTACTGAAATGCCCCCAGGGATGTGGAAAACAATATTTTTTACTTCCCTGAATTTTCATTTGTGTCTTTACCACTTGGTAACCTTTCCCAGTCTTCTCTTTGCCTCACTCATAAAATTCCAGGGTCTGCAGTTCCTCCAGGGGCTGCCTGTAGTGGGTAGGACCTGAGTAATAAAGAGAAAAAAAGGGAGTGGAGCGTTGTTTCTTTTAGAAATTGCTCTCAGCTGCAAGTAGAAAACCTCACCAAACTGTGGCTGAAACAATTGAGAGGTAACTGTTTTACCCATGAAACAAGGAGTCTGGAAGTTGGCAGTTGCTCACTTCATCCCCTTGCTCAAGAATATTGGGGCCAAGCTCTTTAAACGTCCCTTGGCTGTATCCTCCTGATCATAAGATGGCTGTTACAGCTCCAGCCAGCACACTGGTATTCCAGGTAGCAGCAAGCAGGTTGGTGTTGCACCTATATCAGAAAAACAAAGACTATTTCAGAAATGCCCATGAGACTTCTGCTTGGGCTTCATTGACTGGGTCACCCCTAGGGAGTCTGGGAAGGTAAGTGTTGAGATTTCTAGCTTCTAATGTAGAGGAAGAGAAGGGAAAAGAAGGTGTTTGGTGAGGCAACCTCCTATTTCCCCTCCATTCTGTAGGTGTAACAGTTTACATTTGCAGGGCAGTTCTGTTGTACCCCCGTGTCCTCTCATGACCCGCCCTGAGTCAGGCCTCAGTGGACCTCTCAGGTACTCACTGTAGATGTGCTTCAGGGAGGTGCCCCAGACCACATGGCAAGGGAGAGGTGGTGCTTAGCCTCACAAGTGGGCTTCTCACCCTCTCCCAGCCTCACTTGGGCACACTGGGTGAGGCCTGGCACCGTAGAATCCTCATGAGTCTCTTGTCTCCCAGGCCTAGCGTCCGTGGAAGCCTACAGCTACAAGACCAACGAGTGGTTCTTCGTGGCCCCGATGAACACGCGGCGGAGCAGCGTGGGTGTGGGTGTCGTGGAGGGTAAGGAACGGCAGGGGGCAGCCGCCCATCCGTGCCCCAGCCCATGGGTCTTGTCCTAGTGCCCTGGCTCTGTTCCTCCCATCACGGCTCTGAGTCAGGTACCAGCATCCTGACAGAATAGGTGAGGAAGGTTGAGGTGCAGAGAAGTGCAGCTACTGGCTCGAGGCTAGCGGGTGGCCCGCCGTGTTGGGAAGAGTAAGAGGAGCCTAAGGGGGAACACTGGCCTGTCCCTTTGGCTACTTGTCACCAGTTTTGTCACAGGTTGAGGAATCTAGAGTTAACATATAACCTGGGAGTATAATGGGGTGGGGGTCAGAGTTCATTTTGTTTAATTTTGTCCTCCTGTTCCTCTGTTCACCATTAACACATGAACAGAGCCTTGAGTGAGGTGGGCATTTCTTCCCAGGTCTGATTACTGTCACTGCAGGACAGGTGGGTGGGAGAGTCCTGCTCTCGTCAGGAAGAGTGTGTGGGTGAGGCGGGTGGGAGGGATGAGGTCTGGGGCCCAGTTAGACAGGGCTCTGTAGTTTATAAAGGACTCTTTTATATACAAATTTTGTTCCCTAAACCTTTTGAAGGAGATAGGCAGGGCTTAGATTTTCTCCATTCTGCAGATGGGGACGTGGAGTGCCAGAGGGACACGTGCTGTGCCCATTAGTCAATAGCACAGCCAGTCCTTAACCTCGGGTCTTCTGACTCCCAACTCAGGGCTTTTTCCATTATGCTACACTCTTTCAGACCATTAGCAAATGCTAATAGGGAGTTTTATAAATACGTGTGAATTCAGTGTATTAAAGCATAGAATATGAGTTAGACAAAAATGTTACCCTTTGTAGGACAACACTGATTCATTAGCCTGTCCTGAAAGGGAATTTAGCTGGAATATCTGTGCATTTAGACTTTTATGCAGACATTCTCTCTCTCTCTCATGTGCACCCCCAAGAACACACGTACTTGCTTTGGGGAGAGTGTAATGTGCAGCGATTAGACATTGACAGAAATATTCTTTTCTCTCCCTGCTTTTCTTGGTTTGTACCAGTATTACATAAATTTCCATTTAAAAGTACGTATCATCCTAACATACTAAATAAGTCATCTTGGGGAGTGTAAGGATTTTGTCCTCCTATCAAGATAAATTGTTTTTTTTTTTTTGCAATCTCATCCTCCTGGTGGAACAGAAATTGATTTGTCTGCCAAATATAAGTGCTTTGTCTAGCCACCTTCCCATTTCCCCCACCTTGTTCCTCAGCCAGGAATATCAAACAATAGAGTAGGGGTTAAAAATAGCAAGTCACTGTTAATAGACTCAAGGAGAAACCTTGAGTGGGTATTTTTGCAGCTGACGCAAGGTTGAGATGGTTGGTGGGGGTTCGAGAAGTTGCCTCCATGGTAGTGCTTTGAAATACTCCCCTTGACAAGGGCTCCTGGGAGCACGTTCTGTGTGTGGGAGGAATGCTGTCTTGTAGAGTGCCTGTTGCCACAGAGGGCAGCCTGGCAACGTGTTGATCTTGTGCACCCTGACTTTGAAGCCCTTTGGCTGTGGGTCACCCTGGGGCAGCAGAGGGTCCTCCTCACAGTGCTTAGGAGAATGTTTCAGGAGGATCTCATGGGGCCTCTGCTTGCCTGTGGCCTTGTAGTTTTGGCTCTCCACTTTGTCACGGTACTCTCCTTCTCCGTGTCTCCTTCCATGGCTGCCTGGTCTCAATGACTCTGGGGTTGCCCTCGGGAGATTCTCATCTCCTCTACACCCCAGGCCTTCCTCCTCTTCTGAGTGACTTAGGCTTTGGCGAGTGGTGGGCAGCTGGGTGGGTAGGTGGTTGTGTCCTGGCCAGCGCACGTCGCAGGAGCACCCCGGACCCTGGAAGAGCTTCTGGATCAGGCATTTTTCTTCTGGCTTAGATGAGGGCAGAACAGGGGAGGAGGTGTCCCTTTCTTTTAGAAGCTCCACTGGAGAGGACTCTGGGGCAGAAAACAAAACCAGCCTCAATGACAGAGGAAGAAATAATTTTACATTTGATACGTCAGTAGTCGTGATGGTCCAGCACAGTTTTGAGCCTCTTTCTAACTTAAAAGAATTGCAGACTTCCAAATAATAGTTGTACTTTCGTTATCTCTCCCTTAGTAAAGCACATAGTGACAAAAAAACCTCTTTTAGTTAGTAACTCTATTAAGTGGATTTGCACTGGGCGGTGTTCATTTGGTCTACAGCTAGTGTTTAAGATCTTTGTTATAACTCACTTGTTCCCCATCGGTCTGTGGCCCACAGGTGAGGTAGGACTTCCCCTGCCACACACACACACACACACACACACACACATAGGCACTCGGTGGAGGGGGAGGGTAGAGAGAGGGAGAGCAAGGGAGGGAGGGATGGAGGGAGGGAGCGAGAGGAGACCCTCCATATTTGAATCTCTGCTCTGGGAGCGCTCTCATGCCAATTTCCTGCCCCTTGTCCAGCCTCATACCCAGCTCCAGGCAGAAATGATGCTTTTGGGTAGCAGCTTACAGTATTTTTATTTAAAAAATGGGTAGTGGTGTTTCAGGGATCTTGTGCATGGCTCCAAGCCATCCACATGCCCCATTTGCTGGCATTGTGGACACAGCACACGACTGATGGTGAAGACAGGGATTGAGTTCTCACCGAAGAATATTTTCCCATATTTGTTTTGGTCTGCTCTTGTGAGCCTTTAGCCAGAAAGTCAGCCTGCCTGCCTGTAGCTGGGGCCCTCTAGCTTTTCCTGTCTTTGTCGCCTTATTCTGGAGAAGTTCTCATGTAGTGCGCTGGCAAGAGTAGGCTGAGCCCCAGAGAAGCCAGGCCGTAGCTTTGCATGAATATTTAGGGTGCTGATTTAGAAGGATGCTCAGTACTGCTTCAGGGAGCCTCATGGCTTACGAGGAAGCAGAAGGCAGATATGTGAAGAATGCCTAGTCTGGTTTGTGGTTCCTCTGGAGGAAAGGGACCCTGAACCTCTGATGGAGGTGAAGGTGCCCCCCGCGAGTTAAAGATGGAGTTTCAGCCGGCACCACCCTCAGCCACTGCGTCTGTTCCAGGGAAGCTGTATGCTGTCGGGGGTTATGATGGGGCTTCCCGCCAGTGCCTGAGCACCGTGGAGCAGTACAACCCGGCAACCAATGAGTGGACGTACGTGGCAGACATGAGCACCCGCCGCAGTGGTGCAGGTACGGGGGGAGCCTCAGGGCGCGGGCTGTGTCTGATCTGCTCTCAGGTGGGCCTGGAGACCAGCAGGTGCACATTCTACCGTATTTTACCTTCTTTCCTTTTAATGTCTGTGATCCCACTGGCACCTTCGTAGCTCAACACGAGCCCCTCCCAGGGGATATTCTCTTCGCCGTCATCCCTTCCATTTCCATGGAGACATCTGCATCCCTGGAAAGTGAAGGCTCACTATGTGCCATGTGCTGTCCCAATAAGCACCTTCTGTACTTGAATTTATTTAATCCTCACCACCGCCCTAAGAGGTAGACACAACATTAATTCCACTCAACAGGAAGTAAGTTGATCAGGGGGCGAGTAATTTGCCCAAGGTCATATAACTGGTAGTTCGTCTCCAAACTCAGCTTCATCTCCAAAGTTAGCATTTTTGGCCTCTAAATTATTACAGCCTCATTCTTAGGCAGTAGTAGGGTGAGCACGGCTGTCCCAGTCTTGGCGGATGAAATTAAAGCCTGCCTGTCTGGGGTCTCTGTCTTGGGGGTTGAAAGCCAAGCTGTCGGTGTTCCTGTTTGGAGATAAACTTCTCTCTCTCTGCCTGCCCTCCCCCCGACCCCCGTGCCCTCTTCCGCACATGGAAAGGGAAGGCATTCACAAGTGTGGCTCACTTCTGAATCCTGTGGGAAGACCAGGGGCCGTGTGCTCCTTGGGGATTTTCCAGGAAGTGGAACAACAGCCCCCATCATCTTAGAGGCCCAAAGAAAGGGTCTGAGAGGACAGACAGAGGCATTGGACACTGGACACTGGGCCCTGGCTCTCCATTCTCATTCTTTTGCGGGGTGGTGAGTGTTGACCAGCCTGGGCCTGGTGGGAAGGTTGTGTGACTTCCACGAAGGGAAGCTGCGTTTGGGAGTTTTCATCCACAGTGCTCTTCCTTTCTCTTTTGTGTTTTTTAAAATTGAGGTGTAACTGACATACAACACTATATTAGTTTCAGGTCTACCACATTATTACTTGGTATTTGTATATATTATGAAATGATCACCACATACATGAACATCAATTACCACACATAGCCGCAAAATTTTTTTTCCTTGTAATGAGAACTTTTAAGATCTACTTTCTTAGCAACTTTTCAAATGTGAAATGCAGTATTATTAACTGTAGTTGCCATTTGGTATAGGACATCCCCATGACTTTTTATTTTATAACTGCAAGTTTGTACCTTTTGACCACCTTCACCCTTTTGGCCCACCCTCTAGTTCCCTGCCCTTGGCTACCATCAGTCTGTTCTCTATACTGTGAGCTTTGATTTTTTTTTTTTTTTTTAAGACTCCGCATATATGTGGAGATCATCTGATATTTTCTCTGTCTGACTTATTTTACTTAGTATAATGCCTTCAAGGTCTTTGTTTTATATATGTATTTTTTTTCTTCTTTGTATTTTTGAAGATTGAATTGTGATCTCACTTTATAGTACCGAACACACGACCACTTCTTCAGCATTCCTTAAAAATCATGCTGTTTTAATATTATTCAAAAACCTTTGTGTGCTCACTAGTTAGAAAAGAAAAAGAAAGGTGTATGGTCCCATTTAAGAAGCATTTGTGTTTGGAATGCTATTTTTAGTGGGCTTGTTTTTGCTGATTCTGACCAGTTGGCCTTTCCTGAAAAGAACATGGAGCAAATGCCTGAAGTCAGGACACCTCTGCTTCAGTGCTGGGTCTGCTCGAACTTGCCTTGTGACCGTGAGCCTGTCCCTTCCCCCGTTCTGGCTTCTGATTCCTCAAATGTGAAATGAGTGGGTGGTAGTAGGAGTTCCTTCGGGGCCAGTGCAGTTCACACATCTCGTGGCTCCTCTCCCTTCACAGAGCTCTTTCAGTAATTGTGGTTTATGGAGTCTTGGTAGAGTTGTCTTTGTACCTCCTAGGAATCCTCTGTGACTTGAGGTGTGAGAGCAAGTTCAAAGCTCAAGGATGTAGGGACAGTTCGGGAGGAGTGGGGCAGCCCCGAGATGGGGGCTGCTTGTAGGGACGTCTCCAGCAGAAAGGGTGGAGGGGCAGCCCCGTGTGGAGCTACTGGGAGACCTGCCTCAGCTGCCCTAGATCTGCCTCTGGAGGCCAACCGCTGTCTCGGACAGGCTTCCCAGGGGTTGTTGCTGTGTGGAGTTCACCTGAGCTGCTCTTACCTTTACCTGGGCTAGCGGCCCTCGACGGTGGCATCTCTCCTGCCTGTGTCCCTGGGTGAACTCAATTTAGGGGATGCTCTCTCTCCCAGAGGCGGACTCTTTACTCACCTTACCGTCAGAGCCCTGGCATCAGGCTCCCAGGTCAGCTTTCGTTTCGTGCTTTGTGTCCCTGAGATTTGGGAAAGCCGCGCCTCTGGAGTGCAGAACCCACATACTTGTGATGGTGGGTGTTCTCTGGTGGCTGAAGACTCAAAGACTCTGGCCTCTGGCTGCCTCTGGCCCTTTGAAGTGCCAGGAGCCCCCGTGGCTCAGGGTCCAGGAAACGTCTGTGTGAACATTTGTGCAAGAGGCTACAGAAGGGCAAGGGGGACCCCGAGGGCCTGGATCGCTGCTTGCTTCTTCAGTAGGGCGTGAGCCAGGCTAGCAGATGGTTCGGGGGGTAAAGAGTCCATCTCTGGGACCCAGGCTGAGCTAGATCCTGCTGAGCGTGCAAGAGGGGCCATGAGGCTGCTTTGGAACACACTGAATTGTTAAGCCCAGGTCTGCTAGCTATCCGTTGTTGATACAACACCACCATCTGCTGTTAGTTTCAGGCAACTTGAGGAACCGCTAGCCCGCCCGCATAATTGCTCGATGGCATTTTACATACTGCGTCATTCAAACAATAAACCCAGTACCGTCAGGCCCAGGAAAACAGATGAGACAAGACAGACAGGGGCCTTGTCCACGGGAAGCTTATATCCTAGAAACCGAGCGGTCGGGTCTGACGCCTGGCTGCACATCCCCAAATCACCTGAGGTCCTTGTTCTGATTCGCAGCCAGGGTCTCTGGGAGTGAGGCTCTGGAATCTCTCCTTTCAAAATCTCCCCACCTGATTGAGATGCAGCCTGTGGTGGGGCGGAGTAGTCCGTGGTCCCCTGGAGCTACCCATGCAGTCCAGCTCCCTCGCTTTGCAGAGTGGAGAACTGAGGCCCACAAAGGGCAAGTTAGAGACACAGATCCAGACCCCACGTGTCCTGGCCACCAGGTCTGTTGCTCTTTCGGGGGTCCTGTGCCACCCTCCTTCCTGCTGGCTTTGATTCCTGTGACTTGCATGAAAGGATTTTAAAAGGTTATTCTAAATCCTGTCGGCGATGCCATTCTAGGAGTTGGCTCGGGCCTCTCAACATCAGGAGTGATGGAAGGCCTCCCTCCCCAGCAAGCTGAGAGGAGAGCGCGGGGCAGAAAGAACGGGTTCTGCCTCCCGGGCAGGGCGGTCTGCGTGGTCGGTTGCACGGCTCGTTTCCACTTTGCACCTTTCTACACAACCACTGTGATAGAAGGCTGCAGAATACGAGTAGCACAGCATGGCAGAAAAACTCGGCCACACAGACAGCCCAAAGGGAGGCCAACTTTGACCCTCTGGAAATAACTGCTCCTGAAGTTTTAGAGGGTGTCTTTCAGTCTTTCTTTTTTTTCTTTTTTCTTTGCATATGAACTCTCTCTCCCCCGTTTCATACCCACATCCATACACACATATATGTTACGTGCGTACGTATAGTTATGTTTCTTTAAATAGCCACGGGGTGATTTTTGCTTTATCTGTAGGGGATTCTCAGGTTGACAGGCTTAGGAGGTGGGCAGGGCGTCATTCTATGTGTTTTACAGCTGAGGGTCCTGAGGTCCCGGGGGGGGGGGGGGTGGAAACAAACCAGCACTCCCCAGGCCGCCCTGCTGCTGACAGCTGCCCAGGACCGGACGCCAGGACTCCTGGCTTCTGGTCGTGGTTGCCGGCCCGAGGCTGCAATGCTGTGCTCTGCTTTTCAGGAGTCGGGGTGCTCAGTGGCCAGCTGTATGCCACGGGCGGGCACGATGGGCCCCTGGTGAGGAAGAGTGTTGAAGTTTATGATCCCGGAACAGACACCTGGAAGCAGGTGGCAGACATGAATATGTGCCGGCGAAACGCAGGTAGTGCGACCGCTCTGTCCTTCTGCCCTTGTGGGGTGTGGGTGCAAACACCAGCTGTAAGAGAAAGGGGGAGGGGAGAGACTCCCAAACCTGGGCCCGAACTTGTACCCCGAAGGGGAGTATCCTTTTGCCAGGTAGGTGCTGGGCTAGCAGAGGGGAGAGCTGGGGAACACGAATGCTAGCCGAGGGGTCCCCCGCTTAGATGCAGAGGGCTGATGACTTTCACAGTACACGCGTGGACACAGACCCAAATAGCCCTCTGATTGCCCCCCAAGCCCCCGGCCTACTGGCTCTGTTGGGTAGCTAAGCACAGGGCTGTGTGGACCTGGCCAGTCCGTGACACTTGGTTCTGTGTTTTCTTTCCCAGTACCTGACTCTGAGAACCTCTCGCTTCCCACCTGAAACCCATCTCCTTCCTCTTGGGGGTCACCAGGGCCCTAATTCCCTCTCCAGTGGGAGCGCTTCCCATATTCCTCGCTTTGTACCTCCTGTCTCTCTGTCCCTCCCTCTTTTCCTTCCTGTGGGAATGATTTATCTTACAGTGTTTAGATTTTTATTCCGGCAGCCTGACATCCCTATTAAACTCTTTGCTTTAACAACTTTGCCCTATGGATCGTGTCCTCTGTTGGTATATCTTGTTTTATGCCTCTTTGCTCTAGGAATGTGTTGGCTTAGCTTAGCTTCCCAGGCTGGAAAGACAAACAGGTGACTTTCAGGTGCATTTATTTCCTTTATACTCAAATTACCTGTTTGCTAAACTCATTTGTAGCTCACATGTTGAAAGTGTAAACAGAGGGGAGTTTATTAATTTGCCCACTGCCTGAGCCTGCTGTGATATAACTTGGCATTTGGCCTGAAGCCCCATGAGCAAGGGATTACAGAACTCCCAAGACAGCTAGTGTATCAAGAATCCAAGAATTAAGTTTAGATGTAAATGTGTATATATGTACACATTCACATAGAGATAGTTCTATTTTTTCATAGCAAAAGTGGAATCCTACTTAATGCTGTTTTATAACCTGCTTTTCTAATCCACTTTACAATCTTTCATGACTATCTTTTTATAACACGAAATAGATTTACATGATATTTTAAATGGCTATATCACAATTTAAATATCTACTATTGGACATTATTTCCATTTTTTTGATCAGTAATACTGTTTTTGTTATTGTAAATGGTCCTAGGGCTAATCAGTGCACACATCTCAAAATTATTTCTTTGTAAGTCCAGGAGTGAAATTTTTGAGCCCGAGGGAGCATATTTGCTTTCGGTACCATCCAGGAAAGTGGTACCTTTTATCCTCTCACCAGTATTTGCGATTATCTTCATCAGTACTTAGAATTACTGTTTCTTGAACATCATCAACCCCTTCATGTAATTTTAAAAGAAGACATAGTGGGGCGCCTGGGTGGCTCAGTTGGTTAAACGACTGCCTTCGGCTCAGGTCATGATCCTGGAGTCCCTGGATCGAGTCCCACATTGGGCTCCCTGCTCGGCAGGGAGTCTGCTTCTCCCTCTGACCCTCCCGACCCTCCCCCCTCTCATGTGCTCTCTCTCTCTCAAATAAATAAATAAAATCTTTAAAAAAAAAAAATAAATAAATAAAAGAAGACATAGTGTATTAGACTATGGCCTTGCAAAATAGCATTTTCCTACCCCTGGCTTCCTGCAGCATGAGACTTTGCCCTCAAACCAGCTCTCCGTGAGATCAGTGGGAGGAATGCCTTGTAAACTGCGTCTGGGTTTAGATCTAAGTCACATGGAGGCATCACAGATATAACCATTAGCCACACAGTATGGATATAACAGCCTTTATCAGGGCAAACTTACAAGCAGGAGTAGCATGTGTGAGATTCCCTGAGCATAGCTCAGTCTGCGCATGGGAGGTCTGCAGGCTCCAGTAGAGAGGGGCCCATACCGATAACGCTCTAAGTATTTATAGGGTCAGGGGCCAGGAATGTCCGTGGGAGCATGTAGCAGTGAGAGCTCCTTGGTCAGAGAAGGGACCTTCTTAGAAAGGGGGGGTCCTTGGGCCCCACGGGTTGTTGTTGGCATGCTCTCCCATTGAGCAAAGTCAGACCTAGGAGCCGGTTCATTGGGCTGCCTTGAAGGGGAGGAGGAGCGCCTCCAGGGCCATCCACGTTTGTTTCCGGTCCTTTCCGCCCCCTTCGGGGCTCCTGTGTAATGTCTCCTGTGGCCTCCACTTCCCAGGAGTCTGTGCAGTGAATGGGCTCCTGTATGTGGTTGGAGGGGATGATGGATCCTGCAACTTGGCTTCGGTGGAGTACTACAATCCTGTCACCGACAAATGGACGCTGCTACCAACCAACATGAGCACGGGGCGGAGCTACGCAGGTCAGTGTCCTGCACCCCGACTGCACCTTCACCCCCACCCCACCTCTGCACAGGTGGAGGTAAGTTTGCTTAACTTGGGGCTAAGTGCCTCCTCCAGGGATGGCGGATAATTGTCATGTGTCACCAATCTGTCATTTGTACCCACGACAGATACCCCTAATGAGCACGGGTTTCCCCAGCGAGCCTGAATGTAGGCCCAGAATTCTTTTTGACACCTGTGTTCCCGGGAGCCACTTCCAACTGCTCTCATTTGTCCTAAGAGGTTTTAGAATTTCATTGCCATTTCTGGGCTCCTACGTAGACTAAGATACAGTTCTTGCTTTCCAGAGATTTAATGGGAAAGATAAGATCTGTCTACACGAAGTAGGACATGCAAGGCAATACACACATAACTTCTCAATAGAATGTGTTATGCTGTCCGTATTTTAAGGCATGACAGGTGAGAACTTCCTGGAGGAAATGAGGCTTGATCAACTCTGAAGGTGGGAGCTGCCCTTTGCCAGGGGTTCCCTCCCTGTGCCGAAGGGCGGTGTGTTAGGTGCAATGTACCCATTAGCTGTCATCCTTTCAAGAACCCTCTGGGTGAGTGGGACTGTGTCCTTCATTTTACAGGTGATGAAACTGAGGTTTGGAGAGTCAAAGTCACCTGCCCTGGACCACATGGCTAAAAAATGGCAAAGTCAGAATTCAGACTCAGGTCTGACTCCTGAGCCCATGTCCTTTGTCCTACCCCAGCTGAGGGGGAGAAAGCACTCCAGGCAAGAGGTGGAGGCAGGAGTAGGGAGCGATGCTGCTGCTGGGGAGTGTGTGTGATGGGTTCGGTGAGGTTTGGGAGGTCCGACCGAAGTTGGTGCTGCTGACAACAGGGGTCTGTAGGGAGACAAGCAGACTCGTACACCCATGATGCAGCTCAGCAACCTGTACCTCGTCTTCCAGAAACTGGAATAGTTAGAGCTAACGCTTATTTACTGAGCACATAAGAATGTGCCAGGCACGGCCCTAAGTATTTGCCAACGACGATCTCCTTTAGTGTACGTCACGACTCCAGTGGTATTCTGATTCCCTTTTTGCAGTAGAAGATCAATCATTCCGTCTTGTTTGGATCCAGGGCAAAGGAAGGTTGTGCCGGGCAGGCTTGAAGAGGCTTGTATCCCATGTTGTCAACACAGGCCCTCAGTTGCAATGAACTGATTTTATTTTTTTCTCTTGTTTAGGATTTTTCTCAACTAAATATAAAAGATTTTAGAGGCATGCTGGTCTTTGAGTGATTCTTTTCTCAAGATTAATTATTAGAACTAGTACTTTCTTTTCAATACTGTTGTGGGAAGAGCAGGGCATTTTCGAGTACGAGGCAGTGAGGCCAGTGAGGGGTCCTCTCTTGGCTCCTAGTGGACCTTAATGAGAGGGCAAGATTTAGGTGTAAGTGGTTAGAATTTCACATATGTGCTGAATATTTCATGTCTACCTCTTCATTGTCTGTCCACCTAGAAGTAGGTGGGAAAGAGACAAGCAAACTTGCAATTTGTCTTCAACTCCATTGACTGACTGAATCCTTTTTTTTTTTTTTTAGAATCTAAAGAAATTGCCTGCATGCAGAGACAGATGGATAGTTACTCATTTGGAGTATTATTTGTGATAGCAAAGAACTGAGAACTACTTAATGTCTGACACCAGGGAAATAGTTAAACTGTGGACTATTGGTACAGTGGAAGTGTTTTTAATGCCATGAGAACATGTTTGTGGCAGGCTGTGGGTTTAAAAGGGAGGATGCAGAGGGTATGTACCATGCGAGCTCAGTCACATGGTCCTGCATCATGGACGTTTGAGTAGCGACTGCTCAAAGAAGGGGATGTTGGCATCAGATCTCAGTTTGAGTTCCAGCTCTGTCACTTGGCCTGGGACTCTGGGCAAGGGGATCGGTCTGACTGAACTTCTCGTTTTCTCATTTGTAAAATGAGAATAAAATCATAGCAAGTCTCTTACTGCTGTTGTGCAGAACTGTTTGGAGGGTGCTTAGTTAGCACAGTGTCTCCTGGCATGTAGCAGTTCCGCGGTAGATGATCACGATTATTTTTAGAAGCCGGGAAATAGTCCAACAAGATAATGGTGATTCTCTTTGTATGAAGGGAGTCAAAATGTTTTTTCCTTGTGTTCCTCTGTGTTTCCCAAATTTCCCAAAATGAGAATATTGTACTCTTTTTTTTTTTTTAGAAAGATTTTATTTATTTATTTTGAGAGAGGCAGAGCGTGCGTGAGCGGGGCGAGGGGCAGAGGCAGGGAGAGAGAGAGAATCTCAAGCAGGCTCCTCGCTGAGCAGGGAGCCCTATGTGGGGCTTGATCCCAGGACCCTGAGATCATGACCCGAGCTGAAATCAAGAATCGGCCGCTTAACTGACTGAGCCACCCAGGCGCCCTAAGAATATTTCACTTTTATAGTCAAAAGAGGAGGTTTATTTTATTTGTTTTATTTTTTAATGTTTTTAGATTTTATTTATTTGAGAGAGAGAGAAAGCATGCATAAGCAGGGGGAGTAGCAAACAGAGGGAAGTGGCGTCAGCAGGGAGCCCAACTCAAGGCCTGATTCCAGGACTCTGAGACCATGACTCGAGCTGAAGGCAGATGCTCACCCGACGGAGCAACCCAGGTGCCCCCAAAAGAGGAGGCATTTTTATATATTGTTTTTATATAAGCAATTTTATATATTGCTTATATGAAAAAGCAATACAGGACCCTGCTTTAAAAAAAAAAAAAAAGTGCTACCCTACAAAAGAGTCCTGAGGTTCAGGTGAGGTGTTGTCAAGTTCAGGCAGCACATCTGGGTCTGGGGACTGTGGAGCTGCCCACCTCTGAGCTTTTCTGTCTGCACCTTTATCCAGAACTCACATGCAGTGGGTGTCTTAGCAGAATCTCACCCCTGGGGTATCCTGGCATTTCTTTTAGCAGTGTTCTCTCAATCTCATCTGCAGCCAGAAGATTTTATAGTCGTGGGAATAAGTGAAAGTAAGGCTCCAGTCAGGTACACCGTACCAATAGATCTTACCTGTAAATTCGGATTTTGTTCAGAGGAGCAGATAGGTACTTGCTTGAGTAAGGAGGGAGCAACCTGTCTCAGGCAGACGGAAGTCCAGAAGTCCAGGGCTGGCCTAGGGCTCAGGCTGTCATTGAAAAACCAGGTCTGCCCTCCCTCTCCTGTTTTGTCGGCTTTGCCGATAGCGGCCACCGCCGTGGGCCGTGTGTGAGCCTTCTTCCAGGCCGGGCAGCAGACAGAGCCAAAGCTGCAGCCCGGCCAGAGGTGCACTGACAATGGTCTGGGCCAGGCCCGGGGCACGCGGCACGCCAGCTGCAAGGCAGTCTGGGAAGCTGAGTCGATAACATGCTGGTCTCTGCCGTCGCGGACAGCAAGGAGAGGGGAGGTTGGCTGAATCCACCTACAGCGTTTGCCACCTTCCAGAGACGCTCTGCGTCATCTGTGGATTCACACAGTTAGCCGTGGAGTATGGTGCACTTTGGCTGAAATCGTAACGCAGACAGACATGTCTGGACTGTTTTTCCCAGTACAGCATTTAGCACGGGAGGGGTCTTTCCATTGGGTGACATCAGACAGTATGGGAGCTGAGCCTCAAGAGGTCAGTGGACTTGCCTGAGGCCGCACTGCAGCTCAGCTGGTGGCAGAGCTAGGACTGACGGGCAGTTTTCCTGACTTGCATGACGTCGGTTCACGGTTCTTTGCGGCTCATTTCAGTGTCTTGTAAAAGTAGGCATGAATCACTGTCACTTCTCTTACAGTGATGGAGAGGTAGGGCCATGGAGCTGCCCCCAGGCGTCCAGTGCCGGCGCCGTGTCGTGAGGCTGAGTTCTGGGCTTGGGAAAGGAGTCCTTACGATAGGAACCGTGTCCACGCGATGATGCGAGGGAAGACCACTAGCTGTGCTGCTGAAGGACTGTGCTTGCGGGTTCAAGTGTCCTGCCGGGACTTGGGCGTCAGAATGGGAACGAGCCCGCCACGGGCAGCCCGAGTTCTCGGGCCCTGCGGTGCTTGGATACCGACGGGCCTCTTTCCCTTGACTGGGGCTTTAGGGTGGCTTGGACTCATGAACCCCGTGGCACTCTGGATACCTCTGAAGAAGCTGACTTTGTCTCCCTTTCGTCTTAGGTGTCGCTGTGATTCACAAGCCCTTGTGACCCCCACGCCCACGGCCAGGAGGTGGAGGAGGGGAGGGCTGCTGCCTGTGGCTCAGAACAGCAGCACCCTGACTGCCACTCGCCGCCAGAGTCTGCAGAGGAGCGAGAAGTGTCCTCCTCCGACGTGGCCAAGTGGCGTCCGGCGTGGAGACTGGCGACCGCCCCCTGCCCCCCTGAGGTGTTCGGGCCTCCCCCCTGAGCAGTGGGTTCCTGAGAGCTCCAGGCAGCACCTGGGGGCTTTTTTGTGTGTTTCTACTGGATTACCTGAGAACCTGGGTGTGTGTGTGTGTGTGTGTGTGTGTGTGTGTGTGTAGAACATGGTGTTTCACTAAGTTGGGGGATGTGTGACAATCTACTGGATTTCTTTACTACTGATCCTTCTGTGCTAAAAATCAAATCACAGAAACCGCTCTTCTGGATGTGCCCCATGGGAACCCCGAGATTACTAAAGCTGCTGTCTTCTGGAGGTCTGTTTGGACAGGCCAGGAGTGTCCAGAAATGACTGGTGACTGGTGTGGGGGCGTTGCTTTGACCATGCCCACAGACTGGCTCTGACCCCTGGCACGGTCTGCAGAAGAGCTGGGCATTCTTAAATCCTCACTGTGTCTTCTGTGTGCTAGAACTGGGAACAGATGGGGTCCCCAGCCCCTCCATTGGGTGCTCTTCCTTGGGCTCTCCTCCAGGAAGCAGATGAGAACTGCCTAGTCCTTGGGCCACTGGTCTTTGAGGTTGTGGATTCCAGATTTGGGAGATTTTGTGTCTCTTTTGTTGGGAAAACTAGCTCTTTGGAGAAGCCCCGAGTATCACACTGGAAAAAAAAATACATATACATACATGAAAAACAAAAACAAAACAACAAACCAAAGTGGTAAGGCAGTTGCTGCCTAAAATGGTCTCAGAGAGGATCCTACTTCTGGGTTTTCCTGGGATGGGACACTCCCCATCTATACTTACTATCCAGGCTTAATTCTTCACAGCATCCCATTTTACTCTCAGAAGTATTCTGGTTTGGAGGATAAATAAAAGGTCACCATACCTCCAAACCCAGAGAGAGTTTGGCCCCTGCCTTGGGGGTCATATGTGATCTAGATGGACATGGATGACTTCAAAGGAGTATACCAGCTGGGGCTGGCCCTCAGCACCAGATGGCGATGGTCAAGTCTGTCTGAGGGCCTCGTCTTCCTTTCCTTGTGCTCTCCCCCTGTTCCAGGGCCTGTACCCTCTCTCCAACCCTCAGAATACTCCTTTCCTCCTTGTTTTTCCTGAGAGGGAGGAGATGGTGGTAAATGCCCTGGATGTGTGATCTCTCTCAGGGATACTTGCATTTTAAAAGAGAAGCTTGGTGAGAGCTTTGCAAATTCACAGGTAAAAATTAATGACAGAACTTTAAGCATTTGGAGGCGGGGGTGGGTATTTGAGGGCACATGGAATCATTTTCATTAAAAAAAAAAAAGAAAGATAAAAGAAACGTGAAACCATTCCTCAACTTGCAAGTCACTTATGTTGGAATTTGTGGCATAAGGAGGGAAGGTCTTGTGTCTGAAGAGTATGCTCACATCATGGGGGCTGGGCTTTAATGCTCCCTGATTTTGGGGTCCACTTATAGGAGTCAAGGGGCTTTATGAAACCTGATGTGGGACTTCTGATCTAACTGGGCTCCTTCCAAGCAGATACTGCAGGAGACTGGCATCCCCCCCAGCTCACCCCTGCAGCTAGAAAGCCGGTAGCCTCCCTAGCTAGTTGGCCGCTTTGTGTATTTACTGTATATTTTTTTGTGCACTAAACACTCAACTCTCTTGAAGAAGAAACGTCTTCTGATGTTGAGGATGTTGAGCAAATGTTATCTCAGTGAGACATTTGGAGGGCAGCACCAAGGCATCCGGAATTCTTAGTGGCTTTGGGAAGAGGCTGATATATCCAGCTTTGTTGGGCCTGGAGGCGAAGTCTCCAACGGATTCAAGGCATGCCTTTGTTTGGGTGCTGTGTTCTCACCTGGCCCTGGAGATGGCTGTGGTCTCAGAGCTCTGCCTTGGCTTGGAGGCTGATGGGATGAGCTTTCTGTTGCAAATGTTCTTCCTCCCGGCCTGAGGAGAGTTTGGGACTTTATTTTGGTTTCTGATGGGGATGAGGCTGGGGGGTGGGGTCCCATGTGTGCTGTTCACACAGCTCCTAATTTCAGACTAAAGGTGAACTTCCCACCCTCTTTCCCAACACCTAGGAGCTGGACTTTGATGCATATGTGGGGGAGGTTCTTGTTTTTTATCTGCCCAGAGCGGGTCCCTTCCCTGAGAGCTCGCCAGCCATGTTTTCTGCTCTTGGTTGCACCTCATGTCTCCCTTCCCAGGAAGCACCGCCCCCCCCCACCCCCCACCCCCTGTAGTACTGCTGAGGCCAGGTTCATCTCCTCCTCACCCGTCCTTTCTCATGGGGACTCCAACACTGGTACATCACCACCAAAAAGCTCTTCGGCCTCTAGCTGCCCACAGAGGCCATTTAAAACCTGCTGTCTATCACTAGGTACGATTCTCTCTCCACAGTGAACACAGCTGACTTGATTTCAAGTCTGTGCTGGTCACATTGGTAGGCAAACCCCCTGCCCCCCCCCCCCCATTTGGGTGGCCGTAGCTGCTTGTGAATGCAGCTTTGCAGGTGGTGTATCTGAAAGCTGATCACAGTGATGAAATGGAATTGTGGCCCAAGGTTAGAAGCCGCTTAGATGCCGCTTGGATGCTGATTTGGACAACACAGAAGTCAGACTCTGAATTCCAAAGTTCCTTCTCCTAAGTACCTAATGGCATCTCTCCTTCTGAAAAGTTGCAGTATTATGCAAATGAAACTGACCTCATTTTCTGCTATGCAATAAGAATACTTAATTCTGTTTCACGACAAACCAGTTGCAATATCCCCTGACATGCTTTTTGAGCTGTGTTACTTTGATATCTGTTGTGTAATGTTTGTATATTCCTGAGCCAGAGCCTTTCAAAGATTGCCTTTTTATAAAACTGAAGCTATAGCGTTCAGGCTAAACTTTTAATGTAGATATTTTTATAAGATAATTTTTTAGGATATTTGAATTGATTTTTATTATCCATGATAATGAAATGTTCTGTTCCGTAAGTCATTCACTCTCCTAGTTCATGCCTGTAGCTATTTTCCCTTTGCTTGTCACCCTCCAAAAACTGATTTTTCAGTAGTTCCAGATAGATGAGTCTTTTTGACTTTGAGTCCTCTTTCTTATACCATATTCAAAGGAGATTGCTGGAAAACACAATCCCTGGTGTTTCTGGAATTGCTTCGGGACTAACGTTTAGCCTGACTCAGCAATTACCCAACTATATTGCCTGGCCATTTTTTTTTGGAGCCCGCTCTTTGCAGGGGGGAGGCTGGTTGGCCCATCTGCTGGTGGCTCTCACTGCCTGGTGCTGAGCCTGGCACGCTGTGGCGTGGAGAAGCTCCACAGAAAGGCCTGCCCTACAGTGCATACTCCTAGAAGTTTCCTAGGTCCGGCAAACCAGTGCTCATTCTTTTCTGCCCCTTGTTCTTCGGAAGCTTCCACCAGCTAAAGGCCTTTGCTGCTGGATGATGTCCCTTTTGGAAGCATCTTCTCTATGGACTTTAAAACAGGGGTCAGTCCTCATGATCGTTAAGAATGTGTTAAGCATGTGCTTTACAGATGCTCACACTACCCCTAAAACTTGTTTCTTGAGCTGTGTCTACACTCCAGGCTCTATTTTATGTATTTATCTGCCATTAGCCTCATTAAAACAGTTTTTTATTTTTATTATTATTGGGACAGGTGCCATTTGAATTGCCTCCATGCTCCCCATTTGCACCTTGTTGGATCAGGTTGGGAGGTTTAGCAAACTCCTATTCTAGTTAGCTGGAGTATTTAAGGCTTTGTTTGCCTGGAGAAGTAAGGAGGTTGGAATTTTTTTTTTTTTTTAAGTGTTTGCACTATTTAGAGTCCTAAGCCCCTCATGTTTGGCCGTGCTGTGTGTGCAGTGTGACCGAGGAGGTGAGCCAGCAGCACTTTTGACATTTGGGAATGGAAGAGGCTTCTGTAGTGGATAATCACCACCTCATAGCCCTTGCACAGCCTTTGTCGTGGGGCTGAGTGACTCGTGGGTATGACAGCAGCCAAGGCAGGAATGCATGTGACTGTGGCATTTGGAGAAACAAATTGCCCTAGTACTATGTTCTTGCCTTTGGCTATGAGATTGAAAATTATTTCCCCCCATTTTTCAGTGGCAATAAAGGACCCGGTTGGACTTTTTGTCTAATTTGTATATGATGTATAAAGTATGTTGAAAGAAGACTTAAGATGCTGAATGTGTATGTCTGTGTGGGTGCTCTGTCCATGCGGTTGTCCACAGGCAACCTGACTTGATCGCTGATACCCTGTGAACACACTGCATCGGTAAGGTCCTTGATCTCCTATTCTCTGCTTGGATGTTAGAGCCCATCTATCTTGTAAAAGAACACTTGTCGTAGGTTCCATCAGTTACAGCGATAGCCGAAGAAACCGTTCCTCAAGTGGATTATTTCAACAGGAATCAAGTTCTAGTTTCCCATACTTTGTTAATTTTAATAAAAGCTGAACTGTGAAAACCTTTCTCAGGATTTTATTTCCATAGTCCAGGCTCTCCACCATGTCTTATTCCCACGTTATCTTCAGATTAAAAATTTTTTTTTTCTTTAAGATCCGCTGGACAGGGTCTGTGTCCCAGGGTCTCTGTTCCCTGGCCTGAGCACAGTGTCACACCCACCAAGACCTTCAGGGAGGCCCAGAGAGGCCAGTCCCTCTAGTAGGTGTTTGGTGGTGTGGGCATCTATCCAGTGATCATCGTCAGGTGGGTGTGCTGGTCTCAGGCACGGAGAAGAGGAAACACATCTGGCTATAAATAAACATCAATTTTTAGAAGTTTTTTTTTATAAGACCTATTGGTTTCATAGATGCAATGTTTTTATTACATATACAAATATTAGTTATATTTTATTAAATATGTACAACTTTTAAATGCCTGTTTCTAAAATATCAACATATATGAAATAATACTAGGTAACATTTACTGAGTATGTACCATGTGCCAGGCACTTTTCAAGTGCTTTACTTCTTTCAGTGCATTTAATGCTCATCATGGGTTGCTGAGTTAGTATTATCTTTTGCAGACGAAAATATGAAATGCACAGAGGTTAAATAACTTGCATAAGGTAGCAGAGCTGCAAAGGAATGGAGCCAGAATATTGGTTGTACTCTGGAGTTGTGTCCTTAGGCATCTGTTGCTGCATCCTCGAGGAGGTATGAGGGGAGGAGGGGGTGCTAAAAAGCACCTAGGAGTCCCTGGGAAGTACAAACATGGCTCAAGAAGAATACTGAAGCCCAGCTTTCCCGGCCATTTGGACCAACGATGTCCCCATCGTCTGTCAATGGTAAATAATCCTATTTGTTGCTGTGATGATAGTAGCAGTAGCCACTTATTTGTACCAGACACCCTGCTAAGTACTTTAGAACTTGATCTTTAATCCCAGTGACAACCTCTGAGGGAGGTGGCATTGCCTTTTGGAGGCTGGATGTTTCCAATGGCTGCTTTGCCTTGTCCCTTTCCCCGCTCCTCCTCTTGAGTAACTGTGGTCGCCAGGAGTCCGATCGGAAGAGTAAAATGATCCGCTCAGCTGAGCTTCACCATACGGCAGCTGAGCCTCCTATTAAGTGGGCCTGGGGACTTGGTTCGGCGGCAATTCTCAAATCCACCTGCTCAGGGATATGGGTTCCCCCCCTGGTGAACAAACTGGACCGTCCCAGGATCCTTCAGGATGTCATTGGTCCTGCTCTGTTCCAGGTGACAGGCAGGCAGCTCAGAGGGGTCAGGCTCCTCTCCAGGCTAGAGAGGCCCAAGGGGCAAGTGGGAGCCTCTTAGCCAGATCCTTCCCCACATTTGGAAAAGAGGATTTTGAGCTCCCAGAGGACGCGGCCTGCTTGACTCTGAGGTTATGCCCTGTGCCTAGCACTCGGTTAGCGCTGAGGAAATATTTACAGGAGAAGAAGGCATGTGAGGAGGGGCCAAGTGGTGGTAACCAGCTGGTTCAGTCTGGGGTGTTAGTGGGGGCTGGGGTGGGGGAGGCGAGAGACACATGTGCACCCAGAGACGGGGGGACAAACTCACAGAGACCTGGGGAAAGGGGTGTGAGTTTCAAGCCAAGCGAGAGAGAGACCAAGAGAAAGAGAATGAGGCACAGGAAGACAAGCAGAGGGAGACAGAAACAATGGGAAAGACGCACACATGCACATGTGCAGATACAGCCAGACACGAGACGCTGCTCCTACGGAAACACAGACACCGAGACCCAGAGGGAGGCGGGGGTGGGGGTGGGGGAGTCATTTCTTAAAGTGGCAGAACACCAGTCAGCCCAGGGGCTCAGGCCAGAAGCATTCGTCAGGAGATGCGGGTTCACACGTGACCTCTGGTAAGGGATGGCATGGCCTTGAGCCAGGCTCTAGCTCTCAGCGTCCGCTTTTGTGAGCTTGTGAAGAGTCCTTGAGAAGGCCCTAAAATATGGAAGGCAGACCCTCTCGGCCCCGGGGAGGCTGGGCCTGCAGAACGGCTTCTTGAATAGGAGACCCAGTCTCGGGCAGCGACAGCGCTGAGAGCCTCCTGACTGCACACAACCCCCGGAGCCCGGGCTGTGGGTGCAGGGAAGGAAGACAGAAGAGAGACGACCTCTCTGTCCCAGGGTCCCGTCTGGGCTGGCGGGACACCTGGGGTTTATTTATTTTATTTATTTGAGAGAGGGAGAGAGAGCACAAGCAGGGGGAGTGGCGGGCAGAGGGAGAAGTAGACTCTCTGCTGAGCAGGGAGCCTGATGCGGGGCTCGATCCCAGGACCCTGGGATCATGACCTGAGCTCAAGGTAGACGCTTAACGGACTGAGCCACCCAGGCGCCCCTGGGGTTTAATTTCTGAAGGAGGCCCTGAAGCACAGCAGTGCAGAAGGGCCTGCTTTTATTCCACAGGCACTTACTCGGCTTCTTTGTTTCCTCCTTCCCTCTGAGTGGGATGGGGGCATGTCTCCTGAGTTGACTTTCTGCTCCAGGAGTGCAGAATCTTCCTAGCTTTGACCCCATTGACTCCCGGGAATGGAGAATTAGTAACACATGTGTAACTGTTTATATTACTACGGAACTTCAAGGAATTTTTTGTTTCTCATAAAAGCCCAGTGAGGCCCGTGTTACTTTGAGCAGCACGCCTGTACCTGGGGTATACCGGGGGCGCTTTCTCAGGGCAGGGGCAGGTGCATGTGGAACACGCCGCGGGTGAGTTATTAGCGGTAGGGGTAAGAACCACTTCTCATTATACAGATGGGGAAACAAGCTAGGTAGAGGTTAAGCTGCTTGCTCAGATTCCCAGAACCAGAGCTTGGACTCCATCACCCGAGATCATTTGGCTCCACAAGGCAGCAGAATGACTGCAGTGGCTTAACCACAGAGCGGGTTAGGGTGCTCACATAGCCGTGAGTCCAGAGGTCAGCAATCCGGGATGGGCACAGCAGATCCATCCTGTCATTGGGATCCTAGGTCCTCCTATCTTTTTGATCTTCCATCCCTTACATGTTGCAAGAGAGATGCTCCACAGCTCTTGCCACATCTGCACAAAGGCATGAAAAAGAAGGAAGGGGATGGTACAAGGGGCAGTGCCTGTAACAGGAAAGAAAGCCCTTTCCAGAAACCCCTAGTAGAATACCACTTAGATTTCCAGAAGGGCCCTCAGCTGCAGGGGAGTCAGAGGAGGTAAAGGCTTTTACCTGGGCACATTGCTCCAAACGACCGCAAGAGTTGCACCTGGGAGAAGGAAGGCAGCATGGACATTGGGTAGGCAATGAGCAATGTTGGTACAAAGCTCCTATTAGCCTCCTGTCTCCAAATGCCATGTGGTCCCTCTTCACCAGTTTGTCCATCCTCCCACTTCTGCCCCTGACATTTCCTTGGCTGAGCACTAACCTTATGCAGGGCTCCTTATTATTGAGGGCTAATGGTGCTCCCTCTGCACTGGGCACTTGCTGAGGGGATTGAGTGGGTCCATGGGGCAGTGCTGGGCCTGAAAGTCTCCTCTCGGAGCCTCACTCAGCTGTCTCCCTCGCTATATTGGCATCAGGGGTGGCTGGCTCTCCTGCAGGATGAATGAGAAATCCTAAGCAATGCAGACCTTTAGAAGCCCATCACTGAGGCCTTAGAGACAGCTCATTTATCAGCTGTGGAAGTTTCCCTGAAGCGCTGATTGAGGAGGCCTGTCAGCTGCAAGATCTATGACCTTTATCTCAAGAGTGACCCATGTAGGCAGCACCATAAATCTTTCTGAGCAACAAACTGGGAGGCAGGGGCGGGTGAGATTTGGTGTTGGTCTCTTAGAGGCAATTTTCCCAATTCCCTTGTCCTCTTGTCCTCCAGGATGTCCTCACTTTTAATGGTGGCCCACTAGGTGGTGTCCAGGGCTGTGCTGAGCTGCAGGAGGTCGTGAAAGTGATGTGCATGGTCTGGCTGCCAAGCGGCTGTCCTAGGTCTGTTCTTGCTGGGGCCCAAGCCCTGGCCACAGAGCAGGATGAGAGGCTATCTGAGCTGCAGAGGCCTGGAGCCTCCCTGCACCTGGCTAGGAGGCTATGGGCGGCGTAGAGAGGGTGGAGGGGGAGCCTGGAGACCTGGTCTCAATTGACAACATAGCGCGCTGGTTAAGAGCTTTGAATCTGAGTTAGCGTGCATTTACACCCCTGTCCACCCATGAGCAGGCCCTCTCCAGACCCTCTGAGGACAGACAGGTCAGCACAGACTCCAACCCTGAGGGAGCCCACACTCTGGGGAGCTAACAGCCTCCTCAAGGGCCTTCCTCTGGATCCAGACCTTACCTCCACCTTTAAACAGCAGCCTGGATCTGAGGTGAGGGGATCAAGGCGGGAAAACCTGGAGCTACAGAGGGCATCCAAATGTATTTTTTCAGCTCCAGATCCATCATTTTAATGTAACCTGGCCTCCTATTTCAATGATTCACTAAGGAACTCTCTGTCTCGGTGCCTGCGATTTCTGCACAGCCCTGATAAGGAAGCCCATAAAATCATCTTCAGGCACCCAGAGGAGATTTTATGTATGTCCCAGAAAGGGTGGTTTGATTTCTAGCAGCTTCTAACAGAAACTTCCTGCCTGGATTTGGGAGGCTGCTAGATACCAGGATCCTGTGAAGGCAGGAGGGATGCCCCCAGGTGGATTCAAGAAGGCCCAGGTGGGCACGGTTGGGAGGAGTATCAGAGCCGGGCTTTGCTGTGGTGCTGACTACGGGACCTGGAGGTGCCGAAGTGGGCACCAGACCCTGGACCTGCATCACTGGAGCCCTCCCGCTGTTGGCCTCTTGTGCACCCCTTCCCGAGGCAGTCTCAAGTTAGTCACCGCGTTCTCTGGCTGCTTCTGTACTTTGGGTGTATTCCATATATATTAACTCATTCAATACATATTTGCCCAGCTCTTCCTGGATGTCAGGCTCTGAGCCAGCTCTACAGATATGGTGCATAGTAAAGAAGGAATCACCATACACTATGGTAAATAAAGAAGCCTTTGGACTCATACAGAAGGGTCAGGAGAAGTGTTCTGGCGGAAGTGGTGGTAAGCTAAGACCTTACTTTGGATGGATGATGGGTGTTGGCCTGGTGAAGGGACAGGTGGAGGTGTTGGGGCGAGAGGAAGAAGGAATAGCAAGTGCAGAGGCTCAGAGGCTAGAAAGGTGGCCTCTTGGAGAAAGCTCCTGTACTTCAGTGTGGATGGATCCTAGAGCATAAGGAGAGCATAGAGAAGGATAAGGCTGGAGCTTTGGGCGGGAGCCATGTCACAGAAGGGCTTGAAACCATGGAGTCGAGGTAATTTTTTTTTCTTGAGATCATTGGGAAAACATCCCAAGTGCCTCAAGTTGGGTTCCCAAGAAACAGACTCTGGGGCTCTGAGATAAGTATGCTGAATATTACTGGTGAGCCTACTAGCAGGAATGCCTGTGAAGGAGCTCGGGGAAGCAGAATGAAGCAGGGGGAGAAGTTAGACCACCATATGCAGAGGTCTCCGCCAGTCCCCTGGAAGCTCTGGAGCTGGGATGGCCTTTCAGTGTTGTCCCGAGTTGACACAAGGGAGATGAACTTTTGTATCTCTGCAAAAATCAGTTCTTGACCAAATAATAGGTAAATTGGACTTCACCAAAATTAAAAACTTCTACACTTCAAATGATACTGTCAAGAAAGTAAAAAGACAATCCACAGATGGAAGAGAGTGTTTGTAAACCATGAATCTGATAAGGATCTAGGATCCAGAATATATAAAGAATTCTTACAACTCAACAATAAGAAGATAACCCAATTAAAAAATGGGCAAAGGAGTTGAATAGACAGTTCTTCCAAAAGATAAACAAATGGCCAGTAAGCACATGAAAAGATGCTCAACATCATTAGCCAGCAGGGAAAACTAAATCAAAAACCATAACGAGATACCCTTTCTTTCTCACTAGGATGGATACAATAAAAAAGACAATAACAAGTACTGTCGAAGATGTGGAGAAATTGGAACTTGTACCTCATGGTGGGGGTGGGGATGGGAATGTAAAATGGTGCAGCCTCTTTGGAAACAGTCTTGCCGTTTCTCAAGAAGTTAAACCAGGTTTATCATATGACCTAGCTGACTCCACTCCTTGATAAATACGCAAGAGAAATGAAAACATATGTCTACACAAAAACTTGTACGTAAGTGTTCATAGTAGCATTATTCCTAATAGCCAAAAAGTGGAATTAAATAGTCATCAGCTGATGCATGCTCCAACATGGATAAACCTTGAAGGCATTATGCTAAGTGAGAGAAGCCAGAGACTAAGGTCTCCTATTGTATGGTTCCATTTATATGAAATATGCAGAATAGGCAGATCAGCAGAGACCGAAGGTGGATGAGCGGTTGCAAGGGCATGAGGGGAGGGGAAAAGGGAGTGACTGCTCATGTCACTGGATATCTGAGGTATTTGGAGGGGGTGATGACATTCTGATATCAGATAGTGACAGTGGTTTTATAATTTTGTGAATATACCAAACTCCACTGAATTGTACTTTGCAAGGGTGAATTTTTATGGTATGTGAATTAGAACTCCATAAAAAGGGTCACTGTGGATGCATACCCCCAACCCCCCCCGCCCCAGGTCACGTAACCTTGAGTGAGACAGCTCCCTCAGGCAGAGCCTTGTCTGTGGAGGGGCTCAGCTGTGAGCAGTTAGCAGGCCACACTCCGAGAGGCCAACGGAACTCGTACCTCCGGGTCTGAGTTACCTCCCACAGCAACCACTACAGAAGGCTTCCGGGGTGGAAAAGGCAGAGTTAGAGTTTTCCTTCAGCACGTAACCTTCATGACAACTCTAAGAGGCAGGCATTATTCTCCCCCCTTTGGGATGAGCGAACTGAAGCTCAAATAGGTGAAGCGACTTGCATGGGGTCTCCATAGTTAGTGGAAATTTGAAGAGGAGTGTGAACTCGTGTCCACCTGGGGCCGAAAGTCAGGTTCTTCATGACGATTCTATGCTATTTTGTGCTCAGTCATTCACAGATTTGTTGCCCCTGAAAAATTAATTGGCTTGAAAGCAGGGACCGTGTCTGAATGTATCTTCAGCGCCCAGCGCAGAGCACAAAAATGTGCGCTAAACTGAAGGAGTTCCCTTCCCAACTACTGCAGACACCTCGCCCCTGCTAATATTCAGCAAAGGTCGTTTTCTCTAAGTCACAGGAAAAAATTAATGGAGTGAGCAGATTTTCCCCATTTTTAATCCTTTTTTTGGGGGGGGATGCAAATTCTTGCTTATACTTAGACAACTTGTTTGTGCTAAAATCTAGTATCAGAAGGCATCTTATTTTATCAAAAAATTTGTAGGCTTATCTTCATCAATATTTCAGTTTCCTGTCAGAGGCTCCCACACCTAAACACATTCCCTTGAAGACAGGAGGAGAGTTATGGATTTCAATAAATTGAAGTCAGGGCTGCCAGAAGTGCAATTTGACTGTTTTCCCCTGGGCCTTCCCATGAAGCTGCTTCCTTGTGGCTCATGCAGGATCAGGGACTTTATCCTCAACGTATATGCCGCCAGCTCCCCCTGTCAGACCTGCTGTTGCCAAGGCCCCACGCTGCTGCCTGTTGGGTACACCCCGGCTAGGGGTAGGGTGGGCGTGCATATGGGTGCATCTGGGTTACCTCTGGTTGATTCTTCTCCCTGTGGGCGAGATTGGGAGGAGGTGCGTGGCTGGGGGTTGCTTAGCTGGGAGACAGCCCCTGCAAAGGCACTTTTCAGACTAGGTGACTGTGGGATGATTCTCTAGAACCCAGGGAGGACCACACTCTGCTTGCTTCGGTCTGAAATTTCATCCTTAGAACGCAAAGAGGACCTCGATGCTGTTAAAGTGATAACATCCCTGCCTGTCAAAGTTGACAGCCTCCACAGGTGTTTCTGTCTGGGCGGGAATGCCAAGGCAAACTTGCAAGGGGAGGAAGCCAAGGGCTCTGGGGACCTGAGCGGGGGCCAAGAGGGCTGGGAGGGAAAAACTGGGGGCAGAACAGCATAGTGGTGAAAAGCGAGGCTCCCAGCACCTGCTGTGTCACTCGACCTCCTGGCTCTACTCTTACATGCTCCTTCCAGGTTGTTACCTCATTTTTGAAGCGGGGTAATAACAGTCCTCAATGGGTAGGGTTGTTGAAGGGATAAAACGAGGTAGAACATGAATGGCAGACATAAATGGAAATACGGTCACAGGAACGGAGAGAATGCACTGTCGTGTTCTTGCACGGTGCTCTGATTTTCCTCACGAGTCTTCCACCTGCTGGCTGGTGTGGAGGGAAAACCCTTCCATTTTAATCTAATCCGGTAAATTTAGTCTTATTCAAAAATGTGAACCATCCTTATAGGTAGTTGTCAGCGTCTCACGGGGGTCTGGTTCCCTTTTCTCTTACCCCTGCTGGTGTCCATGAACGTGAAAGGTTAGGTCCTTGTGCTGGTGGAGGAGAATTGCTTCTGGTCTAGTCAGGGTCCAGTTGCAAGCGAGGGACATACCGCGGGATATTGAATGGCTTGTGAAATTGTTGGGAGAGGTAAAGACACAGACTCGAGGCTACTGTGACTCTCTCCACGCTGCCCTGCAGAACAAGTGCTGCCTCTCTCCCAGGCGGGAAGCTGCAGAATCAGAAAGAGCCGTCACAGCTCCTGGCCTGGGCCACAGTCCACACCGGGAGCACGGACACCCCACTTCTCTCCCCATGTCCTTAGGGCCTGATCCCTGTTTTGTTTCAGTGCATCTTATTAGCAGAACCTAAATCACATCCAGAAACCCTAGCTGCACATCAGTCTGGGAAATGTAGTTTTTGGCTTCCTAGCCTCTGCACTGTGTAAGAGGGGTTGGGATGCCTTTCGTGCTCTCAGTCGTCATTAACTGCGACATTCCTTCCACTCGGCCACTTAACATCCATGCATGTCCTTTCCCCCAAATGTCTAAACAACTGTGGCAACAAAGTTGCTCCCACCCCCCTTTTTTTGAAGTAGGCTCCATGCCCAATGTAGAGCTTGAACTCACAACCCTGAGATCAAGAGTCACGTGCTCTACAGACTGAGCCAGCCACATGCCCCCCACAAGTTGTTCCTTTATAATCTAATGCAACTACCCTCAGCAAAAATTAAAATGTGTTTACCCTTTTTTCCCTCAAGGGGATGACCCAAATGTCATCAGTCACTGCGTCTCTAGGTGTCATTATTCGTCTTCTAGTTGAGTGACGATTCTGCCTTTATATCATATAACCCGAAGCCTCAATATGTACTGAACAGCCGCAACTTATACTAGAGCCTATAAAAGTAGAGAAAAGGAGAGGAAAGGGATGATTGGGGCCTGTGTGCGTATGCACATGTGTGTGTGTATATAGTGTGTGTATGTAATATGCATGTATATACACGTCAGTGTTTGCTGCATAACAAGGAACCTCAACACTTAGTGGCTTCAAACCATTACCATTTATTATCTGTAACCGTTCTGTGGATTGGCTGCGGAGTTCTGATCTGATATGGTTTGGCTCATCTTTGCTGGGGTTACAGGTCAGCTAGTGGCTGGATGATCTAGAGTGGCCCCCACTCAACTAACTGGTGGTTGGTAGGTTGTTGGAGGGGGTCTCATTTTCCAGCAAGCTGGCTCAGGTTTGTTCACGTGGTAGTTCCGGAGTTTTTAGGCTCCGCAGATCAGGCTGCAAGGGGCAAAAAGTCTCCAGTCTTTGCTTATGTCACATCTATTAATGACCCATTGGCCAAAATAAGCCACATGGCCAACCCTGATTCAAGGGATGGAGAAACAGACTCCACCTTTTGTTCACAGGAGTAGAATCTTATGGCCATTTTTGCTACCTGTCACAGTATATATGTACACCAAGACAGACCATATGGAGGCCATGAAAGACGTCTCAGTAAATTTAAAAGGATTGAAATCATACAGAGTCCATTTTCTGGACACAATAGAATTAAACTGGAAATCAGTAGAAATAGGATATTGGGGGAAAGCCCCCCAAATACATGGAAATTAAACCACGGTCCTTATCAGGTTTGGAGGAGGCTGACAGGAATCTGTCTTTACTTTTCTTCATCCCTTTCTAGTCCTGATTTTTTTACAAGGATGGCAAAGATTTAGGAAATTTGTCAGCTACTGATTCTTTATTTTCTTGGGCACAACCTGTTGCCACGTTTGCTCATTTTTTACCCCCAAATGTTCTAAGGATCACTACTGGAGTCAAGTGACAATTTGTTAAAATGTGTATTAGGATTCTCCAGAGAAACAGAACCAAAAGAATATAGAATATATATAATACATATATAATTTCATAGGAAATTTATGGAGGCCAAAGGGTCCCACAGTTTGCCATCGGCAAGCTGGAGAACCAGGAAAAGCGATGGTTTTCAGTTTTAGTATGAAGGTGTGAGCCCTGGGGGCCAATGGCATAAGCCTGTGTCTGAACCTGAAAGTCTGAAAACCAAGAGCACCAAAGTCCAAGGGCGGAGGACGGATGTCTCGGTTTAAGTCAAGAGAGAGAATTCTCCCTTTTTGTGGGAGAATTTCCAAAGAATTGGAGGCCACCTACCCACATCTGTGAATGTAATCTTCTTTCCTCCAATTCAAATGCTAATCGCTTCTCACAAACACCGCCAGAAATAATATTTCACCAGCTTTCTGGGCATCCCTTAGCCCAGTCAAGTTGGCGCATAAAATTAACCATCACAGATGCCTCTCATCATGTCCCACTTGTCCAAGTTCGGTTCTTCCATTTCCTCCTGCAGCGCTAAGCACTGGACCATTTCCGTCCTGCCCACAGTGTCTTCGCTCAGGCGCTCTCTCCCTGCGTTAGCAACTGCTGAACAGCATCTGGTCCTTACCCTGGTCTTCCTCAGTAGCTGGAGGATTAGCATAGAATCTGTTGACATCAAAAACCTATCATGAGAGCTCTAGGCACCCTATTCCGAGCCCAAGGCGGGCATCACTAATCAGTTATGACACGGTCTCACGGACTTCTGGAAGGCAAGGCACAGGCAGCCCCTGCCAATGAACTTGGAGTGGGCACCAGAGATGAACCTGATTTTTCATCTCAATTTTAAGTACTTGCCCTTGTCTTCCTTTGTCCACTGTAACCCTAATACGTTGCTCTGATGTTCTGGGTATGGGCGGGAAGGGGCAGAGAAGCCCATATCTTAGAAATATGCTATAATTGTCCAAAGTGCAGGAAATGGGCCACACAAAATAGTGAAATAAGTCATGGCATCCCCCTCACCCCCTGCAATAGTGTAAGATTTACAGTGTTTTTCAAATTGTAAAAAATCTGTAAATACCATACGCTGTGCTGTGTGGGCTGACTTAACATCAGGCTGTCTGTGCTCTTCCCCAAGCATTTTTCTCTCAAAGAGCTGTCTTCTACCCTTATTTCCAGAGATCCTAAAAGCATTTCCCCTTGTGTATGAAGAGAGTCTATAGATTTTAAAAGTCAGTGCTGTCCTACAACTTAAGAGAATACCTTATTTGCACACCAGAGGCCCCTCTTTGATTTAGAAATACAAATAGTGTACCAGCTACCAGCTCTTGAATTTCTTCTGTGTGCCGGGCACTCCCCGAAATTATTTATCTTCCTCAGCTCCTTTATTCCTCACCACAGTCCTGGGAGCCTCTTTCTCCTGATGATGAAATGGCCCCGAGGTGTCAAGTAATTTGTCCCAAATTGCACAGCTAGAAAGTGGCCGGGTTAGAATTCGAATCCAGGTCTGTGTGGCATCAAAGCCTTAACTAATACTCTTCCTCCCCTCTCTCTTAGGGGTCATAGCGCTCTTGCTTGTGGGGGTCTTATAGACCTCTCTGGTTTTTTTTTTTCTTGCTTTCCCCCTACCTTATTTAGCTTGCACTAAGTCAAACACTTTTCAATCTCTCTGTTCCCCTTCCTCCCCCCACCCTTCCATCCTGGGGGCAGAGAAAAAGGCCTGAGACTTAAGGAAGCAGTGGTATCAGGTCCGGTTGGGAGAGCAGGATTTGAGAGAGGCGGGAGGAAGCTCAGGAGGGGAGGGGAAGAATGGGAAGGTCGGAGGTGGAGCCCCTAAGTCAAGTTGCTCTTAACGTCAGGCCTTGGACCTCCAGAGTTATTCTTTGTTTATCCTCTTCCCACACCCTCCCTTGAGCACCCCTTGTATGCTGAGCTCTGTGCTGGACTCTGGCCATCCTCAGAGAACTAAGCCGGACCCCTTGGAAGTCAGAGTGGGGAGCAGGACAGGTGCACCCGGATGCCCGCCGCCGCTGGAGAGGTGCTTTCAGGGGAGGAAGGCAGGAGAGGGGGCGAGGAGGAAAGAGCCTCTCTTCGGAACTGGCTCCTCTTGGCACTGGTCACACCGGAGCTTCAGGCCACGCTCTGCAGTTTTCCTCTCTGCTCTCCGGCTGGTTGTGAAGATCGGTAAACCTCTTGAGGCCCAGGTCCATCATTAAACCTCATGAAGTAAGTACTTACTGGAGCTCCTCACTGCCTGGGAAGAAGCTGCTCTCTCACAAACCCGATGCTGCAGGCCGGGCGTCTGTGTTGGGGACTTCAGGTTTAGGATTCACATTAAACACTCCCCTTTGTTTTCTCTGCCTGTAGCGTCTAAATATTTTACCCGAGAGGCTGGTCCTCGGATGTGAATCATTGCACTTCATTTTCCAACTGCTTTGGAGGAGCGGGTACCTCTTCTCGGTGCTTCCCAAATGGCTAGAGTGTGTCCCTGTGTTTTAAATCAGACTGCCTCAAACATACTCTGAAAGAGAAGGAAAAATGCCTCCAGTCTTTTAGGGGTGTCTTTTAATTTCCTTTCTGTAGATACTTGACGGCACTCTCTGCCCAGTTTCTTTCATCCTGGCCTTGGGAGCGGCCTTGCACGTGGTTTGCTGGAGTCCATGATCTGGCAGAACTCGATTCTAGAAGCACCCACTGGGTTGCCTCTCTCCTTCCCCTGCAAGCCCCATCTTCCACCTTCCTCTGCTCCCAGCCCCCCGGGGTCCAATCACACGGATTTGGCTCTGAGCCCACTCCCAGTTTAGCCCCGCAACAAAATGGGAAAGCCTCAGCGCCCCCAACTGGACCCAACCAGAGAGACAAAAGCACACCAGAAGCACAGTCAGAAGAGGCTGCCCTTCTTCTGACGCTGGTTGTTCTGATTTCCTTGAGACCTGACGGAGCTTGCTTGGGACTTCCTTGGCACTAGCCATGCTCTCTCTGTTCTCCTGCTGTATGCTCCGTGGCTTGATACTTAGTATTAGACCTGGTTTCCGTTGTCCCTTGGAGAAAACTCACGGCACGGCCAGACCGCGTGGGCATCTGCATGCCTTCGGTCTCTGCCTCTGGTGCGAGCCCCGGGCTGACAAGTCCAGCACTGACTTTTTGCAGAAGTGCTGTTTCGAAATGGCAGGAGAGAGGCAGCGTACTCCCAAGGTTTCAGCAGAATTTGGTTTTATTACGAGGGTTTTCATTTTGATGGCAACATTATTCTTTTCATGGAAGAAATAATCTCCGAATTATTTAATCTTACTCTTCTATCTCTGGGGATACTTTGGGGTATATTGCTGCAGTCTTTACAGGTTGCTGGAAAATAGCAGGCCTCTCATTTTATTTTATTTATTTATTTATTTGTTTTGTTTTTTTTTTTTGTTTTTTTTATTCATGAGAGACAGAGCGAGAGAGAAATGCAGAGGGAGAAGCAGGCTCCCAAGGAGCAGGGAGCCCGATGTGGGACTCGATCCCAGGACCCTGAGATCATGACCTGAGCCGAAGGCAGACGCTTAACCATCTGAGCCACCCAGGAGCCCCAACGGGCCTCTCATTTTAATCATTTGCACAGGCCCACATTTGGTGGGGGGAGAAAGGATCTTGTTATCACAGAGACATTTGGTCCCTGAAATAATCCTAAAATATCTGTGCTTTAAAGAGTAGAAGCACTCAGGTTCTTTTATCACTCCAAAGGAAAATATTATCAGCCTACAAAGAGCTGAAGTTTCCTATCAAGGAAGGTTCTGGAGGAGATAGACTCAAGCATCTTTCTTGGGGTAGTATGTGTTACCATGAATTTTGCAGATCCGGGGCAGAATACTCATTTTAATTAAAAAAATTTTTTTGGCCTGAAATATAGTAAACATTAAAAAAATAGTAGTTTTTGACAATAACAAAGCAACTGAATAAGCAGGCTCAGTGAAGCCTGGGGAGGACCCTGGGGCTGGGAACAGGACGAGGCTCTGACTCAGCCTGGCCCCACAGGTGGCGCTGTGGTCCCCAGCTCCTGGCCCAGAAGCAGCCCTGGAGGAACGTACAGGAAGGGGTTTCCTGTGCATCCGTGGCTGACGCTGCCTGGGGCTCGTTGGCTTCTCCAGCCAGGGTCAGGAGCCAAGTGCACACCCGGACCACTGTGGCCTCCTAGAGGAGAGCACGTGGGGGATATCGTGCCTAGGGGTTGGGTGAGTATTAAGGAGCCTGAGGAAAGAGCTGGGGCAGCTGCTGCGGATCAATCAGGGGGAATGCTAGGAGAGTGGACGAAGGCACCATGCAGACAGGAAGAGACAGGAACACAAGTGTGGGTGCCCCCGGCCCCCTGCCCCCACCAGGCCCTTGCGTTACCTCTCAGATGCCTGGGTCCGGATCCCCTTCCCCAGCCCTGCCTGTCTTCCCGGCTGTGCTCTCTCTCCTCCTGACAGACTCTGCTCTCCTCTTTCCAGCTGGGGTGATGACTGCCTCTTTTGTGTCAGTGAGGGAACTTGGCAGATGCTTCAGGCTCCCTCCCCTGGAACTGCGATCATCTGTATACATGGGCGTGTTCATCTTTGAGGGCAGAGCCAGCACAGTTTCTGGCCCAGAATATGGTCTCAATAAATAAATGGTAAAATACTTCCTGGCATGCTTTAGACGGGAAGGCACAAAGGGAGGGTGTGAAATAATGGAGCGTGCACTGGAGCAGGGTCCACTTCTTCCCAAGGCAGTCCTCGCTGGCTGTGTAGCTGTGGCTAAGTCACTTTGCCCCGCTGAGTGTCTGTTTCCACATCAGCGGGGCTGAGAAGGTGATTGCTGAGCTGTCTGGTGAGGCTCCCATGGGTTCCCGATTGTGAGGGCTGGTGCTTTGCCCTGTTCTCCTGCAGGTGGATGTGAGCACACCCACATCCAGAAAGTCTCAGCAGGGCTCACAGGGTCAGTGTTGTTCTTGCCAGATGCATGGATCCTTTTCCAGGGGAAGGTGTGGCGACCGCCAACACAGCCTGTCACGTGCTACCTTGACCTGCGCGGTCTCATCCAGTTCTTGCAACAACCCCGTGCGCTGAGTGTTACTATCGTAGCTCCCATTTTTCTGATGGGGAAATTCTGGTTCAGAAAGCGGAAGTGATTTTCTCAAGCTTCCCAAAGTTGGGATCCCAGCAGTCTGCCTCCAGGGCCTCGACTCTTTCTGGGTGCCTTAGAGGAACCTGCAGGCCGTGGGACAGCCAGGTTAGACCTCCCCGCCCAAGGCCCGGTGGGATAATGCTGTCTGCCCCGGAGACAGGTGTGTGTTGGGGGGCGTCATCCTCAGCTTGGGTCTCGGGTGTCAGGCCATCCCTTTCTGAGAGCTGCGCTCCCGTGGCCTCAGACTGCCCAGCGCCCAGGTCGTCCACCTACAGCTGTGTGGTGTCACTCCTTATTTCAGCCCAGTAGGTGACAGGAGGCTTGCTGTCAGGCAGGGGGCAGAGTAAGGACTGTTACTCTCATTCTCCCTGCAGAACAGGATCCGGCCGGCCCTTCCTCCACTCCCCTGGCCACAGCTGATTTAGGCAAAGTACTTCCAGGAATGTCCAAGGGAGCCCAGCAGGAGGTTTAGCAAAGTGGTGAAGAGTGGCTCAGATGTTAGGTCTGGGGTTTGAGCCCTGGTTAAGTTGCTTACAAGTTGCTTAACCTTTCTGAGTTTACGATTCATCGTCAGTCTTACTGGGATGACCCTACTTATCGGCATTGCTGGTCTGGCTCCCAGTAGACGCTCCGTAAATTGTAGCTGTTGTCAATATTAGTAGGGTTATGATGGAACCAGCAGCCCTTGGGTGTGTGTGTGGGTGGGGGGAAGGAACAGGAAACTGCTCTGTGGAATGTTAGTGGGGGCAGGCTTGTGGAGGGCTCAGGGCTGTCGTGAGGGGCTGGTGGGGAAGTGGAGAGCATCCTGGCCCCTGACTGTTGGCTTCGCCAGGCATGGTGCCTCCCTGGGTGGAGTCATCATCCCCTCTCCATTTTCTGGATTCAGCCATTTGATTAGAGCCAATGTGTCTACTGAAACTGCCTAGAAAAGCTGGTTTGAGAGGAGATAAAGGATGGCATTTAGAAATGACGTTATATATTTCTGATGGTATTGGGATTTGTCTTTAATTAGAAAGAATTTATTTGGAGTTTGGGCTGGGTTTGAGTTGAGTTTCCCTGACTCTTTTTTTTTTTAAGATTTTATTTATTTACTTGAGAGAAAGAGAGTGAGCGGGGGGAGGAGCAGAGGGAGAGGGACAAGCAGACTCTGTAGAGCATGGAGCCTGACTCTGGGCTTGATCCCACGACCCTGAGATCTTGACCTGAGCCAAAACCAAGAGTCGGACTCAACCTGCTGAGCCACCAGGTGCCCCTCCCTGCCTTTTGATATCTTGTTTTTCCCTTTTGTGGGGAAATTGGCCACAGACTTCCTCTCTGCAAAAGAAGGAAGTTTGCTTTTCACCTGTTTTCTTCTCAGGAGTCCCACCTCTCCCCCTGCCCCAGGGAGCACTGGTTGGGGGTAGCCAAATAGCTTTTGCAGGGTTCCCCACATGAGGGAGAAAGCAGAGGGAGCAGGTACCCAGAGCTGCCCTTGGCTTTCTCCAAATGGGAAGAGGGGTGTTTGGAAAGATTGAGACCTCAGATCACCCCATTTCTGGTGCTCATCCTGGTACTCATCTCTCCTGTAGC
The DNA here is from genome assembly GCF_054177405.1 of Leptonychotes weddellii. Lineage (NCBI taxonomy): Eukaryota > Metazoa > Chordata > Mammalia > Carnivora > Phocidae > Leptonychotes > Leptonychotes weddellii. Next base: position 112,626,571 of record NC_138375.1, read on the forward strand.
TTCTGCAAAGTCTGCGTGGAAGATATTGACTGGGCTCCAGCTCTTCCCAGTCATATTTTAATATCCGCATCCTAATCCCTGCCACAAATGTCACCTGACTCAGCACAGATCTCACCACCTCCATCTGCTACCCTCCCCAGGCCACCCTTTGTGCTTACCTGGGTGAAAGCATTAGCCTCGTAACTACTCTCTCTGCTTCCAGCTTCCCTAAGCTCCCACCCATTCTCTGTACAACAGCTTAGTGACTTCTCATGGTGCTTGCAATGTAATGGAACACCCTAAGCACAGCCCTAGAGCTTTCCAGGCCCATCTGTCTTCCCCACCAGCCCTCCTTCAGCACCCAGACTGCAGGACTTTGCACATGTTGTTCCCTCACCCTGTAATGCTTTTCCCACTGCCACCCTCCTTTGCCTTGACAAATGCCAATGCCTCTTTTATGCTTCTGCTTAAACATCTTCACTTTGGCCTGCCATGACCTCATCAAACTAAATCAAATTGCCATAAAAAATACTCTCATAATGGACTTTCCCTTCTTGAATCCATCACAGTGGTTAGTGCCATATCTTTTCATGTGCTTTATTCAGTTCTCTCCCCTGTGGTCTCTGTGAGCATAGAGATGGGTTCCCAGTATGTTTGTTGAGTGAATGAATGGAAGTTTCTCCCTTGTCTCTACGTGGGGTCTCCTGCATCCCTTTCCCCATCAAGACCTTTGGAGATGATTCCACTTTCTTTTTTGAAACTTGTGAATTTTGACTGTGTAGCGAATTAACCCTCAAGAAAAAAGGACCTCACATAAGTGTAAACACCAGGCACCACCCACCCTCCATCTGTATTCACTTCCGGCCTTTGGTGAGGGCCAGGGCTCATTTCCCTGGAGCTGTGTCCAGGGTGTCCCTGCTGTTTGGAGCACTGCTTTTTTGGGAGCATTTTTGCAGGCATGTATGAGTTTCCTCCCAGAGCTCAGACACTCTCCCCTTGAAGGGCTCCTTGTCCTTTTACCATATGGACATGCTTGCTTTTCAACACACACTTGGTGAGCACCAGGCACGGTGCCAGGCCCTGGGGGGAGGCTGCTCAGAGTGCAAGCTGTCAGGTCAGAAGACCTACATTTGACTCCCGAGTCCTGCCCTTCCTAGCGGTGTGACTGTAGGCCAATTATTTCACCTCTGACCCTCAGTTTCCTCACCTGTAAAGCAGGGGTAAACTCAGCGCCCCCAGCACGGAGTTGTGGAAAGGATTGAATGCCGCATGCTGTGGAAAGAGCTTGGGGCCGTGCTTGGCACATGGTAAGGGTGCACAGAGGGCAGCAGCGGCTGCTGTTATTAATACCAGGAAAGGGAAGTCAACCTCGGTTGGGCAGGAGACTTGCATTAATCCCCTCCCCAGTGTGGCTTGGTCTCTGGGCGGTGGGTTCCTGCCCTAAGGATGGAGGGCCAAGGCAGGTGGGCTGTGGAGAGGTGCACAGAAGGCTGGTGGTTCCACGGGGGCTTTCAGGATGTTTGTTCTGGTTGTGTGTATGGGGGCTTCCTGCTCAGCATATGAGGCTGCTTGGCCAGAAACTGCATTTCCTGGGGAATCCTCAGGCTAGTGCATCTGAGTTGTGCACAGAGAACCACAGGGATCTTTTACCTGGAGGGGGACAAAAGAAAATTCCATTGGGTTTCTTGCTTCTCAGAGAACAGCTCTTCCTCTTTGGCCTGGGATGGTTCCAGGGAGTGGGGGTTAGCCCCTGTACACCAGGGAAAGAGCTGGTGAGTGTGAAAGAAAGACCCAAGTGTTCCCCTCCACTGTGTGGTAGAGCAGAGTCTTTGCTTTTATTGGAATCATAGATTCTTAAAGATGGAAGAGACCTTAGAGATCATCAAGTTCAATCCTTCAATTTCATAGATGAGGAAACTGAATCCCCAACGTCATTTTACTTTCCTGTGACCCAGTTTCCTCATTGGTAAAATGAGGACAGTAGCATCTCTTTTGCAGAGCTGAAATGAATGCAACTGGCCCAGCAGAGTGGTTAGCTTGTAGTAGGTATTTGGCAAATTTAAAGTCGTTCCTGTGTGTATGCTACTCCCATGTTCTGCTAGATTTCTCTTACTGAATTGAGGTGATAGGGGATTTTCTGGGGGTATTTTGAATAGTGTGTGTGTGTGTGTGTGTGTGTGTGTGTGTGTGTGTGTGATGAAGAGCATTAGTACTAGAACCACTAAAACTGAATTTGAATCCTTGCCTGGTTACTATTGGTGGAAAAAAACCCCATAACCCAAACTTTTGGCAAGGCACAGAACTTCCTAGGAACTCAGCTTCCTCATCTGTAACATGGAAACGTCTGCTGACCTCACAGAGCTGGTACGAAGCTTGAGCAGAATCATGCACACAAAAGGACTTCAAAATGTACAAAATGCAGCAAGTGGCAGGCCCCATCTCTCCCTCTTATCTGCGTAGTGGATTTTTCTGCTAGAGGAATAAGTTCTTAGGGAATGAGTGACGAGCGGAAATATGAGTTGGAGTTTGATCTGGTCCTTTGAGTGAGTCTTAAGAGTATGCAAAGGCCATGAGCTGGTCTAATTGAAACCTGCAGGTTTTCTCCTCCTTTCTCTTTCCTCTCCCTGATTTGTGTGAAAGCTGGGCCTTCTTGCCTATATTTTAATTCTGGTAATGATCTGTATAACCAAGAGTGAACAACTTCTGAAGTGGATAGAAGTAATTCCGTCTTATCAGGCAAGAATGTTACAATCTGATCCTGATGCATAAGAGTCAAGGGTTGAATTCCATTAAAAAGGAGACAAGTCTCTGGTTTATTTGCAGGAAAAAGGGGCAATTTAATCTGATGCATGTGATGAGGTTCTTTCTGAAAACAGCAATGCTAATTGCATCTTTCTCATGTACACTTAATCACATCTTTTAATATTTTCCCTCTAATGGCTTTCATTCTTTTATCTTCCAGGCATCCTTGGTAAATTCCTCTCTTCTTTCTTATTAACATGTTCATTAATCCTGAAACACTTATTGTGCTTCATTAATCAGGTTAGAGGATTAACAAAAATTGGGATTTTGAGAAATTAAAGATATAGGGAGGTCAGAATCCAAAATAAAGAATTTCAGTCTGCTGATGGCTTCATTGACCAGCCTGGGTTTTGTGGATGAGGAAGCTGAAAGTGAAGGGCAATTTGAATTCAGTTTTCTTCCTGGCTTTGGGGGCTCTCAGCTGAGCCCCTGAGGCATTATGGGTATGGCAAGGTGCAGTCTTGCTGGTTCAAAACATGTTTGTCCTAAGAGGCATGTTCCTAAGTGTAATCATCTCAGCGTCCATAACACATTTGGGTTTATAGTTGAAAAACAATTATTTTAAAAAATTGTTCTCTTGTCAAGTCTTTTTGGGGCTCTAATACTTAGTTTCTTCACATTTAAAATGGAAATGTTAATGACACTAGTAATAATAATGAGAGTTGTCATTTATTGAATATTTACTATGAACCAGACACTATGCTAGGCACTCCACTTAAATTATCTCATTCAGTTCTCATGTGAACCTAAAGAGAAAAGTTCACATTATGTCTCCTTTCAACAGACAAGAAATTAGAACACAGAGAAGGTGATTAGCTTACTCATGGACACATAGATAGTGAGTAGTAAAGCCAGAGTGGCCATAGCATAATAGAAGAGGCACTGGATTGGAATCAGAGCCTTGGATTCCAGCCTTGGTTATCTCATTAATTCTGTGACCTTGGAAGTCACCCAACCTCTCTGGGTTTCAGGGTTTTATTGTCTACTTATAAATGAAAACGATGGAAAACATGGACTTTATTTAAGCCCTTTCTATCTCTGACATTCTTGAGTACTGAGAAATTATATGGAGTATAAAAAGGGCCACCAAAGTGGGCCAAATAGAATTATCTCCCATGCAGAACACTCCAGCTGGCCCTGATTTCTAGCTGTGACCTCTCTGTGCTTGTGCCCATGATTACTCTGCGGAGAAGTTCTTACCAGGCTTCTCAGCCATCTCTACATTCCAAGCCCCTTGAACATTGCCCTCAATTTTGCAGTTTCTCCTCATGTGCCCCAAAGCCCAGACGACATGTAAACACCCAGACCAAAAACAATAATTCTGCTTCTTGGTATTGAGGAGTGTATCAATTTTCTGTAATTCCTTGTAGCAGAGTGAGCATACATTATGGAGTTCAAGTGCTTTGAAAATAAGCTATGAAGAATTGCTACCTGCTGAAAGAACTGGCAATTTGTCAACTTTCAGTAGCTGAGCAGCTGAGTGTATTCTATGTGGTGTGTGCTCTCAGTGCTGGTCTCAGTGAGGTGTGGGCAAAGGAGGAAGAGGACGGAGAGAGGAATGGCCCTCAACCTCTCAGGGAGAAAAATAATTGAGTTGTTGGAGATGTGATAGGATTTTTACAAGACCTGGAAAGAAGCTGTGTATATCACAACACGTGGGTCTCAGTTTACATCAAGATGTAAAGGAAAAACAAGGAAAAATCATGGAAACTTTGGTAAAACATAACTCAATCACACCATCTCTACTACCCGCTATTCTCATCCAGGCCCAAAAACTTATTTACTTGTGTCAATACCAGCAAATGTCAGCATCGCTTGGTACCATTGAAACATTTCCTACTTTTCCTCCGTAACTTTGTAATTCATATTTCAGTTATTGTTGGTTATGGCTTCTTGGTAACTACAATTGTTTGAAAGATAGAATAATGTCTTCTTTTTTCCTTGGCTAATTAATCTTTCAGGGGTGTCTGCTTTTGCAATTGTTTTCCCCCTATTTCTCCCCTCCCATTTTTCTTCCCTTCCCTTCTCCCTCACCACTGCCTTTCCCTATATTTTTAAAGAACTCTTGGAAGAGGTTGCTCAATGATCACCACTATCCCAGGTTGGAAAAAACTGTATCTTAGCAAGCAAGGTCAGAACCATGGACAGCATCACCATCATGTGCATGCATCTCCAAATTCATTATTCTTTTTAATTAAAATGATTAAACAGTATCAGCTTGGGGCACAATTGAAATTTGTAGAAAAAATTATGTATTTATTTAGAAGCTACAGAGCTGAAAGTGGACCACTATCTCTCCTATTGTTCTAGGAAAGAAAATGTTTGATTCCTAGGATCCTGACAGCCTCAGCCAGAATTTGTGGCAGAAAGTTCCTGTGGCTAGCTTTGTGTAAGGAGGGAGGATATGACTCTTGGTAAGACTGAAAAAGAAGAAGAAGCCAGAGCTGACTGGCCAGAGGTGGTGGGGCTAGAGTTCGGCTGTGTATTCCTTAGTGGAGAGCAGTGAGTGGTTTGTCTAGGGATCTTGGTCCCATGGGCGTTTATAGGAGTCATGGGTGATAAACTGGTGTACATTTTATTCTCATAGGAATAGAGCATCAAATGACACGCAAATTGGCAGCTCCTATTTTGCTGCCATTACCTCATGTATTTACAGACTATCACAGAGCTAGGAGAGTAATAATGTAAATATAAAAAAAATTACCCAGAAGTAAGGGAGAATCTGATAGGATAGTCATGATTTTCCCAATAGTCATGATTAGGGGAGGCCCTCTGTCGAGGAGACAAAGGCTGAGATGCCTTAATGCCCAGAGGAACTTGTCCTAGAATGGATGGTAAGGTAGAGGGAGGGAAGGGAAGTTATGAGGACCATGTGATATCAGAGATTCAAAAACATTTAAATATTAATTATATTATATATTTTTTGAATAGGCAGTACATGCAGAAGTTGTTATGTTTTCATTGTCATGTAGGGTCATTTTACTTTTAGATATTTGAATTTGTCAATCTGTTCCTTTATGGCCTCTGAATTTTGTGTCACATTTTAAAAAGTCTTTGACTTTAAAATGATAAAAATATATATTGCTATATATTTTGGAAACACTTTAATGGTTTTATTTTTTAAATGTTATTCTGAAAATTTTCAGGCATATCTCTCTGTTTTTCCTGTCTCCCATCCATCCACTTCTACCCAGAGGCAATTTACTGTTATCAATTTCTTATGAATCTTTGATGAGTTATTTTATGCATATAAAAGTATAGACCTAACATACATTCTCCTTCTTTCAACAGAAGTTAGCTTACTGTACACACTACAATGTATCTTGCTTTTTTTCAGTTAACAAAATGTCTTAGAGGCAGTTCCATATCAGTACACATCAAGTTGCCTCATTCTTTATAGATTTCACGGATCTTTAAGAGATGTGATTGTATTCAAGCTTCATATCAGCTCTGTGAGATAAGTGGGCATGCATTCCTGTGATAAAGCTGAGGAAACTGAGTTTTCACAAAGTTCTGTGACCTGTACAAGTTTTATTTTCCCTAGTAGTAACACTACTTTGAATCACATTTAGGTCTTGTGGTTCCAATGCTAAAGCTCTTCTTCTATTACACACAAAAATTATACCAGATATGCCCTAGAAAGTTTCCTCTCAGCTTATTCTTTAAGAGTTGAATTCTCTGTTTTTATTTTTCTTTATTTTATGTAAATCTAGATTGATAGTAATTTTCTTTTGGTACATTTTACATATAATTCCTCCATCTTCAGACTTCCATTGTTGCTATTGCTAAGTCAGCTGTCAATCTAACTCATTCCTCTGACATTTTCCTCTGAGTGCCTTTAGAGGTTTTTTTCCCTCTTTGGTGTTCTGTGGTTTTACAATACCGCATATCAGGTAACTTCCCTTCCCTTCCCTTCCTTTCCCTTCCCTTCCCGTCCCTTCCCTTTCCTTCTTTTTTCTTTTTACTTATCATTTTTGGGGTTTGTTGAGTTTCTTGAATCTCTGGATTGGTATCTTTTATATATTCTGGAAAATCCTCTCCAAATTTTCACTCTGGCCCATTTTCTCTTCTCTCCTACTTTTGGGACTCTGATTAAATTTGTTAGATCCTTTCATTCTATCCTCTTTGCCTCTTTGTTTTTATAACTCCTTTATTGAAATGTAGCTCATATTCCATATAATTTACCAATTTAAAGTATATAATTCAATGGTTTCTTAATATATTCACAGAATTGCAAAAGCATCATTAAATACATTTTAGAACTTTTAATCACTGCAAAGAGAAAGTCCGTACCCTTTAGCTGTTATTTCCCAGTTCCCTACCCCATTAGTTATGGACTGAATGTTTGTGTCTCCCCCAAATTAATATGTTGAAATCTAATCCTCATTGTGATGGTATTTGGAAGGGAGTCTTTGAAAGATAATTATGTCATCGAGTAGAGCCCTCATGAGTGGGATGAGTACCCTTATAATAAGAGGCCAGAAAGCTAGCTTGGTCTTTTTCAGCTATATGAGGATACAGTGAGAAGCTAACCATCTACATCCTGGAAAAGGGCCTTTACAAGAACATGGCAGTGCTGGCACTCCAATCTCAGACTTCTAGTCTTTAGAACTGTGAGAAATAAATTTATGTTATTTATAAGCCACCCAGTCTATGGTACTTTGTTATGGCAGCCTTGACTGCTGAAGATATCACCCCGCCCTAAGCAACCCACTAATCTACTTTCTGTCTCTCTCTATTTGCCTGTTCTGACATTTCATATAAATAAAGTCATATGATATGTGATATTTTGTGAGAAGCTTTTTTCACTTAGCCTAATGTCTTCAAGATCCATTCATGTTGTCACATGTATCTGTACCTCACTCTTTTTTATAGCTGAATAATATTCCATTGTATAAATATACAACACTTTGCTTACACATTCATCATTTGATGGACATGTGGATTTTCACCTTTTGGCTGTTATAATATTGCTATAAAATTTCATATACAAGTTTTTGGGTAGACATGTATTTTCATTTCTCCTGGGTATATACCTAGGAGTGGAATTGCTGGGTCAAATGTTAAATCTATGTACAACTTTTTTGAGAAACTTCTATATTATTTTCCAAAGTGACTGCGCCATTTTATATTCCCACCAACAGTGTATGAGAGTTCCAATTTCTTCACATCCTTACCAACACTTCTTACTATCTGACTTTTTTATTATAGCCATTCTGCTGGATGTGAAGTAGTTTAATTTGCATTTCCCTGATACTAAAGATGTTAAACATCCTTTTAATGTGCTTACTGGCCATTTTTATATCTTTCTTGGAGAAACGTCTCTTCAGATTTTTGGATCATTCTAAAATAAACACATTCTAAAATGTGTTTATATATTTTAGATACAAGTCCTAATCAGATATGGTTTGCAGATATTTTCTACCATTCTGTGGATTGTCTTTCACTTTCTGGGTAGTGTCTTTTGAAGCAAAATAGTTTTAAATTTTGAGGAAGTTCAGTTTATCTATTTTTTTCTTTTTTTGCTTATGCCTTTTGTGTCATACCTAAGAATCCATCACCAAATCCAAGGTCATTAAGATTTATTCCCATATTTTCATCTAAGTGTTTTACAGTTTTGCTTTTACATTTAGGTCTTTGCTTCATTTTGTGTTCATTTTTGTATGTGGTCTGAGGTAGGAGTCCAACTCCATTCTTTTGCTTTGGCTGTCCAGTTGTCCCAGTAGCATTTGTTGAAAAGAATATTATTAGATCCTTGTTGAAAATCAATTGACTATAAATATATGGATTTACTTTTGGACTCTCAGTTCAAATCCATTAATCTATATGTCTATCGTATACCAGAATTACAAGGGCTTGATTACTGTAGCTTTGTAGTAGGTTTTGTTACTCTTATTCCTAAGTATTTTACTCTCTTTGATGTTGTTGTAAATGGAACTGTGTTCTTAATTTCATTTCCAGATTGTTTATTTTTAGTGTATAAAAATACAATTGAGGTTTTTTGCATATTGTTCTTGTACTCTGCAATCTTGCTTAACTTATTTATTAGTTCTAGTGGTTTTTTAGTGGATTCCTTAGGATTTTCTGTATACAAGATCATGTCATCTGTGAATGGAGATAGTTTTACTTCTAGCTTTACAAACTAGATGTCTTCTATTTATTTCATTTTCATGCCTAATTGCCATGGCTAGAACATCTGGTACAATGTTCAGTAAAAGTGGTAGAGTGGACATCCTTCTGTTGTTTCTGATCTTAGGGGGAAAACATCTAGTTTTGTATCATTTAGTATGATGTTAACTGTGGGTTTTTGCAAGTGCCTTTTATCTTGTTGAAGAGATTTCCTTCTATTCCAGTTTATTGAGGTTTTTACCATGAAATTGTAAGTTGGTGTTGGATTTTATCAAATGATTTTCTGCATCTACTGAGATAATCGTGTGGCTTTTGATTTTTTCTATTGACATAGTATAACATTAATTGATTTTCAAATATTAAATGTCTTCTTTGTTTCTTTTCCATATTTTCCACCTTATTATGGCACTTATACTTTACTATATTCTGTGTCTCCCCACTAGAATATGAGCCTGATGAAGGCTGACACTATATCATATAATAGATTCTTGACTTTATGAGGGAGATCTTTGTGGATCCTGAAATATGTGAATCCCCTACCTTTGAAATGCCCCTGAAAAAAAAAGGAGAGAAAAATTAAGTTGAATTGAAATGTATATTCTGAATAGTCATTGGGGCTTGGGAAGTGCCTTTTTCTTATATACCAGTCTTCAAGCAAAAAAATTCAGTTTTCAACCTCAGCAAAACAACAAACCATGAGACTTTCAGGATCACTCTTAAATTCAAGGATCACTCTTGAATAACACAACCATCCAATTCCCTAGAGCCATAGATCAGTAGTGTTCATCCCTATAGTACCTGGTTTGTAGTGGGAGGAAAAAAAAGGTTTGTGTACCCTGTACTAGGTGTTAGATTAGGTGCTGAGATTATAGAAATACATGAAATATGGTCCTTTATCTCAAGGAATTCAGAGTCAATGGAGATAGAAATTATTAAAATACAGGGTGAAAGTGTTATACTGGTGTAAGCACAGGGGAGGAGAGAGGATGAGGCTTCCTGTAGCAGGTGAGGTCTGAGCTTTCTCTCCACTGCCACTGCCATCTCCTGGTCCACATTACCATCACCTATCTCCTAGAATAATGTAGGAGCCTCCACCAGCTGACCTCTCTCTTGCTACCTTGCTATACATGCAGTCCATTCTTAGTAGAGCACCCAGAGGGGTCCTTTAAAAACTTAAGTGTACTTATGTCTCTCTTCTACTCAGAGACCACATTGGCTGCCATGGTACACAAATTTCTACCTGATTTGGCCTTCCACTATCTCTCTGATCCCTTCTCCTTCCTTCACTCTTTTTTTTTTTTTAAAGATTTTATTTGACAGAGAGAGACACAGCGAGAGAGGGAACACAAGCAGGGAGAGTGGGAGAGGGAGAAGCAGGCTTCCCGCCGAGCAGGGAGCCCGATGCGGGGCTCGATCCCAGGACCCCGGGATCATGACCTGAGCTGAAGGCAGACGCTTAACCACTGAGCCACCCAGGTGCCCCTCCTTCACTCTTGATAACACAATTGTACACACTCTGATCTCCCTGTAGGTCTTCTAACACATCAAAATCATGATGCTCCCTCTTAGAGTCTTTGTATTTGTGGTTTCCTCTTCCTGGAATTCTCTTCCCAGGTATCACTCCCTCACTCCCTTCAGGCCTCTGCTCAAAGCCCTTGTCAGCAAGTCTTTCTCTGACTACTGTACATAAACTGGGAGACTCCATTTTTCCTATTCCCTCTCCACCTGAACCTGCTTTGTTTTTCTCTATACCACTCGTTCATTTATTTGTTTAGTGTCTTGTCTTCCCCAACTAGAACATAACTTCCAGTCAGATACTGAGTCAGATATTTTTGCCCATTTTGTTCATTCCTGTTACCTCCGTTGCCTGACATGTTTCCTGGAATATAGTAGGTACTCATTCAATAATTGTGGACCCAGTTAATGAAGGGTGACTAGGAGTGACTTGGAAGAAGAAATGATCTGGGATATGAGGTAGATGGGGAGTTTATTGAATTGAATGATTGAATTTCCCCATATGTGGGGTTTTGGTTTTGGACTAGATGGTTGCTCATGCCGATTTTTGTTCAATCATCTCTAAAATAGCATAACAAAATGGAAATTTTGAAGCCCAAAGTGGACCAATGGTCTGTGTGAATGACACTGACAGTTTTTAGCAATCTGAGGGTAGAGGGATGCCTGAAGATTGGTGGCACCAAAACACATTGCCAGGTGGTGAATATGGTTCCTGAGACCACAGCTGAATCATGGTTGCTACCCAGCATAGTTTTGGAAGACACCTGGTTCTCTCATCCCAAGAACAGCCCCTGCACCAAACCTCAAAGCTCAAAGTTAATAAGATGCATCTCCAGCATAATCTATTATTTTTTTTTTAAAGATTTTATTTATTTATTTGAGACAGAGAGAATGAGAGACAGAGAGCATGAGAAGGAGGAGGGTCAGAGGGAGAAGCAGACTCCCTGCCGAGCAGGGAGCCCGATGCAGGACTCGATCCAGGGACTCCAGGATCATGACCTGAGCCGAAGGCAGTCGCTTAACCAACTGAGCCACCCAGGCGCCCAGCAGCATAATCTATTATTAATAACTATTGTTTATTGAGAGTTTCCCTTGTGCCATGCTCAGTGCTGGGAACTTTATAATGTTCTCTCTTATAATCCCCTGATGTAAGTATGGTTGTCATCTCCATTTTACATATAAAAAACCAGGTGCTCAAAAAAGTTGGTAACTTGCCTAGGGCCATGTGGCTGTTAAGTGGCAGAGCCAGTAAATTTTAATTCCAGTCTACTAGAATCTAAAACTCATGTTCTTAGCCACATGGCATTTCCCCCAGATCAGCCACCTGCAACAAATATTTTACCTCTTAGGGCAAGAACACATCTCTCTAGTTTCTCTACTTTCTTGCCTTTAGAAATGAGATTTGGGATGTTCCAAAAGGAGGTGTGTGTTTACCCACAGCTCTGATAGGGCTATGCAGGCCCGGACACTGTTCTAACTATTAGTTGCGACTTAACATACAATATCATCATAACTCAATTAGGGAAGTTATTAGCAGTGCAAAGGACAGGGAAGATAGAAAAGATTGCTTCTAATAATAAATACATTCTTGCCTAGGAAATGTATTTTCTTTAATAATTTTGGGACTCTAGTTTCCATACACTTTACTGAAAGGAGCCTAATACATATTGGGAAGAGAATTTGGAGTAGCCCAAGTTCTCTTGGGGAAGGAGCAGGAAGGTGTGTAGTAAAGTGTTATGGTGAGTTTCCTGTAACTCTCCTGTAGAGAACTAGGCGGCTAGGCAGGAGGGTGTGGGCTTCATATGAAAACAATGGATCGTGGATCACTACATCAAAAACTAATGATGTATTGTATGGTGACTAACATAACATAATAAAATTAAAAAAAAAAAAAAGAAAAGAAAAGCAGGCCACAGGTGGTTGTAGGTTTTTCAGAGGGCTTTCAGACATTGTTTGTAGTTCAGATAATAATGGATTTTTCCTTCTGGGAGCTGATGTTTCATTTTCTGGGCAGTTGGGGATAAGAGCTCAGACCACAGAGACTGTTCTTGAGATTAAGAAAGCAGGTATTTTCAGAAGAAGCATTGGTGTAGCTTCTGGCTGGATTATATCACAGGGAATGTTGCAACATCCCCGGATTATGTGAAGGGACAGGGTGTACCACCTCTAGATTATGTCATGGGTGGCGCTCTGAGACACCTTGGTGGGCAGCACTGTGGGAAGCATTGTGGAGAGTCGTGGCGTCTGAAGTTAGAGGAACTGTTCATAGGGGACCTAGCATCTTACACCTGGTGTAAATCCCTCCACATGTGTCATCCCATGATAATGTCTGCTTCATGGGGTGGTCCTCAGGGTCTTGGGTGAGACTGGAAGGGAACCCTGAGAATATTAGGAGTTATAACATTGTCTAGCCTTCTTGGAGTTGACTAGAAGGCTCTATTTTTTTAAGATTTTATTTATTTATTTGACAGAGAAAGACAGCGAAAGAGGGAACACAAGCAGGGGGAGTGGGAGAGGGAGAAGCAGGCTTCCCATGGAGCAGGGAGCCCGATTCGGGGCTTGATCCCAGGACCCTGGGATCATGACCCGAGCCGAAGGCAGACGCTTAATGACTGAACCACCCAGGCCCCCCACCTAGGAGCCTCTTTAAGGCAAGGAGAATGCTCAGAGTTGTTATGAGGCAAAAATGAGTTTAAGTAGTCTATTAAGTCAATTTTCAACAAGTTTAACAAAGTGGGGTTTGTGAAGAGAGGCATGACATTTTGGTTTCTGATTCAGGATCTCACTCTTGTATCTTGTGCTGGGGCTGTGCAATGGTCTGTGTCATGCAAGTTCCAAGGTGAGTCTGGCCAGCTCAGGCTTATTAACTTTATTAGGCAATGTGCTATAGGATATGTGTATGCACATGCTTGTTTAGAAGGCCCTTGGAGGGAATCAAGGCCCTTGAGATTCTCTGAGACTACCGTACTGCCTCTACATGGTGTAGGCACCCCACAACAAGGGGAACTCCGTCTTAATTCTGAGCCACTCACCTTTACAACCTCCCACCCCATACCCCAGACCTCGCTGTCCACTCTCTAGTTTCATCCTTACCTTTCCCTTAATTTGGACTCTAGTTTGGTTCCTCCATTCGGTGTCCTAATTGAGTTTCCCCTATGAATGAGTTTCCCTAGTCCATTGGAATTTGTTAACTCTTTAAAAAAAAAAATCTGTTCATTTGCTTTTATTTATTTAATTTATTTTAATTTTTAACCCCCCCAAATCAATACACAGCTTTTATTACAACTTTAAGATATCACAGATAAGTCTGAAAAATCATCCAGCATCTTGCTGTTTCTGAAGCTGGACAACTTAGATCTTATTCATCAGTCTGCTGAAGTGTTCCTTTTTCAGAAACTTCTATACCATCCCCAAATTTTCTGATATTCTTATTTTTCATTGTTGTGGCTTACTGAGTCAAAGCTGCTGAGTTTGATACAAGTTTGCTGTCATTTTCTTCAAGAATCAACTCATTTTGACACACCTGGGTGGTGCAGTCAGTGAGTGTCCGATTCCTGGTTTCAGCTCAGGTTGTGATCTCAGGTTTGTGAAATCAAGTCAGGGTTGTGAGATCAAGTCCTGCATCGGGCCCTGTGCTCAGTGCAGAGTCTGCTTCAGACTCTCTTTCCTTCTCCCTCTGCCCTTCCTCTCCACTCTCTCTCTCTCAAATAAATAAATAAATAAATAAATAAATAAATAAATAAATCTTATAAAAAAACGAATTAACTCATCTTTCTGGGCCTGAGATACTGAACAAGCAACACCTGGCCTCATCCGAACTCTGCAGATGTATTTTTCACCCAAGAAATTTCAGATTTCATCAAGAGAAACATTCTCCTGAATAATGAATGACATTGCTGAGAAAGTGAGAATACACAGATCTCATCTTGTAAGGGAAGCCCTTATAATGCTCTTGGTCATGTTCTATACGCGACTCCAGACAGCGCAAATGGTAGCCAGTTCCTTGCCATTTCCCCACCGTTTGTCCACACAGTGCCTCTTGTTTTTCTTTTCCAGGAGACTGCGGTCTACATTGATGTGATTGAAGGCCCTCTGCAGGTTCCTCTGGGGCCCTTCACAATAACAGTGCATCCCTTCAGAGGGATGTTGACATTTTCTGGAATGTCGACAGTGATTGCTGGGAATGCTCTTCATTCTTGCAGTAGATGCAGCAAAGAGTATTTTTAAATTTTTAATTGAAGTATAGGTTGGCATAATATTAAATTAGCTTGAGGTGTACAACATCGTGATTCAACAATTATACATACTATAAAATGCTCACTATAATAATTGTATTACAATATTATTGACTATATTCCATGTGCTGTACTTTTCTTGAAGAAAGATGATCTCATAAACCATTAATACTGCATAGTGGCTGCTTAATGCTCATGGTGTGTTCTAATAGAAGCTTTATGGAGACGATGTCTTGCTCCATGGAATGACTCTAAAGATGGCTACTGTAGTCATTCGGCAGGCCAGTGGTCCAGGTCCCCCAAATGTGGACAGAAAGATCTGGCTGGAGGTGCCGTGGGAACAGGAAGGAAGAAAGAGGGATGTGGGAAGGAGGAAAACTCCATTCTGTGGGGGAGCCGTAGAGATCATGGAGAGAATACTACTGTGCAGGAGATGTTGGATTCTGTGTATGTATCACAAGTTAATTAGGAGAACAGATTAAGCTGCTTTGGTGTCAAAATAGCTGGGGGGAAAACAACCTTAATAGCAGGTTGCAGATGAAAGAAAATGAAATGGGAAAGAAATGAGCAGCATTTAAAAGAAGACAATCAGGCTAGAGGGAATGGATAGAGGAGGATAGAGCAGAGCATTTAAAAAATTAAAGAAGTTGGCGTGGGATAGCATATGCAATTCTGATGAGCAGGAGGGGAAGAGAGCCTAGGCTCATGTTTCCTCAGCCTCAGTGTTTGTCATGTTCAAGTCCCTAAAGTTGTTAGGGGACAGGAGAGAGGAGACGAGAGAAGGGGGTTGGTAAGCAACTTTTTTTGGGGGAATCACCCAGGAAGAATACTTTCAGGTGGCCAGGCTGCACTCTGTCCCTGCTCAGTCTCCGCTCTGCTATTCTCTGTGGTTCTGCCCTCTGTTCCCCTCTTCTCATTCCTTGCAGTGAGACATCTGGTCCTTCCATTGTTCTCAGGACTTTCGTTGCCACCCCTTAGTGGATGGCTCGCACACGCAAGTCTCTAGCACGCACACATCTCCTGAATGCTCTAGCTGCTACCTGCCCCATGCTACACTATCTCAACAGCCACATCTAAAAGAGACTCACTCCTCTCCTCAGGGTTCCCCAACATGCTTCTCTTCTGGTCTTCCCCATCTCAGCACATGGTACCACCAGCCACCCAGTCACCCAAGCCAGAAGAGTAAGACCCTTTTTGATCCTTTCTCCAGTCAGTCATTGCATTCCTTTGACTCTGCCTTCTACATATATCTCAGATCAGCTTGGCATTTCTCTTCACCTCCCTGCCACTGTCTTGGTTGCCACTTACCTGTACAACTGCAGTAGCCCAGTGGTTATTCTGCTCCATTCTCTTGACCTGTCAATCCATGTCCCACACAGCAACCTGAGTGCTCCTTCCAGAGCAAACCTAATCATGTTGCTATCCTTCCTAAAAACTCTCAAGGCTCCTTTGCTGTTCTGGTTATCTACTGATGCATAAAAATGTCACTCCAAAACTTAGTGGCTTAAAATAACAGCCATTTTATTATATCTTATAAATTATCAGGAATTCAGGCAGGGCTTAGCTAAGGGATTCTTCTGTTCCATGGGACATCAGGAGAGGTCACTTGGTGGTGTTCAGCTAGTAGTAGGTTGGTCTAAAGTCCAAGATGGCTTCACTCACATATGTGGCACTTTGGTTGGGAGGGCCAGAAGGCTGAGCTTTGCTGGGTTTACCTGTAGGTTCAGGTGGAGCACCTACATGTAACTCCTCCAGCGTGGTGGTTTTAGGATAGTTGATGTTCTTACATGGTGGTTCATGGCTCCCAGAGTGAGAGTTCCAATGAACAAGGTGGAAGCTGCATATTGTTTCATGGCTCAGCCTCAGAAGTCATATGGCAGCATTTCCATAGTACTACAATGGCAGTTACAAGCCTGCCATCTTCCAAGGACAGGGGACAAAGACCCTACTTTTCAGTGGGAGGAATGCAACATGTCTTCTGAGGACAGCTTCTGTAGCATGGTAAGTGGGCTTTTAATGGGCTGGGTACGGCTGGCCTCCTCTTTGTTCATCATTTCCTAACTCATGCATTTTATGCTCTGAGGCTTCAGCTATCCTTAGCAACTTACAACTCTTCCAGTAGGCTGGGCTTTCTTCCACTGTTAGATTCTTCCCTGTTTAGAATGGCCTTCTTACCCCTTCTTCATCTGACAAACTGTTATTTCCCTTCAAGTCTTAGCTTAAGTGCTGCTTCCTGCAGGAGGCCTTCCATGAATCTGTTAGTCTAAGTTAGGTAGCTTCCCATGTGGTCAAATAATACCCATTACATAGAATTGTAACTGCTCATCTAACAGCTGAGTCATTAGAGAACAAGACTATGTCCTGTTCATCTTTTTATCTTTGGGATCTAATACAGGTCCTATGACATTAATTGCTCAACATATGTTTATTGAACCTTTACTCTCTTTGGGCCTCAGTTTCCCCATTTGTAAATTGGGACAGTTGGTTAACACTGGGCTGGCAAATAGGTTTATCCAATGTGCTATGGTCTCACTCAATTGCTTCCTTAGCATAGAGTTGAAAAGGATTCGGAGTCTGCACCTGGGATCAGTAAAAAAGGTGATCCATTGGTGATGTCTGCCCTGGGCACAGTATAGGAAAGTGACGGCTTGTATGCAGTGCATTTGACATACCTAGATTAGATCAACTCCAAGGCTTCTCCAACTTTAAAGGACTATCCAGAGTACCATCTATATCTTATCTACTTAGATTCCCAGACTGTAAGAGCTAGAAGTTTCCCATGGGACCACTCAGTCCAATATTCTCATTGCATAGATGAGAAAACTAAGACTCAAAGGGAAAGTGATTCACTTGGAGTCAGAACCTGAGTCTAGGCTCAGATCTAATATAATGAATTAATTTGCATTCATGGAAGCAGGATGGAAATATAATTCAGTACATAAGATTGTGGATGCTAATCCCATTTCAGTGTTAATTTCCTCCCTTGTCTCCTCTGAGGTTTCAAGCAACTTGGCAGTAGAAAAACCTGAGTGTGAATCCTGGGCACACTTACTAGCTATATGTTCTTGAAGAAATTACTTGACTTTTCTGAACTTCAGTTTCCCCTTCCGTACAATGTAGGTAATAGTAATATCTATCATATAAGTGAAATAGTACAGGGAGAACACTTTCAATTGTTTCTAGAACATTGTAAGGACTCACATGTTAACTATAATTAGTAGTAGTGTTAGTATTTTGACCATCTGTACTATTATCACAGGCTTTTACCTGGCTCACTCCTTGGAACTAACACAGAGGCCTGAGCAGTGTGGGGCACAAGGTACAGGGCGAAGGTTATCTGAATTCTCAGGGCTGACCTGAGACTTTGTTAAGGAAAATCTGAAGAGTCCCATTTTCCCAAACCAGAAGGCTTGGAAAGTAAACTCAGTGACAAATTGTGGCTTATGCCAGGGAAATGTCTCTAAACCACTATTGGAGCAGTGACATTTTCAATCAGGATTTCTGTAAGGGAGAAAAGGAAGCTCATCTAACAGGCCAGATGCTTTATCAGATCTAAATAGTTTTGTCTTCTGGGAAGAGAGGGAAGAAATGGTAAAAGTCAATAGAAAGCCACTGACTTCAGGTTATATATATATCTATATATCTATACACACACACACACACACACACATATACACACATAAATACACACACACATATATACATATATACACACATATATGCACAGATTATATATGCTTCAGATTATATACATGTGCACACGCACATATATACAAACACACATATACACATGTATATACACATACTTCAGACTATCCATATATATACATGTGTATATATTACATGTGTGTATATATATGGATAGTCTGAAGTATGTGTATATATGTGTGTGTGTATATATGTATATATATATTTATATATATCTATACAATTTTTTTAACCTATTAGGAACAGAGTCCTTTAGGGTTTGGGAGTTTGTCCTTAAATGTTGAATAGTAATGAATTAAGGTAAGCTGATTATGAAATTTAAAAAAATAAATAATTTGGGAAAAAATCAGTAGCCGGTGATTATTGCAGAGGCCAGCACTGTGGTGAGGACCCAGGGAGTGGCAGGGACGGTTAGGTGTTGATCTAATTTCTGGAGGGCTAATGCATGAGGCTCTCCAGGCAACAATGACAAATGCACTTCTAATCATCTCCATATTAAATTTATTATCAAGGAGAGGGGCACTTCTCTCTCTTCAATTTCATAGGAATGTGATTAACATAGATATGAAAAAAGTTAAAGGAAACAGAATTTGATTTAAACTTTAGAGTCTATTTCAGAGTGAAAATTAAGATGTTTTTGTAAGGTTTTCAGGGATAAGTTTTGAGGGATTCTAAATTGCGATTGAACCAATTCCATCTTGTACTTTGCCTGCCTCCTGTTCCCCTTTCCTGGGGGCTTATGTCTGTTGAGAATGGAGCAAAAGGAGGACAGAGATAAACCAGCAGAGTGCAAGGAGGGTGCTATGCTGGGGATGAGGAAGAAAATTCCTTTGCCAGCACTGAAGCATGAAGGATTTCAGGCTCATGTAGATGAAAAACGAACCCCTCGGTTGGCAGTGAACCTTTATCAGCACGAGATTGGGGCTCTTTGAATTTGGGACAAGAGAATTGGATACAGTCAAGGAGGAGGATCTCTAGAAAAATTACAAAGCTGGTGGTCAGCAGTTGGCTTTAGTGCTGACATGTAATAGGCTCTAATTCCCCGGACAGTCGTCCTGGCTGGGGCATCTCCGAATCTTCTGCTTCCTCCCATCCCTCTCCTTCACCTTCTGATTAAAACATTTAATAGTCAAAGACTGAGAACTTGGAGAGCCCTCTATGGACATCTGCATCTGGAACAATCCCCTCTCTCCTAAGATTGGCACCCTCAATTTAATGATTTTGGGGGACAGTGAAGAAAAGAAGGGGAGAGAAACTGGGGGTTCCCGACTTTGAGAGTGAAGGCACCTATAACTTTCAAGTTACATCTTGAAAACAGGCTGCACTTTGTAACTCTCACCCCATAGTGTTTTAGATTTATTTTTTATAACAGAGATGATTTTGTCGAGTACGCTTACAAATTTGTCTCCTTCTTTAGGGAAGGGCTTTCTTTGAACATGCATGACCATTAGTAAGTAATGTAAGAAACAGATCCTTGGTTTGGCCATAAACATTAGAAAACAGTGTAATTAAAGGGATATATTTAATTGGGAAATTGACCCAAAGCCCAATTTAGCAGCATCATCTAGAGCAGACAAGGCCAGGCTGACAACAGCAGCAGTCTGCCTGCTTCAGGAGTTGGGGACAGAGCTTGCTTGATTAAGATGTTTCCCGGGAAATGGAATTAAGCCTAATGATTTCCAATGGAAGGGACTGCTAATTGGGAAGGCAATACTGCTTAATTGGGACACCTGCAGGTAATTAAAGGCTCCTTCCCAATGGCCTCTGTACTTCTGACTCCAGGAGGTTGAGACAATGTGGAGAATACAGGTGTTCTCAGGCCCTATACGGTATCTCTCCCTTGACTGTCTGCCCAAGGTCATGCAACTAGGTCATCTTTCTACTCCTTGGCAAACAGTGCTTTGAGGGAGGTCTTCCAGGGACCTCAGGGGCTTGGGTGAGTTTAGGTATCTGGAGCTAAGCTGCTGCCTGGGAATCTTCTGAGCTCTGTGGAAATGGGAGAAGGCTCTGAGGGAACAGGGCGGCACCCAGAAGATGCCCAGATTCCAGAGACCTCTGTATCATGTTACTCTGGGTGAATGGGACTTAAGGTTGAAGACATCACCTTTCATGGAGTTGGGCAGGCCCATCCCCATATGGGTGGGGAGCCCTGGTAGAAAATACTCCAGATTAGGAGTTGGGTAAACTGAAACTGATGTCTAGATCCAAGTCTACTGCCAACTGTCATTGTGACTCTTTGCTCTTTAGACCTCACTTTGTTCAACTATAAAATGGGAATGATTTTACCTAATTGTAGACAGTGCAAAGATCCTTTCATTCTACATGTTGGAGAGCGGACTGGAGAAGGATGAAATTTTAGTCTATGTTCTAAGTAACTCATTCTAGTGGAGTAGACCAACACTTGCCATTTGGTGTTACATGTCCTCCCCCTACGGAGGAGGGGATCAGTTATCAGAGAAGATCAGAGAAGGCTTCAGAGGGAGCTAACATTTTTTTAAAAAAGATTTATTTATGTGTGTGTGTGAGAGAGAAGGAGACAGAGACAGACAGAGGGGAGAAGGGCAGAGGGAGGAGAGAATCTCCAGCAGACTCCCCACTGAGGCTTGATCTCACAACCCTGAGGTCATGACCTGAGCTGAAACCAAGAGTCGGACACTCAAGTGACTTAGCCACCCAGGTGCCCCAGAGGGAGCTAACATTTAAGTGAGTATTTTGTGAGTTTTATGAATGGATAAGGCAGAGGAAGAAAGCATTCCAGGCAGGGAGAATAGCATATGCAAAGGTACAGGCGTGCAAACCCTGTGGCACATCCTGGGAGTTGTCACTGGTTGTGTATTTCTGCTGAGTGGGAAGGAGATGCATTGTGGGGGAAGACAAGAGTAGGGCAGATGGGAAATTGGGACAGTGGAGGTCACGGGAGATGGATCACGAAAGGCCATGCACGTTACTTTAGGCAGCTTGGTTGGACTTCCTTTAATAGGCAGTGGTTAGTTGTTGAGGAGTGTTCACTGTGGGAGAGACACGGCCACAGCTGAGTTTGAGAAAAGCCACTCTAATGGATGTGTAGTCCCAATCTGGGAGATGGATAGGACAGGCAAGGCTTGAGGCGGGCACTGCTCTGATAGTCCAGAACACAAGGGGCCAGTCCCTACCTTCAGCAAAGGCAGTGGAAAGTGAGAAGATGGAGCAATTTGAGTTTGCGTCATGGATGCTTTGTTTGCTGGTGTTCAAATTTGTAAGCTTCGGAGAGCTCTGGAATCACAAGCCTCATCTAACCCTTGCTTCCCTTTTGGCCAAAGGGCCCTTGTTCACACTTCTTTACCTGCTCTAACCCCTTGCTGTGCAGAAAGAGGCTCCTGGGACCCATCTTTTTACAGGAAACTTTGGCGAGGCTTGGGACTCCCCACCCAATGTCCTCAGACAAGAGGAGTGAGATAGGGCATGAACTGGGGCCTCCGGCTTCCCCAGGAGGCTTAGGCAGGAGAGCTCTGGCAACACGCAGAAACCCAGCTCAGTGCTTGAATTGCTTGAATTCTAACACCTGATAGAAAGGCAGTCGAGATGAGGGGGCACAAAGGTGACCCGGAGCTGGTGGTAATTGCAGCTTTCACTGTGACCACCCTCCCATGTTCTCTTCTTTCATACCTGGCAGTTTGGGTAATGGGCACGGTATTCATGCCTCAATGGGTAAGGCAGGGGTCCGTTTCCAATTTTTCTGAAAAGCTCTTCCCAAGGGTTGGGTCACCTTACAGGCTTAGAACGGGCTGTTGGTGCCAGTGCAGGCTCTCAAGACCAAAACTATTACCTTCTCTGCCCCATCAAAAAAGCATCTTCAGTGTGAAAGTGTTTTGAAGTGTTCAGCAATGATTCTCTGAAAAGTGCTTCTGTGAATAGCCCGTGCAGAGTCTGAGTTAATGGGGATGAGGTAAGCTAGATGGGGGATTTTCTAGCTTTTCTGCCTGAAAAAGCAGAGATCCATCCCTTCTTTTCTTCAATCTGACAGCCCTGACTCCTGGATCACCCTCTTAGTAGGGAATTCCTTCGAAGGAGATCAAAATATGGGAAAAGTATCGCATGGTACATTTTCATGATTCTCATTTCAGTGTGAAGTTCATTTACTTTCATGTCATTTGTTTAGAACAGGAGTCTGATAGAGGCTTTTCCTGTTTGGGGAATCGCAGGTTGACCTGCCTTTTCTCTCCAGCCTCCCAAGGGCGGGGCCTGTGTTTTTTTCCCCTGGAAAATGGAGATGGGATATGAAGATGTCCCCAGACAGACTGAAGTCCCCAGTAGTTCTTTAGGACAAGCTTTCCTTTTGACCACGTGAAACTGATCTCACTGGTGTTGTGGGAGAGTTAGTTTTATTACTGTGGTGTATACTTGATGGATGAATGAATGAACTTATTTTATTCTAGGGAAGTGTTCTTCCAAAGCAAAAAGTAGGGACTGTGCTCTAAAGTTTATGCCCAGACATCTTCCTCAGACCATAGAAGGTGTCCTTCGTTAGTAAGTAACTTCCCACTGTGCTCAAGAGGAAATCCAACCCTCTTTCTGTGGCCCACCTGGTCTGGCATAATCCAGCCTCTGTGGTCCTGTGGCCTCATCTTGTTCTGCTGTCCATTGGCTGGCTGCGTCAGCTGGACTAACCACTTCTCCCAGTCTTCTATGTGCCTTGGCACAGAGGAGATGCATAACAATTATCTTTTAAGGAAATGAATGACTGATACTTCCTTTTAGTCCAGTGTGGCAGCCCAGGTGGGCGGAGCTAGGAAGCATTAGCTGCAATGCAGACAGCCTAACAACAATGGTCACAATGCTTCTAGAACTTTCCTGCATCTACACTATAGGGGCTATCAGAGTGGGGCAAAGAGGCTCATGCCAGGGCTTTGATATTTCTGACTCAGTAGTTGTTCTGCTTTTGCTTTTCCTATCCTCTTTGGGTCCTGAAAGTGTCCTTGATATTTTCTTTTGTTCCTGTAGGGTTGGGTGGTCTGATGGGCTGGGAGCCAGGGTAGGGAAGGAGGAAGGTGGAAATTGGCCAGAATGGAGGCCCACAGAGCAGTTTTCTTAGCAGGATGTCTGTTGATGAAACACCTACAGCCAGTTGTGAGAGGTTATTAATCTCAATTAAACCTGATTAGGATATGATTGGATTTGGGTTGAGACTGGCCAAGTCAAGCTGGTCCACTTGATAGTCTACTCAGCAGCAGGCTTGCATCATACTAGCTGGCGTCCACATCAGTACAGAAGGAGAGCCTCTGGCATCTTTGGGAAGGAGGGTCCAGGTGCCATGAATATTCAGATTCCCAGTCCCAGGAAGGTTCACAGATTGTTGGGGCCTAACTGCTGCTGGCTTCTTGGGGAGAGGTGACATTCACTATGGGGAGATTATTAATTGTTGTAAGCGTGGGATTATTACCTTGACAAAAGCTACTGTTACCATCTTCCTGGTGAGGATATATTGAAGGAGAACTTGGTGCTCAGTGTTGAGCCAGGGGAGCAAGCCAATACCAGTAGTTCCCTGGCTCCTGCTGAGGAGGCAGGTGGATTCTGGAACAGACAGAAGAATCGGCCTGGCCTGATGGGATGCTTAGGGCTCCTGCTGTTGAGAATCATGGCTCAGCCCATTGTTATCATAGGGAACAATGAATGAGGTCGTTAGGGTGTGGCACAGACAGGGTGGGCCAACCATGAAGCTGTTAAGTGAAAGCCGGGACTCAGAACTGCAGATGGGGACCCATTAGCTACCAAGTGGAGAAGAATGGTAACTGTCAAAACCCTGCTTTTGCATATAATATGTGCCTTAAAGTGTGGGTGAAAATAAAAATCAAATAGGTAGAAGTTATGTCTTAGACTTATATGTTATAAGGGTGTCTCTGCTTAGCTGAAAACATAACAAAATCTTTAAAAGCTCTTACCACTTAAATATAATCTTAAACAATATGGTAATGTTTCATGTGTATTTTTTTAAAAATAAAATGTACTTTTATCAAAGTAATATATGCTCAGTCATTAAAAAGCTTATAATAAAAAGTAGCAGTCAGTTGTCTCCCCACCAAACCCTTTTCATTTCTGTCTTCCAGAGTTAACTACTTGCAACACCCTTAATATTTTAATATTTCTTTGGGAATTTACCTCCATATTTATAAATAGTAAATGAATACTGCCATTTCTTGTTTTACCCATTTTGGACATTACTGAATTCTTACTGCAGTATGGGTAGGTTTAGAAAGCTTACACACATTCTCCTGCCCACTCTCCATTCCCCACCTCATACCCATTTCCCCATTCTTCTAGTATAATTGCATAATGTATTTTGGTTGAATTAGAAGTCTATGGTTACATTATTATAATTATGTAAATATAGTTCAGTGGTAAGCCAAGTATAGTGTTACGGTTGTTTTCTTTCTTTGAGAATTTCTACTTTATTTTTCCTAGAGTTAATGTCTTATTTCCTCCTATTTTTCCTTGTGGAGTTTTCTTTTTTATATAACCTTAATTTCTTTTTCACTAGCAGTCTTCACACTTCTATAAATTTTTTTTCCTAAATATTCATAACACATAGCTATTCTATCAATTCTGTGTTGTTTTCCTCCTAGAGTGCTCCTTCCTGGAAACTTCTTTTTTTCTGCTGATTTCGACTAATTTTTCTCTAGACCTATGGCATAGCATCACCCAGGAATACTACTGCTTTTCTGCTTCAGATTGCCTGCTTAAGTTTTGAGTTCAAGTCTGAGAAGGAATCTGATCATTCTCATATGAATGATAGTTTAGCTGGATATAAAATCTCAGGTTAAAAACTCACTTGAAAGCATTGCTCCATTATTTTCTGCAGCCCATATTTAATTTATCCATTCTTTGATCTTTCTTTCTAGGAAAGTGGAAACTAGGTGAAAACTCAACTTTTGGGGTAAATTCTCTGCCTTTCACATCTTCCATTGGCTTTTAAATTTGGGCTATTTTATTTTTAATTGTAAAGTTCTTTCTTGAACTCTGTTCCCTTAAAAAAGATGGACTCCTATTTTGTTTCTTAGATGCAGTATCTTACTTTTTTATTAAAAATTTGACATTCATTTCTCTTTATTAGCTCAGTTTTCCTGGTTCTTTCTTTTTTCTGTTTGTTTTATTTTGTCTTCATATCAGAAATTCCTCAAATGTTAAATGATCCTTCGTTGACTGTTAATATTTAACAGTAGGATTCTAGGGCACCTGGGTGGCTCAGATGGTTAAGTGTCTGCCTTCAGCTCAGGTCATGATCCCAGGGTCCTGGGATCGAGTCCCGCATCGGGCTCCCTCCTCAGCAGGGAGCCTGCTTCTCCCTCTCCCACTCCCCCTGCTTGTGCTTTCTCTCTCTGTCAAATAAATAAATAAAATCTTTAAAAAAAAATTTTTATTTGTATTTTTTTCTCTAGCAATAGGCTTTTGGTTTCCCGCCTATGATCTAATATTTGAGTATTTAAAAAATAAGAACCCACATACAAATGTAGGAAAACTTATAAAACATAACTGTTGTTTGGAGAGCAAGACCATCCAGGGATAGCTTGAAGGGTTTGCCTGTCAGTTATGATCATCCAAATTGGGACTACAAGTGTAGTTTAGGGGTAACAGTGTATAAGGTACAAAAGTCACAGACATGGACATTGAGGACCCTTGACAGATACAGAAGTTCAAAAATGATGTTGACATCATGCTTCTTTCTCACCACCTGCCTTCGCTTCCAGTGTGTCTGTGTGACCAGCAACCCCACTAGCTGAAACAGTTTTCATCCTTCAGCACCCACTGGGAGACCTTCCTTCTCTAACCTGGGCAGGGCCAATTGCTCCTTACATTCTTTGCCTTCACTTTCTTTTTAAACACTCTTGTGGTGCTTTCCAAATGCTCTTCTGTGAACTGGTGCTGAGCTGTGACAAAATTTCACCAGTCTAGAAAAATTAGAAAAGTAAAGACATGTAACTGTGTGTGTGTGTGTATGTGTGTGTGTACTGTAAGTATACACATGGTGTGAAGTTCAAACTCTTTTTTCTTGGTAAGGATAATAATATCCTTTATTCTTATTAAATAACAGTGAAACAGTTTTCTTTTATAAAATGATTATGGTAGTAGATGGTGGTCAAACAAACGTGTATTTGGCAAAATAACAGGTTGGAAACACCAAAAGCTGTGCTCTGAATTAGGGGAATGTTATGATATGCAGGAGCTGTTGTTCCAATAAACCATCAATGGATTTAGCCATATCTTCTCCACTTAGCTTTTGCCTTTCTTAAAGTACATGGTTCTGTCATGGGTTTCTATTCCTGGACTGCTCGTGTAGGGTCCTTAGAAGACAGTATATCCCTGGTAATTAATGAATACACTGGCCACATTCCATGGTCAGCAGGTCAGGCTCAAGGGCTTGCTTTCAGGAGGGTGATGTTCCTAGTCTGGGAGTCAGATCTTCACATTAATGCCTTTGTTGCATGTTCTGTGCTGAGGTCCTTCTCTGCCCTCCCATCCCACCTGCAGCTTTCACAGGGCAGCAAGGTCAAAGCTTGGCACCTCACAGGAATCAAAATTCTTCCAGCACTTCATCCTCCTTCCTCCTCAGTATGGAATGCATCCTCCCCTTGCCTCTCCCACTGATCCTCTTCAGGGATCCTATTTGATTCATCACGACATCCTTCCTCTCTTTTGGCAACTAGCCCAGTGCCTGGAACATAGTAGGCACTCAGTGTTTTGTAGAATGAATTGTAAATAATCATGCCTAAAAATTTCATAATGTATATAATTTGCAAGTGCCTCCATGCGTTTGCCCTGTACTAAAAACAAACAAATGGACATTGGGTATCTTGAAAAGCGTCAATCTTAAGGAATTCATGGATAACCTTATGAATGTGTAAATCTCTTAAAATTGTATGCAAAATCTTGTGCATGTTTTGTGTATGTGCATTTTTCTGGGGAAGAGTTTTCTTTCTTCTGTTTTAAAGATTTATTTATTTAGAGATTGGGAGCATGAGCAGGGGGAGGGGCAGAGAGAGAGGGAGAGAAGCAGACTCTGTGCTGAGCTCAGACCCAATGCAGGCCTTGATCTCTAGACCCTGAGATTGTGACCTAAGCTGAAATCAAGAGTTGGACGCTTAACTGACAGAGCCACGCAGGCACCCCTCTGGGGAAGAGTTTTCAGTGCTATACCTTTAAAAGGTTAAGAACCACAAAGAAAATGAGGCTTGGAGCTATGTACAAATACATCTGAATGTACATTCTAAGATGGGAAATGCTTTATCAGTGCAATTATTATGGTCTGTAGGAGTATTCTACTTTGGAATACCTATCCCTCAGGCCAAACCGCACTTTTTGTTGCCATCTTTTCTGGGAAACTCCACAGGTTTTGGGTTTTTGAACCCAAAATAACTTTAGGTCTTTGGTTACTAGAAACCAATCCTGGAATCTTAGATTCAAAGTCACTGAGCTTGGTGCATGAGTCTGAAGCTCCAGGTGACTCAAAGAGATTTCTAGGTTAATAACTAACTGGATTGGATAGAGCATTCTGTTTCACAAACATGATCATAATTGGTTCTTATTTACTTTTAAATTATAAATGATTATTCAGTAGTTTTTTTCCTCTTTTTTAAACAAGCTCTTGAAAACATTGCTTTAATGAAAAATAAAACTTAAAAGCAGCTGTGGTGTTGGTATGTAATGATTGAAGTATAATTAAGAGTTATAATTATTCCCAATTAGGCATTTGAAATGCCAAAGTAGAGACCCCAATCAACTCAACCTAAGCAAGGGAGCATCGGGCCTGAGACAGGGACAGGGTGCAGGGAAGGGAAGAGTTGGCTTGGGGACCCCTGATCATCCAATTGAAGAGATTTGGTCATGGAATGGGCACCTAGGGATTGATTCCTTATGTGTGGCAGGTTCCAACCTTCCCTGGATTTGGGAGTAAAGAAAGCTCTGTACAGGGGAAGATATTTCTCAACAATGTTTCCCTGAAGACTTCTGAATCTTATCTACTCTAAAGCAGACTGACACCCTGGAAAAACTTCCTCCCCTTATGAAAATATATCTCATTTGAGGGCATAGCAGGGGCCAGGATTCCCTTCCCCTCTAGCCCCCTGAAGCCCCATACTTGGTGTAATTTCTAGGCTGATAGCCCTCCTCACTGCCATAATTTTGTGCTGCCTTACCTATATCCATTTTCCCCATGGCCTTGGTAGAAACCTTTACTGTCCCCACCGTTTTTCAATTAATATTACCAGACTTCCATAACCCCATGGTCCTACTATTTGCTCATAAATGAACCTGAGCTGTGATTTTTTGCCATGGTTCTAGCATGGAGAACAGTGAGTAGTGTCTGGAACATTTGGCTTGATGAGCTGGTCCTCCTGATGGTGTTATTTCCTCTTGAGCCCTCCTTCTGCAATTGGGTAATACTGATGCCTGGGTCAGGGTGGGTGTAGGAGGCATATCTGAGAAATGGCACTCCTAACAGATCTGTTAGCTGGGGATGCAGGCACACGTGGCCGAGCCATGGTGAAATGTGGCTGGAAAGTCCCCTTCCTACCAGCTGATAGCAGTGGACTCTGACACTTGAGTTTTATCTCCCAGTGTGGGCTAGGATGGGCTCACTGGAGGATTCTAAGTGAAGAAGAGACCTGGCCAGAGTTGGGCTTTGGTCAGGCATCCTATTTGTGGGGGTCGATAGGTGGGGAGAACATGGAAACAGAAAGATGTGTGGAGACCACTCCTACAGTCCAGGGGAAAGTGGCAATCAACTGGCAGCAGGCTGGCTGTGGGCCAAGGAAGTGGTGGGGTCATGAGGTGAAGTGTGGGGGGTGGCCATACAGGAGCCTGGGTGCCCAGCAGCATGGTTTGGCGGGGAGGGAGAGACTGGTCAGAGGTGTTGAGGTTGGGATATCTGGAACTTAGATAATTGGAAGCATTAAGCAGGGGGTGGCGATGCTGGGCGGTGAGGGGAAAGAGAGAATGAGTTTGGGGTGAGTCCTCATACTTGAGAGAATGTCCCTTTGGAAGTGTCCAGCTGGCATGGGGAATGGGGGAGCTGGGTGAGAGAGCAGAGTGCTAATAGAAGAGGACTGGGGACCAAGTCAGTTGGGGGGATGCTGTGTGAACCCAGGCCCATAGAGAGCCAGGAGAAAAGCGGTCCTACTGTGATACCTAATGGCTTTCCCTAGATGGTCATCCTGAAGGCCTGGCAACAGCTGTGAGTTGCTTCTCTTATCTCTTGGGCTATGAGAGGAGGCACCTGTGCTGGTTAGGAGGCTCTGACTCTGGAACTGGGCAGATCTGAGTCCTGATCTCACCTCTTCCACTCCTAGGTGGACACCACTGGCTAATTGACTTATCCTTCTGAACTTCAGTTTCCTTATCTGTAAAAAGGGGTAATAATAGGACCTTCCTCATAAATTCATGTAGCAAATATCTACTTCTGTGTGCTAAGCACTGTGGTTAGGGCTCTACCATGACCAAGGAAATCAGATCCTGGGGGGAGAAGTCTGAGTGGGTGCCCAGGCATTGGTATATTTTTAAGGCATCCTGTGTGATTCTAATGTGAAGCCAAGGTTGCAAACAACTGAATTAGCAAAAGAAGGGGGGAATGGGGAAGAGAATGGAAATCCCACCAGAAAGAAAGGCACGTAAGATATCTCAGAGGGACAGGAGGGGAAGGCGATTTGGATAGACTGTAGAAATCGGTTTAGTAGATTGTTATACAAACTGTAGTTCATGATTTGCTACTGGGTCATGAAACCAATTTAGTGTGTCATGACCAGTTTTAAAAAGAAATAGAATAAGATGGTATTGGAAACATCAGGGCTCATGGTATATAATAAGGATCACGGTTTCTTGAAACTTGTGTTTCAGAAAGCTGCGTGGGTGTGTGTGCTGGGTCTCCTGCAAAACATACTTGTTGTCATGAGCACGGGGACAGGCTTCTGAGCAACACTGGTTCAGCTGGACTGAGTGTGGGGAGTGGGCAGAGGATGGCAGGACGGGAAGGCACTTGGACTTTGTCTCTAGGGCAGTGGGGGGCTTTGAGAGGGTGTTCAGTGGAAAGGGCATTTGAATGACCCCTCCCCTGCAGTATGGGCCATGTGCCGTAGGAGCTGAGGCTGCCCATGTGGGGTTCCTGAGAGATGTGGTCAGCAGCTCCAGGGGAGCAGAGGGGCTGAGAAAGGGATGGTGGACACCCAGCCGCACTGCTGAGCCTTGACCTCTGACCTCACCTTTTCTACTTGCCCCTTCTGGGGCAGGTTCCTGGGTCTCTAGTCAAGGTGCAGACCGTCCCCTCAGGCCCAGGCACAATAACCCGATTCAGGACCTCAGTAACATTTTCCTCTTGTTTCCCTTTGGGGAGCTCAACTCAAGCAGGGGAGAGAGAGGCCTTGCCGTCTTCTTTAAACCGAGGCACCGTTTGGGTTTCCAGCTCCTCTGTCTGCAAAAATACCAGGACGGCTGTAACTAATGCTTTTTTTTTTTTTTTTTTTAAGATTTTGTTTATTTATTTGACAGAGAGTGACACAGTGAGAGAGGGAACACAAGCAGGGGGAGTGGGAGAGGGAGAAGCAGGCTTCCCGCTGAGCAGGGAGCCCGATGAGGGGCTCGATCCCAGGACCCCGGGATCATGACCTGAGCCGAAGGCAGACGCTTAATAACTGAGCCACCCAGGCGCCCCATAACTAATGCTTTGAGAGAAAATTTCCTTTGAGTTGGTATCAAACATAGATGTTGGGCCCGAAGGGGATGTTCAGAAAGTTGTGGTTTGGAAAACACTCCATTTTATCACAGCAAAGGTTGGGTACTACGTGGGGTTCCTCTTAGGGCTGGGGTTTAACCAGGCCTTATTGGTCCTAGAGGCTCAGGTTAGGGGTGGGAGCCGCCAGAGCGAGCCCTCCTCCCACATGTCCCTCTGGGGCCAGGGTGTGGGTGGGATGGGGAGGAAGATGAGTGGCAGGTGGCTCGGCTTCCACGTGCACATGTGGATAATGAATGGCAATACAGGGGAGCCCCTCCTACCATGCTCCCCCTTTTACTTCAGCCACACTGGCCTTCCCCCTTGACCTGGCCATGCTCACTCCTGCCTTAGGACTTTCCTGCCTGTTCTTCCCCTGCTGGGACCACTCTCCCTCCCATCTTCCCAAGTGTCTCTGCTCAAATGTCACCCTTTCTTTTTTTTTTTTTTTTAAAGATTTTATTTATTTATTTGAGAGAGAGAGAATGAGAGAGAGCACATGAGAGGGGGGAGGGTCAGAGGGAGAAGCAGACACCCTGCCGAGCAGGGAGCCCGATGCGGGACTCGATCCCAGGACTCCAGGATCATGACCCGAGCCGAAGGCAGTCGCCCAACCAACTGAGCCACCCAGGCGCCCCAAATGTCACCCTTTCTGCAGGCAACCAACTAGATCATTTTTCTTCCAACACTTTCTCATTCTCTCTTCTTGCTTTACTTCTCTTTAGTTGCATCGATCCCTACCTGAAATGATTCGTCAGTCAGTTTTTGGTGGTCTTCTTCCCCAACTAGAGGGCAAGCTCCACGAAGGCAGAGCCTATGTCAGTCCATGGCTCCCTAGTTCTACCTTCCGTGCTAGAGCATTCGCAGGCCATGTGGTACGGGACAGCTGGTGCTGAGCGAACACTTCTTCAGGGAATGAATGGTAGAGTGGCTCTCACTGATGGATAGACTTTTTTTTTTTCCTCAAAGATTTTACTTATTTATTTGACAGAGAGTAAGAGAGAAAGTGTGAGAGAGCACAAGCAAGGGGAGGGGCAGAAGGAGAGAGAGAAGCAGGCTCCCTGCTGAACAGGGAGCCCCAACAAGATGCAGGACTCGATCCCAGGACCCCAGGATCATGACCTGAGCCCAAAGGCAGACGCTTAATTGACTGAGCCACCCAGGTGCCCCTCAATGGATAAACTTCATCATTCTTCATTTAACCATATTCCAGGCTTGTTTCTTGCTGATGAAGGGAGTTTGTGAAACTTGGTTCAAGTCCTGGGGCTTTTATGGGGGACAGCCCCCAGCAGTGTGACACAGCATGGTTTTTGCCACCCCCCCAACATCTTCCCCTGGGGCCAGAACTCTGCTCAGAGGATGCCCTGCTTTGGGGGCTTCTAGGTGGCCTCTTAGTGGTTTACCCTGGGGGACTGACAACAAGGGTCCACGTATCTACTGAGACCACTGGGGAAATCATATCCAAAGAGCCACTGTGGTTCCATTAGCAAACCTCTTTTACCAGTCCCAGATCTGGGACACATGCACATTCCATTCTCTGCTCCTAGAGCCTGTTTTGCAACCTCCTCCCACGTGTTCTCAACGCCTCCCTCCTCTGCACAGAGGCTGAGAGCCCACACTCTATTTCTTTTTCCCCTGTGTCATTTGAGCTAGATTTGAGGCCAGTGGAAATTTCTCCACACAAACTCAGATGTGGAACGTGTCTCATTTTCTGTAAACTGGAGCCTCTGTCCTCCCGGGCCAGCAGGAACTGTGTCTCAGTCACTGCTGGGTGCAGCCTCTCCTTCTGGGAGTGTCAGGGGGCCAAGACTCAGGCACTGCCAAGGGTTTGGAAACACGCTGCCCATTGCCCTGTCCCCCAGCCACATGGTCCCCCAGGTCCATGTTCCTGCTGTTTCTTCGCTGTGCTTAGAGCTCGAGTCTGGTGTCCGGCCTACTGCATCAGGGTGGCTATTCCTGCAGAGCACCCACCACATGTGGGCTTACAAAGAGAAAGAGGAGACTCTGTCCCACCCCGAGGGCCAGCTTGTTTAGCTTCTAGTCACAAGGGTCCCCATGTAAAAAGGATAAGCAATATAGTTTGAGGCGCAGGTTAAGTGTGACATTGACCAAGGACTCCCGCCGTTGGGAGGAAACAGTGGGAGGGCTAGAGAGAGGGCGGAGGGCTCCCCGGAGGAGGGGATGGTGCACCAGCATTGGGAAGGTGAGCTGATTTGAGAGTTTGCTTCGGGGAGAAGTTATCCCCATCCCAGTACAAAGCCCGGCTGGCCAACGCCACGGCCCATAGAGGCTGAATTTGCTGGAAGAAAGAGCCACAGTGAACTCTTGAACTCTGAAGGACTTGAAAAACGACACTATTTCTGCAGGGGTATTCTCCCCACTGCCGCCAGCAAGGCCTGGCAAAGTTGAGTCCGGGATGCAGCAAGCCCTCGGAAGGAATTGCCTCTTTATCTAACGGTGTGCGGCTTTGAAATGTAATAGAACAAGTTCACCTATCACAGGCCCCAGCAGCTCCTCAGCTGTGGCCCCCAGCTCTGCTCCTGCTGCCAAGGGGCCACATTAGAATCCAACCCCAGAGCAAGCGAATCTGGAGTCCATGAGATGGCAGGTGCTTTTTATAGCTTTCAATGGGTTTTGAGTGGTGCACAGAAACTGACAAAAAAAACCTCTCAAGACAACAGCTTCACTGGACACAGTGTTTTGAAAGGGATTCGATTCCATTTAAATGATGGTATTTTTGAGTATGTTGCACGTTCTGTACCCCCTGTCTTCCTTTTTATTTTCTATAGCAAAAGCGCAAATGTGAATTAAAATTGCCTGAGAAAATCCAGGCATAAATATTAAAACATTTGGCTGCTGGTTAAAGGGAATTTATGTCCGCATTTTCTCTTTGTTGCAGAAACGTGTTTTTATTTTCGGTGGCAGTTTTTATTCCAGACTTCAGAAGATGTGTTTCTTGGTGCTTCCCCGCTCCTTCTTTAGCAGTCCCTGTGTCCATCTGCTCTGTGCCTACCTCCCTGTCAGGTGGTTTGGAAACAAGACCAGCATCTACAAGGAAGCAGGGGTCACACCCCAGTGCCCACAGGGCCCAGAAGGTAACTCGGTGAGGGGTGGAGGCAGGAGGCATGGGGTGAACCGGAGGGGATGTGCCTGTTTGGAGAGAGAGAGCCCACTGTGCCAGCTCATGGCTACCACGGAAATGCAGACCCAATGTGGCCACGTTTCCTGTGTTTTCAATCCATTGTCAGGTTCTCCTGGCCCAGGATAGGCTGGGCTTCCCTCCCTGTGTGAGGGAGTTCTCTCTGCTCGCAGACCTGCTTGGGCCTTCGGCTGCCTCTTCCAGTGATAGTTTTCGTGTGAAAGAGTGACCTGATCCACAAGAGGGAAGAACCTTGGCTGGAGATGCACAGGACCAGAACCTCTCTTCCTACCCTGCAACTTCTGGGGCCGGGTGACCTTGAGAACCCATGGGTCTCAGTTTCTCTATTCTTTGAAACAAGGAAAATTTTATCAGGATTACCCACTAGGTTTCTTGTGAGACAGAAAGGATAGCAACAGCAATCATGATTTGAACAGCGTAAATGCTCATGGCTTCTCTTATTTTGTGTGGCCAGTGTGGGGGGAAGGGGGATAAAGAAATTGTGAACTTGAAAAGGACATTCTGTTCCTTGCCTGCCCAGGTTCCAGCCTGGTTATTCGTTCTGGCTTAAGCCCAAGGGCAGTGAGCCTTGGGGGCTTTCTGTGCACATCTCATCAGCATGATTTCCACAGACCACGGAGGAAGGGCAGGGACGAGGCAGGCAGGAAGCAGAGCCTGGGTACGGCAGACCCCTTCACACTGTGGCTCAGAGCAGTTTTGAACATTTGGGGGTTCACTGGTTTGTTGAAATAGAATATTTAAAAACGGAAATATTATCCAGATCCTGTTTCCCAAACTGGTATTCCAAGGCACCCCACTCTCTCTAGGATGTTGAAAGGAATAAGGAGACGATCTCAGACTCAGCGAAACGGGAAACGTGGGATTAAAGTTAGATGAGTTTCCTTCTTGCAGGACTCCTCAGAGTTTTAAAGATAATATGCCAGTGTGTGTTTCTCAAACCTTTGTTTACTGAGCACACGTTAACAGTTCCTTAAGACACAGTTTGGAAAATGCTGACCTAGGTTGGCCAATCCTTTCTTCACTCCACTTGAGTTTTTTGCATGTTACCTGAGTAGTGCGAGGCACAGGGGATGGCGGGAATGGTGAAGCAAAGCAGACCTAGTCTTGGCCCTGCCCTCGTGATGTTGACGGTCTCATGGGGGACACTGGCATTAATCAAGTAAGCACACATGTGGTATAAAACTGTCACAGGAGAAAGTGTGCATAGGAGAGAAGTGTGCTGCCATCGGGGTGTGCCCCTCTCTGGGGTGACCCGGAGGGAGGGGGGGAAGGCTTGAGGGAGTGTGAAGTAGATAGAGGCATGAGCCAGCTGGACGGGCCCTGAGCCAGGGCTGTGGGCGCTTCCTAGACACGGAGAGCAATCCGTGTGGCCAGAGATCTGGGGGTGAGGGCTCGTGGGGGTCTGATGGAGGTGGTCGGGGGAGGCACAAGAGCCTCCTTCAGCCAGGGCTTGGTGTGGCCACTGCCTGACGTGACTGGGGGTGTATGCGCACCAGGCCAGCTCCCCCTGTCCTGCCCTGGGTTGCGGGACGCCCACACCGGCTGAGCACATGGAATGATGAATATTCGCTGGCTGCCTGGAGGAGTACTTACTTTCTAGCTGCTGAGTCTGGTCCTGGACCTGTGGTCAGTCAGCTTGCCATGCAGACGTACGTGTCCCTGGGAAGGAGGCTGCTGCCTGCTGGCAAACTCGTGCTGGGACCCCCAGCGGGTGCCTCGGTTCACAGTAAGCTTCTCCTTGTTCGGTGTGCTCTGGAATCAAGCATTTGTTGACTGTGCCTCCCTGGTGGCTAAGACTCTCCCCAGTTTCATGCTCCTTGGAGTGTATGCCCAGCCGGCACTGCATCAATGCCTACCACGTATTCACGATTCACGCAGTACATGTTTATTGGGGGTTATGCCGGGCACAAAGGTAGAGGGGCGAACAAGGCAGTCGAGACCCCCTGCTCTCATCGGTCTGTCCTTTAGGCAGGGTGGTGGGCAGGGGTGCAGGGCAGCCCGCTGACCCAGACTGAGAAGCCTTATCAGTGTGGGAGTGCCTGCCCTCGGCCAGGGAAATGCCTTCAGGGAAGGCTCCTGGCAGAAGCACAGTCTGAGGTGCTGCCCAGAGATGGAGCATGAGTGGGCTGGTAAGGCCAGGGATGAGAGGGGAGAACGGACCCTGTTCCGAACGTGGCTCGGTCACGGGGCTGGAGCTCGGGTGCGGGGCTGGCAAGGACGCTTTGTACCATTTCCACTTTTCCTGGCTCCCCTGGAGAGGCTTCCCTGGAGTTTGGGGGCAGAGTCCTGAGCAGCTTTGGTCACAGAGTCCTGAGCAGCTTTGGTCACAGTCTTCCAAGGCAATTGTAGTTTTTTCCTCGGAGCACACCAGGTCCCAGGCACACCAGACCAAGCTGGGTGTGTCTCAGCTACTGCCTATGGGACGGGGTGGTGACATTGTAGGACGGGGTGGTGACACTCACAATGTCGGACGTGGCAGGCAGTAATCACTGCGAACCCTCGGAGCACGCATCTTCCCAAGAAGCCTCTGCCTGGATGCCCCGAGCCCTGTGCTGATGAAATGATAGAACTGCCACGGCAAGGGACAGCTTTTCTCATTTAAGGCGAGGGATGGGGAGAGTGGGAATCCGTGGGCTGCAGTGACCTTTCATGGTAGGCAGAGATACGCCAGCGTGCAGACAATTATCTCAAGCGCCCACGGGTCCCAGCTTCCTGTTGATAACATGTGGTGCTAATTACCTTGAAGAATTCAGGACAGATGTTGGCGCCTGGAATTAATTGGCCAGCAGAGGGGCCGAGCCGGGCTCAGGGCCAGGAGCCAAGGTGGGGCCGCTCCGCCTTCTCACTTCCTCTCTCGCGCCTGCAGGTGCGGTTCCTTACCTCCTCCAGTCGCTGTGCTTACCGCCCTCTCCTAACCTTTTCAAGCGAGCCCAAAATGTGATTGGCGGACCGCTCACCTCTCTCTGTTTATAGCCTTCTAGAGCTGCAGGGGAGGAAGAGGATGCCAGTTAATCAAAACACTCTGTGTGGAAAAGGTCAGTATGGTGGGGCTCCTACGATATATTTTCCGAGAATGGGAGGTCTTAACATTCTGCCTCTGCGCTCCTGCCAGTATGGCCCAACTTGAACCATGTGGTCCGGAAATTGCATCAGTGCCATGGATCCCTGATGGCCATGATTTCAATTAAAGAGAGTCACGGTGCCAAGTCCAATCAGTTTTCCTTCCTCCTATTAGATGTGTTATCTGGAAGGTGGACAGTGACCCTGGGGCAGGCTCAGTGCTCTCCCTGCTGCAAGCAGCGTCTCTGTGCTCTACACTTTGGTCTCTCACTGCAACTCATTGTAAGTGTAAATGCTTATGACAATATTAATTAACCTTCATCTGGGGCCGCCGTGTGCCGGGCCCGGTGCTGAGCATTCCATACGCATCATCTCATTTAACCTCCTAACAACCTAATGAGGTTTATTATGCCCTTTTCACAGAAAGGGAAGCCGAGGCCCAGAAAGGTCGACCAGCATAGCCAGGGCACCCAGCTAGTCCATGGAATGCCACTTGAACTTAGGGAGTGTACCTCTGGACCCACCTTTGTTGCCACCCCCTTTTCCACTAGAACCTGAATTGCACAAGGATAGAGACAGCGCCTGTCTTGTTCACCATATGTTAGTTGCTAATGGAAGCTAAGCAGTTGGGGGATTGGGGGGAGGCTCAGTAAGTGTTTGTTAAGTGAATAAAGGATCTTAAACCCCAAGCCTTGCTTGGGTGTGAGCAGAAAAGGTGGGTCTGAGGCTGAATGCATTTGCTGTGTGTTTTGTAGACATAGTCTGGAGGGCTGGAGTGTTGGAGGGGTTTAAAAAATTTTTTTAAATTTAAATCAATTTAGTTCACATATAGTGTATTATTAGTTTCAGGGGTAGAACTTAGTGATTCATCAGTTGCAAATAACACCCAGTGCTCATTACATCAAGTGCCCTCCTTCATGCCCATCACCCAATTATCCTTTCCCCCCACCCACCTTCCCTTCAGGAGGGTTTCCTGCTCCAGCGGGATGAGAAGAAAGCGGCTTCCCTTACTCAAGGGAAGCTCACTTTTGTAGAATGGAGAAATTGTTGCCATGGAAGGTAGCGGGTGCTATGGGTCATTTGGTATTGTTTTCTTGTTTTCCAGAATCTTTAACTTTTAACACTCTAGTCCATAATCGGTAGCTAACCAAGATAGAAGAAAACTCTAGACATAGCCATTCACCTTTGAGGAATCCTTAGAGAATCTTGCGTTCCCTGTGAGTGGGGTGTGTGCACGTGTGTGTGTCTGTGTGTGTGTGTCTGTCGGTGTGGGCAAGTATCTTCATTACTGAACTTAGCACGTTGAATTTTCTGCAGTGAGTGCCTCTCATTTTCACCAGAGAAAGCGGTTTCTTTTTGAAAAAAATTAAATTGTACAAACAAACAGAAAAACATGAAGACTAAAGTAAAATCACTTGAAAATGTACCACCTAGAGCTAACTGGTAGACCATTTGGTGAATATCCTTTCAACATTTGTGTGTGTGTAAAATATAACTTTACAGAGTAAAATACTGTAAATACTATTTTGCAATCTGCTATTTTCCCTCCATTTACTATACTGTGGAGATCTTTCCATGTCAGTGAATGCGGTGCTACATTATTCCTTTTAATGGCTATAATGCACTCTATGGTATGGCTGTTTCATGATTAATTTAACCTGTCCCTTATGATGTACATTTATCCACATTCAGATGGCACCATAATTATCCATTTAATCGCCTGTCTCTCCCTGTAGGCTGTGAGCTCGTTGAAAACAAGGACATTTCTGAATCCACATGCATCCAGTAGGTGTCCAATAAATTTTGGATGGATGGATGAGTGAGTGAGGAGAGGAAGGGGTTTTGTTTTGTCGTTGCTGTGGCTTGTTTCTGGCTCAACCCGTGTTCTGAATGACAGCCTATTAACCTAGGGCTGGTGAGGGCATTTTAGTGATTATAGAGCTCGATGTTGACTGTTCTTTTGGTGTCATGAGTTTAAATCCTGGTGCCGCGAGGAAGTATTTCTGACACCAATCATTCAAGGCCCTGTAAATTCTGCTCTTTTTGAAGCAAAGTCCTTGGTTTCTTAACCCTGTGGGTTACTCTCAATGTGGTTACAGCCTCTTTTCTGCTTTTCTCTTCCAGAGCCACACTGGCTACCCAGGGGGGACATCTCTTACAGATTTAGGGAAACAGCACTTGGCTTTTTGAGGGGGAGTTGGGGGGCGGCGGTGTCAGGCATAATGGTTCTCCCCCAAGACTCTTGTCTTTCCTTACAGTGAGGAGCGGGATGCCTTAGCCCCATTCCAGGGGGATAAAATGTGCTAAAAAATAAGGATAAAATAAAACCCCCTTCAAGGCCATTAACTGAAAAAAAAAGTTAAAATTCTAGATGCCTACTTCTGGGGAGAATGAAAGATGTTGTTAAGGTGGGGTTTCTAACCTGGGGTGCACCACTGGGGGACATAAGGATTCCTTCACTGTGTCTGCTAATCCTTTGGAATAGTATGCAGGACTGTGCATTATATGCATACATATATACCTATGTATATATATACAATACATAGGTATATATGTATATATATGCGTATATATTATAATTTCATTATAATTTTTAAGCACATGCATTTTTCTGGGCATGGGGCTCATAGCTCTTGTCAGATTCTCACCGAGTTTTAAGATCTCAAGTAGGTTTGGAACCTCTGTTAATTTAAGTATATGAACCTCGCTTTCCTCCTCTGTAATAGGGAGCAATAGCTTTTACCTCAGAGTTGTGTAAAGACTGGCAAAGTAAGGTATTTAAAGTACCTGGCCCAGGTGTATGGCAAATGGCCACTATTACTGATGTTTCCAGAGTAATTTCTCTGATCATGGGTGCCTGTCCATCCCAGTATTGCTGTGTGCATATGGGGTGGGCTGTGACCAGAGGTGTGGGTCAGCCGCCTTGCTCTTGTGAAGCGGTGGTCCCAAAGACCAGAGAGAGGGGGAGGAGGGCTCGAAGACCCGTTAAGGGCAGTCTCACTGTCTGAGTCTGAGGCAGGCAGTACTGGGGCTGGAAGAAGAGAGAAGCAAAGCAGGAAAGACTCGTTAGGGTTTGGTGACTGGGAGTGGAATTGAGAGACAGGAGTCAGGAGGACTCTGAGGGTCTGGTTCCCTCTGAGGAGAAAGACAGTTTTGCTAACACACAGAAAGGGGGGCTGGTGAGGGGCAGAAGCCAGATTTGCAGGAAGGGTCAGTTTACCCACTACTGAGCCTGGGGAGACGTGGACCATATGAGTGGACATAAGATAGCAGGAAATATGTGTCTTGGAGATATAATCACTTTGGACCCTCTTAGCTCTTTAGTTGCATGAATTGCAATTTATGGGGCTTTGGGGATTTTGGCTGAAAGAAGGGAGCTGACTTCTTGTGGACAGAACCCCTAGAGCAGTGTGAGAAGGGGAAGACAGGGAGGTGGAGAGTCGATGCTCTAGTGTCTGATCCTAGCCCAGTCCCTAAATTTGTTGGTGACCTTAGGGATGGAAGCTGAAGTTGCTGTTTTTACAAAGGACCCCATGAGCCATGGCAGTGCTGGAGGATGCTCTGGTTCCCACGTGACAGAGTGATGTAGGGTAAGGGAGAGGACATTCTCCATGTGGGTATGGAAGGTGGTGGCTCTGAAAACACTAGAGGCATCAGGAGAGAGTGGG
>NC_138375.1:112668056-112682602 GCF_054177405.1 Leptonychotes weddellii
TGTTGAAAGAGAACATATAATGACTAAGAACTACAAATTCAGTTACTTTTT
Organism: Leptonychotes weddellii; assembly: GCF_054177405.1. Taxonomy (NCBI): domain Eukaryota; kingdom Metazoa; phylum Chordata; class Mammalia; order Carnivora; family Phocidae; genus Leptonychotes; species Leptonychotes weddellii. The sequence continues at coordinate 112,668,108 of NC_138375.1, forward strand.
TTTTCTTTTTAAAGATTTTATTTATTTATTTGAGACAGAGAGAATGAGAGAGAGAGAGCACATGAGAGGGGGGAGGGTCAGAGGGAGAAGCAGACTCCCTGCCGAGCAGGGAGCCCGATGTGGGACTCGATCCAGGGACTCCAGGATCATGACCTGAGCCAAAGGCAGTTGCTTAACCAACTGAGCCACCCAGGCGCCCTACAAATTCAGTTACTTTTTAATATGAATTTGCATTGTATTGATCACCATAGCACTTATACACATTAGAGAAATAGTGCACCTAAGTGTGAAACATGTATTCTGTCTACAAAGTGTGGTGTGTGTGTGAATGCTCAATTCCCTGTAATGATTTTAAGGTCTCCCAGATTTGGGAATCCCCAGTGGGACCCACATCTTAGTAGGTATTTTGCCTGTGTTGGAACCTGCATCTGTCTCTATACTTTCTTTACATGGGAATTGTGAGGATGTGGGCTTGGGGCTTTTGGGAAACCTGGATTTGGGGTAAGTGGAAATATTACTAGGCTTTTAAAATATTTTGTCTTCAACCCACCTTTCTTGATTTTGAAGGAGTATCTTATTCAAGTGGGAATGGGTGAAAAAGACATTAATGGTACTCTCCCAGCCATTTTCTTTCCACACGGAAGTATCTTTGCTCAGAATAATCAGCAAATGGCTTTTCCCGGTCCCTTTGTCATTTTCTCTCAGGGAACTCAGAGCATGCCTGCTTAAATGAGCTATCGGACATGAAGCACCTAGCACAGGGCATGGCCTTACAGTCCATGCTCTTCGAATCTTTATTCTTCTCCTCCTTCCTGCTCTGACAGCAGGTTCCAAGCTCACTTGCAAAGGTAGCATTGATCCCACAGCAAATATGTTTTGGCTTAGCGATGAGTCCACTCAAAAGAAGGGAGAGAATTATTTAAATTATTGAAGCATCTTAATCCATAAGCTCACATAAATATTGTTTTGAAGTAATAGTTTTATGCTCTTTGGCTTCTGTGCTCCATCTTATTGGTGGTTAACGTCTCTTGCTGTCACGCACTTAAAAAATTCAGGCTTTTGAAATTTTCTTTTGTGTTAAACTTGCAATGGAGTATTGGATTCCTTGGTTCATTTTTTAAAAAGCCTTTTATCAGAATGTTAAGCTTGGTTAATTTGCATAAAATATTTCCTCCGCAATTTACTCTCGATTACTTTTGAAACAGAAATTGCCTCTGCGGCAGTGTGGGGCTGTTGTAATGGCATGCTAGCTATCAGAACTTTCGATTCCAGGGATGAACAAGTCTCAGGTTTGAAGCTCAAGGAAATAAATTGGAATCTTGCCTCCTCTCACTCCCTTGGGTGATCCGAGCTCATCCGAAGAAGAAAAGGAAGAAAAGAGAGCAGGGGTTGCGAAGAAAGGGTTCAAAGGCCTGGGTTAGGAATGTTAGAAAGTGTGTGGTTGGAAGCTGGCTTGTGGCTGTGTACTCCCTATGTGCTCAGGGAGTGGAAGAGGGAGGAAGAAAAGCCTTGTAGCATCTCCAGGAAGAGGCTCAGTGACAGCACATCTAATGGGGGTATACAGCCAGGTTCTTCTGCCTGAAACATAGCTCCCATCCTACCATTCCTCCCCCACAGTGTTTATTGTCTCCTCACCAACCCAGAATCGACTCAACATTCACATAGGAAGCTGCTGGGCATCAGTGCTGAAGCAAAGAAGCAAACTTCAGTGCACCGAGCAGGATTTTGGAAAACTAGAGGCCAAGAGACTTTGCTGGCAACAGGGACCATAAAGGTCCTGCCTTTGCCCAGAGTCACCCCCCTGCAACCTGGGTGTTGACACCTCCCATGTAGGGCAGTAGAGTGGAGCCTTTTTGCCCTTAGTAACAACCTTCCATTAAGGTAAAAGCTGCTCAGCTTCCACAAATAGCAGATGGGCAGGCCAGGCTGATAGCAGGCAGCTGCTGGCTCCTCACACTCCCTTTTCTTAGAAAGGGAAAGACTCACAGGAAAGAGGGAGGGCTTCCTTTGGGGAGGGGTCTTCCCTCAGCACATAAGAAGCTCCTTCCCTGACTTGCCCTGGTCTTTTCTCTGAAAGCTCAGAGGGAGCTAATGTTAGTAGGAGCAAATGAATTTATTTGCAATTGAAAGGTGGGATTCGTGTGCAAGGAGATGGGGTTATATTTAGACCCGTGTAATTAAAGATCCATTTATATCTGAGCATCCTTAAACAGACAAATATAAAACTCATGAATACCAAATTCTATTTGGGTAACTGGCTGGAAGCACACACACTCACACATACATACTCTGAGCCCCGCTCTGTCTCTGCAAGTGGAAGCCACTGCAGTCTCAACTTGGGTCACCACTTAGGGCTACGATAAAAAAACTTTGTATTTTTGTCTCTTTCTACTCTCTCTGATTTAGAAAGTCTCTTTACCTGTTGTGGCATGAAACTCTAGATGATTCTAGTTTGGTACTGACAAAAGAGAGACCAGCATTTCTTCTGAATTGCTTTTCCCCTGGGACCCAAGTAGATGTGCTGCTTGAAACTTAAAAAAAAAAAGGTCAATGATTTGTGCCTGTGATATAATAAAAAATATATTTGATCTTTGTCCCTGGTTCTGACACAGAGCTCTGAAAACCCTTGGAATTTCCTGGGTGACAGAAGTGTCTTGTGTTATTCATAATTAGCTCCTTTCAACCACATGTGCATTTGTGCTAGTGAGGTGACTTCTGGGACCCTAGATAGCTTCAGGATGGGGACTGGTAGCCAGAGGAAGCAACCATGTGGTTAGAGGGTTGGAACTTTGAGTACTCTCCCTGACCCTTGGGTAGAGAAGAGGGGCTGGAGGTTCAGTTCAGTCACCAATGGCCAGTGGTTTAATCAATCATGCCTACTTAATGAAACCTCCATAAAACTCCTGAACAAAAGGATTCAGAGAGCTTCTGGGTTGGTGAATGCATCAGGGTGGTGGGAGGGTGGTGTACCCAAAGAGGGTATAGAAGGTCCATGCCCTTCCCTCCATATCTTGCCCTATGCATCTCTGCCATTTGGCTGTTCCTGAGTTGTATCCTTCATAATACACTGGTAATAATAAGTAAAGAGCTTTCCTGAGTTCTGTGAATCATTCTAGTGAATTATTGAACTGGAGGAGGGATTGTGGGAATCTCCAGTTTATAGCTGGTTGGTTGGAAGTGTGGGTAGTCTGGAACTTGTGACTGAGCCCTTTAATTTGCAGGATCTGATGCTAACTTCTGGTAGTGAGTGTCAGAATTGAATTGAATTACAGGATACCCAGTTGGTATCTGGAGAGCTGGAGAATTGGTTAGTGTGAGAAAAACCCTCGACCACTTTGGTGTCTGAAGTATGGCGAGTAAAAACAGCTCAGCACCTACTGAAAAATGATTTGCTTTTCACTTTAAAATACTTCAAAAAGAAGAAAAAACAAATTCCCAATCAAAATCCCTGTTAGCGTAGAAACTGGAAAAAGTTTCCATTTTCAATGACTTAGTGGTAGTGAGAGAAAAGCCACTGATAGCCGACTTTCTCTATCCAATATCACATCAGAGATAATCATGTGAAATTACTGCAGTCATGTTGTTTCCCAAAAAAGTGGGCACAAGCACATCTTTGGATTTCAAATGCGCTGGAGTTGAACTGCTCTGTCCTTTGCTATAGAATCCAGGAGAGGCCCCTCTTCCCCTTCTCCCTCCCTCCACTGAATGCTGTCAGTAACATGGGACACGTTGCACACTGTTCTCTCCTATCCTGTCTGGTGTTCAGACCCCCTGTGATATAGCATCTGAAGGAGAGAGAAAGCATTCAGGGAATCATGACTCTGGCTGTCATTTGCACCACAGAGGGGACTGTACGGGAGGGTAGACATGCCGGGGACCATGGGGCAACTGACCAAGTCATCCTAGAGATTTCTTATCAAGGACTTCGATGAAGATAGAGAACTAGAGGTCATACCAGTGAGAAGGAAAGACGTCAGACTTTTTTGATCCAAAAAATAGAAAGGTTATTGTATTTATCTTAAAGGCTTTGTGGGACTGACCTGTGAAAGAGAGATTTGACTTGTTCTGGGTGATCTAATGCAGGGGTTGCCAAACTAAGCTCTGTTGCCTGCTTTTATAAATAAAATTTTACTGGAAACAGCCACACCCATTCCTTTATACATTGTCCATGGCTGCTTTTGTGCTCCAGTAGCAGGGTTAAATGGTTCCCAAAGAAACTGTGTGGTCCACAAAGCCTACTTACTATCTGGTCCTTTAAAAAAAAAAAAGTTTGCTAACCTCCATATGGGAATAGGGCCTCGTTTGGAGGATTTGATGGTGAACACTGTAAGAAGGCTTTTTTTATACAATGAAAGGAAGAAAACTTAAGGTATTAACTGAAGGTAGGAATTGAGTTACCTTCTTGGTGGTATTGATTTACAGGTGATTAAGCATTAGTTGTGTTTGGACTTGAGTGGCTCTTGACCCCTTTCCAGTTTTGGAAGGGTCTGATTTACGGCCTTGTGACATTACTTAAATTACTCTGGGTTTATTTTCTGACATATTTCAAATATGTCTCACCTCTACCCTTCCCTACACCACTCCCTCTCCTTGTGCACAGAACCCACATCTCACTCTGCTCTCTAGCTCCTGGTATGGCTAAGGTGAGTCTGCCCTAAACTCTCTCCAAGTGTGTTTATAATGGAAGTTCCAAGAGGGCTTCCTCTTAGGAGAGTTTCATCTACAAGGATGTCCAAAGGCAGGCATTTCAAAGGCAGTATTAAAACAAAAATCTAGGGATGTGGCATGGATTAGAAATAGTAAAGACCTTGGAGCCAGACAATCTTGGGTTTGAATATCATTTCTACTACAGTCTTAGAAAAGTTTCCTTCCTTCCTTCCTTCCTTCCTTCCTTCCTTCCTTCCTTCCTTCCTTCCTTCCTCCCTCCCTCCCTCCCTCCCTCCCTCCCCCCTTCCCTTCCTTCTTCCCTCCCTCTGAATGTGTATTGAGTACCTGATTTGGGCCAGGCACTATTTAAGACACTTCCAATATATCAGTGAACAAAGGAGTAAAAATTTCTGCCACTATGGCATTTTGGAGGAGACAGATAATAAACAGTAAACAAGATAAATTGGAAATAATACCATATGTTAGAAGGTGATAAGTGGTCTGCCGAAATAAAAAGCAGAGAAGGGTAAGGGTATTTGGAAGCTGGGACTTGCAATCTTGGTCATGACAAGCCTCACTGAGAAAGTGAAATTTAATGAAAGACTAGAAGGAGGTGAAAGAATCACCATCCAGACCTCTAGAGAGGGTGAAGGTCCTATGGTGGGAGTGTCCCTGGTATGCTCAGGGAGGAGTGAGGAGGCTGGAGTGGAGGGGCAGGAGGGAGAGCAGTGGGGAGGAGATCAGAGAAGTAATGGGGTGGGAAAGAAGGTAGGAGCAGATCATCCAGGACCTTTGGAGAGACTTGGCTTTACTTGGAGGGACATGGGAAGCCATTGCAGGAACTTGTCTCTTGAACAAAGGAGTGTCTGGAACTGACTTTTGATTTAAAAGGATCCTCTGGCTGCCAGTTGAGATTGGACTATAGAGGCATGTATTAGTTTTCTGTGGCTTCCCCAGCATATGGCCACACACTGGGTGCCTCAAAACAAGAACGCATTCGCTGACAGTTCTGGAGGCTGGAGGTCTGAAATCAAGGTGTTGGTGGGGTTGTGTTTCGTCCTGAGTTCTAGGAGAGTATCTGTTTTTGCTGCTTTCAGCTCCTGGTGGCTCCAGGTATTCCTTGGCTTGTGGCTGCATAACTCCAAACTCTTGGAGTTCTCTTCACATGGCCTTCTCTTCTCTTCTTTCTCTCTCTCTCAAGTCCCTCTCCCTTAATCTTATAAAGACACCTGTCATTGGATTTAGGGCCTACCTACATAAATCCAGGATGACCTCACGTAGAGATCCTTAACTCATCGGCAAAGACACCTTTTCTATGTAAGGACCCATTCACATGTCCTGGGGATTAGGACATACCTTTTGTGGGAACATCCAACGCACTGCAGGGGGCAAGGGCAGAAGCAGGGAGACTGGGTAGGAGGCTTTTGCAGCAATCCACGCAGGGGATGCTAATGGCTTGGCCAGAGTGGTACCAGCGAAAATGATGAATAGCCAGAAAGATGATATGATAGATGGGATGTCGGTGTGGGAGATAAGAGTCAGGATGATTTCAGGTTTCTCACATTTGCAAATTTGAAAGAATGGAGTCACCTTCCACTGGGTTGGGAAAGGCTGGCGGTAGAACAGGTATTTTTGTTTTGGTTGGTGGGTTGATTAGCTGTTTTAATTTTGGTGGGGGTGAAGATCCAGAGTTGAGTTTTTGACACATAAGTTTTACGTGTGTTGTACATTCATGGGGAGATATTAAGCAGGCAGTGGTATTTACAAGTCTGGAACCAAGGGGAGACATCCAGACTGGGGATATGAATTTGGGAACTGTTGGTGTATGGAAGACATCTAAAACCATGAGGTGAAGTTTCTTAACCTCAAGGAATAAGGATCCATCTATTTGGGAAATTGTGTGGAATCAAATTTGTCTGTGGATGCTGATTTTATAGCCCATGGCATGAGACACTCAAGTCCTATTACTGCTGGACCAGCAGCATTGGCATCGTCTGGGTGCGTGATAGAAATGTGGACTCTCACACCCCACCCTGACCCACTGAGTCAGAATCTGCATTTTAAAAGATTCCAGGTGATTTGAATTCACATGAAGTCTGAGACGCGATGGTCTCATCAGTGTAATAACTGACCTCACTTGAGGTGTTTCTGGCATGGTTTAATTTAGATTTTCTGGGAACCTTCACTTAGCATACCTACTGGAGTGAAACAAAAAATCAGGAAACATTCTAAAGCCAAGGGCCAATGTTTTGTTCTAGGAATAATCAAGCCTTCATTGTTACATTTTGCAAAGAATCCCCCCACCCCTCCTACCTCCTCACGTCCTCACCATTGGTCTGGCAAGTTGTATCAGCTTCAGAGGAAAGCAGGTGTGTGAGGACAGACCTGGGAGGTGAGAAGTGATCCTGCTTGTTCACCTACCTCTTTGGGACCAGTCTGTTCACAGCAAGGATTCCTTATACTAGTGCTTCCTTTCTCTGTCTCCCCACACAACAGTTATAACCTCAGCCCTTAAGGATCTGGGGGTCCCTCAGGTGAGCAGAATAATTTTCTTAATAGATAAACTGTGATTTCTCAAAAACTCTTAAAACATGTATTTTAGAAAGCAAATTTACCTCCCCTCCCCCATTTCCCCCCCTCCCCCAATGAGGTATATGCCAGAATAATGTTTAAATCCTGTGTGTGTGAATGGACTTACTTCAAATGCTCTCTTTTGAGAGGCTGGCTCACAGCCTGAGGACGGAGGCGCTGAAATAATTCATTTTAACCCATGATTTAAGAAATCCACTTTCAAATATTTGATTTATGGTGATTTAAAAATAGGTATGTCTTGCTTTACGTAGTAGATGCATTTCAGAAGACTTCTCCTTAACTATAACTGGTAGAAATCAGGCTGTATTTCCCCCATTCACCTTTGTGATCATTTCAGAGAGACTTTGCCCTCTTTGCTCAGTAAGGCACAAACAGAACTCATCCTAGCATGGGAGTAAGGTGACCACCTGTCCCTATTTGCCTATGACTGAGGGATTTCTCAAGATGAGGGCCCTTTTTTTTTTTAAAATAGATTTTACTTTTTTAGAGCAGCTTTAATTTCACAAACAGCATAATTCAGCAGAGAGTAGAGAGTTCCAATATACTTCCTGCCCCCACACATCCACAGCCTCCTGCACTTTCAGCAGCCCTCCCCAGAGTGGTGCATTCATTACAATTGATGAACCTCCACCGACGAATCATTATCATTACCAGAGATGGTGGTTTATATTAGGGCTCACTCTGGTGTTGTATGTTCTATGGGTTGGGACAAGTATGACATGTATCCAAAATTATAGTATCACACAGAATAGCTTTAGTGCCCTAAGAACATCCTCTGTGCTCCACCTAGTCATCCCTCCTTCCCCCCAACCCTGGCAACACTGATATTTTTACTGTCTTCCTAGATTTGCCTTTTCCAGAATGTCTTAGACTTGGAATCACACACTGTGTAGCCTTTTCAGATTGGCTTCTTTCACTTAGTAATGTGCACTTAAGCTTCTTCCATGTCTTTTCATGGCCTGATAGCTCAGTTCTTTTTAGGGCTGAATCATATTCTGTGGTCTGGATGTACCATGGGTTATTTTTCCCTTCGCCTACTGAAGGGCATCTTGGTTGCTCCCATGTTTTGGCAATTATGAATAAATCTGCCATCAACATCCCTGTGCAGACTTCATGGGGATGGAGTTTTCAGCTCATTTGAGTAAATCCCTAAGAGGGCAGTTGCAGGATTGTATGCGAAGAGTATGTTTATTTTGTGAGAAACTGCCATCCTGTCTTCCAAAGTGACTGTACCATTTCACATTCCCACCAGCAATGAATGAGAGTTCCTGTTACTCCACATCCGCGCCAGCATTTGGTGTTGACAGTGTTCCAGATTTTGGACATTCTAATAGGTGTGTAGTGGTATTTCACTGCATTAACTTACAATTCCCTAATGACGCATGATGGGAAGCATCTTTTCATATGTAGAATTTCTATCTATATCTTTTTTGGTGAGGTGTCCATTCAGGTCTTTGCCTGAACTTTTAAATTGTTTGTTCTCTTATTGTTGAGTTTGGAGAGTTCTTTTCATATTTTGGATGACAGTCCTTCGTCAGATGTATCTTTCACCAATATTTTCTATTTTCCATTGATCTATAAGGTGATTATTGATATAGTTGGATTAATATCTACCATATTTGTTTTCTATTTGTTGCTTTTGTTCTTTATTCCTGTTTTTGCCTACCCCTCTTTTTTTTATTTCTGCCTGTGGTTTTATCGAGCATTTTATATGATTCCATTTTCTGTCCGTTTTAGCCTATCAATTATACTTCTCTTTTTTTACTGTTTTTAGTGGTTGTTCCTACTGTTTGTAATATACGTGTATAACTAATCTAAGTCCACTTTCCAATAATACTATACTGCTTCGTGAATTGTGCTAGTACTCTTAGAAAATACTTCTATATCTTCCTTTCTATCCCTTGCATCACTGCTGTCACGCATTTCACTTATATATAAAGTTATATCATTGAATAATATTCAACGTATTCATTGAATATTATTATTTTGAATAAGCTGTTATCTGTTAGATCAATAAAGAATAAGAAAAATAAAAGTTTTTAATTTTACTTTCATTTATTGCTTCTCTAATGCTCTTCCTTTCTTTAAGTAAGATCCAAGTTTCAGGGCACCTGGGTGGCTCAGCTGGTTAAGCATCTGCCTTCAGCTCTGGTCATGATCCCAGGGCCTGGGATCAAGCCCCACATCGGACTCCCTGTTCAGCGGGGAGCCTGTTTCTCCCTCTCCCTCTGCCCCCCACCCCCCCACTCATGCTCTCTCTCTCTCATAAATAAATAAAATATTTTTTAAAAAAGAAGTAGATCTAAGCTTCTGGCCTATATAATTTTCCCTCTTTCTTAAGAGCTTCTTTTAATATTTCTTGCAAGGAAAATCTACTAGTGGTAAATTCTCTCAGTTTTTGTTTCTCTAAGCAAGTCTTTATTTTTCCTTCACTTTTGAAGGATAATTTTGTAGGAAATAGAATTCCAGGTTGTTGTTTTTTCTCTCAACACTAAATATTTCACCCCATTCTCTTCTTGTTTAAATGGTTTCTGGGAAGAAGTCAGATTTAACTCTTACCTTGGTTCCTCTACAGGTTAGGTGTTTTATTTCTTGTGGCTTCTTTCAAGATTTTTTTCTTTATCTTTGATACTCTTCAGTTTGAAGATGGTGTACCTAGGTATAGTTTTTTGGGCATTTTTCATGCTGGTGGTCTCTGAGCTTTCTGGATTTGAGGCAAATTCTCAGTCATTATTGCTTCACATACTCCATCTGTTCTGTTCTCTCTTTTCCTTTTGGTATTCCCCATTACATGTATGTTCTACTTTTTGGAGTTGTCCTACAGTTCTTGGTTATTCTGTTCCTTTTTTTTTTTTTCCCAGTCTTTTTTTGTCTTTGCTTTTTTAGTTTTGGAAGTTTCCATTGACATATCCCCAAGCTCAGAGATTCTTTCCTTAGCCATATCCAGTCTAGTAACAAGTCCTTAAAAGGGATTCTTTATTTCTGGTACAGTGTTTTGATCTCTAGCATTTCGTTTTGATTCTTTCTTAGAATTTCCATTTTTCTGCTTACATTACCCATCTGTTCTTGCATGTCTTTTTCCATTAGAGCCCTTAGCATATAATCATAGTTTAAAAAAATTCCTAATGTGATAATTTCAACATTCCTGCCTGTCTGACTCTGGCTCTAATACTTGTTCAGTCTCTTCAAACTGTGTTTTCTGCATTTTAGTGTGCCTTGTAATTTTTTTCCTGATAGCCATACGTGATGCACTAGGTCAAAGGAACTGTGATAAATACCTGTTTAGTAGTTTAGTGGTAAGGTGTAGGGGGAGTGCTATAGTCCTATCTATGATTAGGTCACAGTCTTTTAGTGAGCCTGTATCCCTGGGCTGTGAACTTTAGTGTTCCTTAGAATTTCCCCCCCTTTTCTGTGGGGCAGACTGGCTAGAGGTGACTGAGTTGTGTATTTCCCTTTCTCTCTGTGGAAGTCTGGAGTAGACTGTCACTAGGTATTTCCCTTCCCCAGTCCCATTGGGCTTTAATGAAACCCCAATTAGTTTAGGTTCTAGTGAACTAGTTTCTCTTGTGGGCAGGCCTTGTTGAAAAGAACAGAGTGCTCTGTTGTATTTCAATTTTTTTTTTTCCTTAAAGTCCCTTGCTAGAAGCATAGGGGTATTTTTCTTCCATTTTCACTATGAGAACCTGGCCGGTTTCCAGGAAATAAAACTCATGAGCATGTGAGGACCGCCCATGACTGGTGCCCCCTGGAGTTTTTAACTCTCAGATCTGTCCAAGGTGAACCCTCAGTAACCCATCAATTACAGTTCAGGTTTTCCTATCCCTGCACTGGTTTCTGCAGAGCTTTCTGCTTGTAGGCTTCTCTTTCAGTAGGTTGTGATTTTCTGCATCTGCCTGGCTGTCTCTCAAATGTTGAGGGTAGTAGTTTGCTCTGTGACCTCACTTTTCTGAGGGATCTAAGAAAAGTTGGTGATTTTTCAGTTCGTTCAGCTTTTTACTTGTTGTTAGGACAGAGGGACAACTTCCAGCTCCTTACATGCCAGACCAGCAGTGGAAGTCAGATGAGGGCCTTATAATATTAAAATGAGTACTGTTCTGGGCAAACCAGGATGGTTGGTCAGCCAACTTGGGAGTCAAGAGATCTGGGATTTTGCTCCGGCTGTGATGAAACCCCTTGGGCATGACGTTCAATGTTTGGGAACCTCAGTTTCCTCTCTTGTGGAATGAGAGTTGGTGCTGTGTGGACTTCCTTCTAGTTACTTTTTCATTTCACACAATCTGATTTCTTTGTGCTAGGTGTTCTTAAGGCAAGGCATTTCTGGACTTAAACTAATGGAGTCTCATTGCTGGGAGATGAAACCAAAATTATCTTGTTAACCATCTTTTTTTTTTTTTTATTAAGGCTAATCTTGGTTTGGAAGACACGGTAACACGTCAGTTTTAAAAAAGGCCTTCCCTGCTGCTTTCACCCATTATGATGCTTGTCACACAGCAGGGAGTTTTCTCCCATTGACACCATCTATTTGAAAACAGAACATTCAGTCCTTGTTAAGGATGGACTTCGGATCTTCTCTCCCTTTTGGTTGAATTTGCCTGAATGTGTCCAGAGTAGAAGTAGAAGTGAGGTGGAGGCGTTCTGTAAAGGCCTGGCCCAGTCTGTGAGCCTAGGACACCATTCTGACAGGATGGCCACTGGTTGATTTCTTTCCAAACACTTTCAGTCCCTGTTTCTCCAGTTATTCCATCGTCCTTGATTTGCCCAGCAACATAATCAGAAATATTAAGCACACCATCATCTTCCAAAGTCCTCAGCAGAGAAATAGCTAAGACAGTTTTTATGAAATTGTAATGTGCCCACTTGAACACAAACCCCAATTTCCTGAAGTCTAGCTCTAGTTTGAAGAATTGCCTGATTTATTTTAAAATTGAATTTTGCTGTCAGAGAAGCTATGCTAATCCTTCCTGCCAGGGTTGTTATTTTTCTTTACATATTTTAGTCTTAACTCTTGAGTCTAAAAAGCTCTCTCCCTCCTTCCCTTCCAAGAGTTGAGTTTCAACTACGTGACCAGATTGTACAATTGTACATGGGTTTAAGGCTTCATAGGGAAGTGGAAGGTGCTGCTAACTCCTTGTTTCTCCTTGTAAATGACGGATTTTCTAGTGGCAAATAGACACAGGGAGAGGTTAAACAATTCTAAAAATTTGAAAGAGCCTTAAGAGATCTCTTGCTCCAACTCTCTGTCCATTGGCAGGACTGTATTCAAGCCATTCTGAGAGAAGAGGGGGTGTTGCAGCGTCCTTTGGGAATCATTTCATTCTCAAGAGGGTCTTGTAGAAGGTCTTTAATTTCAAGCCAATTCAGTCAACAACCATGGAGGACAACATTTATGTAATAGGTATGGTTTCAAGTACTTGGGGTATAGCAGTGCAAATAAAGAAGCAGGTGAATAAATAAGAAAATCAGGGATATGTACCATAAAGAAAACGAAACAGGGACACGTGTAGAGCTGCTTAGGGGTGATACAACTTGAGAGAGAATGGGCGAGGAAGGGTTGGCTAGCTAAGTGGTGATAATTTAAGATGAGATCTTGATGATGATCATTTAGATTCTATCCTGTAGATACCTGGGAACCAGCAAAGGTTTCTCAGTTGGGTGACCACAATGCAGTGTGGTCAACAATCCGTTACCACACCTAGATAAGTGTACATGTTTTATTTTCTTAAAAGAAACTTTGTGAAGTAACTGTCATTTCCATTTTACACATACGAACACTGAGATTCTGAAGCCCTCCGTGTCCTTGGGCCTCAGGAGACCTATAATTTCTTACTCATTTTGATTTCAAACATTGAGATCCCTTTTCCTTTGCTCATTCCTTTCCTTTGTTCAAGGTCATACAGATAGTTATATGAACTGGCTTTTTTCTGCATGTTGGCTGTTTTGGGTCAGCCATCTTTGGGACCAGTTTCCCATCTGTAGATGGATAAGGTGCCCTTAAGAGATCTCATAGTCTTCAAATATTTTGAGTTTGAAGTTTTTATTTATGTGCCCCTTTTAGGCCCACCAGCAGCAGGATGTCTAAACAGCGCCCTCTGGCTCACTTTATGAGTTGTCTTCTCCAGTGGGTGATGGCAAAATGGGAGGACATTTCTTCTCCTGGGGGCCTGAAGGGAGAATCGCTGAATGTTCTAGGTCCTTGCTGAGGTCCTGCTAGCCTAATTTGGAGTGTTTGTCTTTTGGGTGACCACACATTCTATCTGGTCCTTGTAATAAATAGGTACCCACACTATGTCTCCCCTTGCTACCATCATCATTATTCTGGGTTTAACACTGACCTATTAGGTTGTTTATTAAAGGTGATGAGTAAAAAAAATTCTTTGTTCATTTCTCAAAAAGTAGGTCAAACATAGAAGAATCTGCTATCGTATTATTTAATCTTCAGATATTAACTCCCATCTATTTTGCAACCTCCCCTAGGGAGTCTGCAATGAGAGGGATGTTTTATAGCTTGCAATATGTGTTTGATGATCTCTGCTTCATTAAATTGGAACAGAATCCATCATTTGTTCTTCTAATAGATGCTTGAACAACATACCATCTCTCAGCACTTTTTGTTACAGTTTCTCTTGGAGACACCTAAGTAGTCAGAGAGAGATCAAGGCTTCCAAGCTCTGTTTTAGCCTTTCCCCTCTCAAATACCCTGAAGATTTCTGGGACTGTTTACAAGAGGTGTGAGAAGACTCACCCCTCTGCCTCAGAACAGTGGCTCTGCCTCAGGAGACTCATACTTCTCTGCTCCTTTCCTTTATTTGGGGGGTGATGGTGTGGTGATGACTTAAATTTTTTATTGAGATAAAATGCATGTAACATAATGTTTAGCATGTAACCATTTTTAGATGTACAGTTTACTGGTAGTAAATACATTCCTATTGTGCAGCCACCATGACCATCCATCTCCAGAACTCTTTTCGTCTTGGAAATCTGAAACTCTATACCCATTACACAGTAACTCCCCATTCCCTTTCCCTCCAGCCCTTGGCAACTATAATTCTACTTTCTGTCTCTACTGTAACTGAACCAAACAGGAGTTTGTTCACCTGATGCACAGCAAGCCAATAAAAAATGATACTGAGCTTTTGCAGTGAGGAAAGATGGGCTATTTATTGGTGTGGTGTCACACAGGAGAACAAAGAGCTAGTGCTCAAAAGTCCTGAACTCCCTAGTGGCTTGCAAGTGAGGGTTTTTAGGGGTAAAATTTG
>NC_138375.1:112682702-112691362 GCF_054177405.1 Leptonychotes weddellii
AGGGTATATGCTCTGGTAAGCGCTGTGAATTGTGCAAGACTGTTGAATATCAGATCTGTACCTCTGAAACAAATAATGCAATATATGTTAAGAAAAAAAAAAAGAAGAAGAAGATAGCAGGAGGGGAAGAATGAAGGGGGGGGAAATCGGAGGGGGAGATGAATCATGAGAGACGATGGACTCTGAGAAACAAACTGAGGGTTCTAGAGGGGAGGGGTGTGGGGGAATGGGTTAGCCTGGTGATGGGTATTAAAGAGGGCATGTACTGCATGGAGCACTGGGTGTTATACACAAACAATGAATCATGGAACACTACATCAAGAACTAATGTTGTAATGTATGGTGATTAACATAATAAAATAAAATTAAAAAAAAAAAAAGAAAAACAACAACAAAAAAACCAAAACATTATGACAAAAAGCTCCCTTTCTCTTTTAGCATAACCCTTGATCGTATGGCCCTAGAGCTGGAGCCTGTATCTTTAGGCACCTTTTCCAAGGCTGCCTAGCTCATTGGTGGCTGGCATGAAAACACAGGTCATGGCAATCTGGCCGCCTCTCCTGCTGGAGTAAACTCCAGATTGAACCTCAGAATGACCATGCAAGGCTTTGTTTTCCTGGCTTGCCACCCCCTTTTCCATTTATTTTAGAGCTTAGAGAAAATTCAAGTTTGAGTTCTAGAGGTTTCCAATGTGTGACCCTTGGGGAAAGGGGTAGGTGGAACACTTGGTTGCTCTGGGAAGAGGTGAGATTTGTACATGTTGTTGAGGCATGAGATGAGAGGGAGAGGCCGGGAAAGTGAGAGAGAGGGTAATTAGAAGAATTACCAAGACAGCATTATTTATAATGGTATGATAGCAAGTGAATTTAGAGATAGATCTGGGTGCTAAGATTTCAAATAAAAGGGGCGCCTGGGTGGCTCAGTTTGTTGGGCGACTGCCTTCGGCTCAGGTCATGATCCTGGAGTCCTGGGATCGAGTCCCGCGTCGGGCTCCCTGCTCGGCAGGGAGTCTGCTTCTCCCTCTGACGCTCCCCCATCTCATGCTCTCTCTATCTCATTCTCTCTCAAATGAATAAATAAAATCTTTTAAAAAAAAAAGATTTCAAATAAAAGATTTTTTTTTTGGCTTGGAAATCTTTATTTTAAATTGTTTATTACATTAGTAAATAGTAGAAGCCCAACTAAAGCTGGCTTTAGGAAGGAGGAAGGAGGAAGGAAGGAAGGAAGGAAGGAAGGAAGGAAGGGAGGAAGGGAGGAAGGGAGGGAGGGAGGGAGGGAGGGAGGGAGGGAGGTGTTGACTAGTGTACCTGGTTGCTCAGTCTCTCTCTCAGCTCTGCTCTTCTGCCTTTTGGCCTCATTCAGGATCTCTTCCAAGATAACAGAAAAGTGGGCACCCCTGACTCTGGACTTACCTCAAGTCATCTTTAGTGTCATCTATGAAAGAATGAGCCCTTCTCTTTCCTAGTAGTTCAAACGGAAGCCCTAGAATAGAGCCTCGTTGGCCAGGCTGGGGTCATGGGGCCTTCCTGAACCTTCCTAAACTCTAGCCAGGGGAATTATATGCTACTTGGGCAAGCTGGGGTCATGTGGCCACCTAGCCTGTGGCACCTGCCCTCCTGGATCATATTGGCCAAGAACAGGGAGGAGGTGGTGTCTCAAGGAAAATTAGGGCATATTTACAGAGGAAAGAGAAAAGAATCCTGGGCAGGCAAAAAGCCACAGGCTTCTGCTCCATTTATTATGTGCTGATGTTTACTCACTTGAACATTTCCTCTGTGCAAATGAAAGGGTGCTCCATGAATGGTTTGTGTCAGGTGAAACACCCAACCTTCATAGGAATGTAATTATAATGTATCACCTTTTATAATTTTCCTACAGCCTTTGTGCCCACCACAAATAGTGGAATTGTACATGACTATTGAATCTGAGTTCAATAAAGGATTTGTACCACCTGAATTACACCTCTATACACAAGATAGGATACATTAACTTAATTACTGTTGGACTCAATAACATAGGCCATTGCCCTGGGAATTTATCTTGTGTTGTACTCAGAGAGAGAAACTGGTCATCATTTGTAAAGGCAGTCAATTTCCAATTATCCATGTTAATGGAAGAACACAGCATGTGGAAACTCTAAATACAGTTTCTGTTTGGTTTAATGAGTAGACATGATTTTTTATTTTTCTACCTGAGTTATTTGTTTTGCTTGGACTTAGGTAACACTAGAACAAGTTTGCATTATCTGGGTCTATACTTAATTTTTTCTTGGTTTATAAAATGTGAACTGTATTTTATTTTTTGGATGTTTAGTTTTTAACTTTTCATTTTGAACTAATTTTAAACTTATGGGAGAGTTGCAAAAATAGTGTGGAGAACTCTCTTATATCCGTTACCTAGCTTACCTTAATGATGACACCATATGGAACCATAGAACAAAACCAGGAAACTAACGTTGGTACAATACTACAAATCAACTATAGACTCAATTTGAATTTCACCAGTTTTCCACCATTGTTCCCTTTCTCCTCAGAATCCCACATTTGGTTGTTATTTGTCTTTAGTCTCCTATTATTTTATTTTTAAAGATTTTATTTATTTATTAGAGAGAGACAGAGAGAGAGGGAGCAACAAGCAGCAGGGTAGAGGGAGAGGGAGAAGCAGGCTTCCCACTGAGCAGGGAGCCCGACGCGGGGCTCGATCCCAGGACCCCAGGATCACGACCTGAGCTGAAGGCAGACGCTCAGCGACTGAGCCACCCAGGCGCCCCTAGTATCCTATAATTTTAAACAGTTCTCCACTTTTTCTTATTTTTCATGATCCTGTACTTCTGAATACTGATCATTATTTTGTAGAATATCTCTCAGTTTGGGTTTGTCTGATGTTTTCTCATGTTTGGAATGGGGTTATCCTTTTTTTTGGCAAGAATACCAAAGGAATTAGTTATGTTCTTCTTGTGCATCATATCAAGAGGTCATAAGTCATGGTGTTAACATATTGTCTCATTACTGGTGATGTTCACTTTCATCGCTTGCTTAAAGTGGTTTCTGCTGGGTTTCTTCACTGTAAAGTCACTATCTTTTGTTTTTTTTTTTTTGTTGTTGTTGTTGTTTTGTTTTTTTTTTAAAGATTTTATTTATTTATTTGAGAGAGAGAGAATGAGAGACAGAGAGCACGAGAGGGAAGAGGGCAGAGGGGGAAGGAGACCCCCCGCTGAGCAGGAAGCCCGATGCGGGACTCGATCCCGGGACTCCAGGATCATGACCTGAGCCGAAGGCAGTTGCTTAACCAACTGAGCCACCCAGGCGCCCCACTATCT
The DNA here is from genome assembly GCF_054177405.1 of Leptonychotes weddellii. Taxonomy (NCBI): domain Eukaryota; kingdom Metazoa; phylum Chordata; class Mammalia; order Carnivora; family Phocidae; genus Leptonychotes; species Leptonychotes weddellii. Next base: position 112,686,022 of record NC_138375.1, read on the forward strand.
TCCTTTTGTAATAAATATCTTGAGGGAGATACTTGGAGACTAATTATGTCCTGTTTCTCTTCAACTTTCAACCCATTCATTTTACCACCCTTTGGTGGATCTTGTCTGCAATAATGATTACTGTTGTGTTTGACTAATAGTGATTTTCTACTTCCCTCTTTCCTTCTACATTTATTAATTGGAATTCTACTGTAAGGAAAAAGTGTCCATTCTCACAATTCATTCATTCATTCATTCATTCATCCATCCATTCATTTTATCAGTATAGACTCCTGGACATTTATATTATTATTCTATGGTTTAAGTCCGATAACAGCAATTATTTATTCTGTTTCCAGAATTTTTCCAGCTTTGGCCATTATTAGGAGCTGCTCCAGTTTGGATCCTGTTCTTTTGACAAGCTCACATCTTTTTGAGCACTTTCTTACTTTCTGGCACTACAAAATGTGCCAAGCTCATCTTATTTTTCCTGCTATAGCCCAGCAATCAATCACTTCTCAAGGAGCCCTGGTTACTTTTATTAGAAAATAGTATTTAGAAACCAAGACCTGGGCACTAGGTATGCTCATTGCTACTGGGATGTGGTTGTTCTAGACTCTTGCAGTAGCTGGGGCTAGGAAATGTGTGTGTGTGTGTACTAATATATGCACATGCATACATCTATATTTCTTGTACAACAGGCTGATGAATGTAGTGGCCTTGGTCACAGAGATGAAGGCTATTCATAGTTCCAACAACATGGGTTCCCTTTCCCTAAGGGAAATTTAGCTGCTGCTAAGTCAGCTTAGCTACTGTGATGGCTGAATGTTGACCTACCAAAAACAAATGATTGCTGAACCTTGTATTTCAGATCTCTTCCAACTTCGAACAGGCAGCGTTTCATTCTGACTGGGACTGACAGATATTCTGTGTTCAGATTTGTCTTTCCAGCGTGCCTGGGCTCAGCCAGCACCACTAACAGATATAAGGATCAAATCAGTGTTTGATGTACTGACAGAGAATTCCACATGCCATCGCCTTGGATCAGGGAACTATTTTATAGCAGAGGAGGTATGGCAGTGAGCACATAACCATGGGATCCACTGATCCTTTTGTGTACTGCACCATCCTGAAGCTGCTGGCCTGATTAAGGATTGGAACAACCTCTTCCAGGTGTAGCTGAAGTATTAATTTAGAGGTGATATTCTGCAAGGATGGGGCAACAGTCTTTAAATTGAGTATACGTCTTAAACCAAATGCCATTCTATGGTGCTATGTCCCCAGCAGAGAGGATACATGGGTCTGAGAATCAGGAATGGTAAGAAGGAGCATCCCTGTTCATCATCACTCTCATTGACCCATCTGGAGAATTTGCACACTTCCTATTTGCAACTCGAGATCCTATGTCCCAGATGGGGGATGCTTCCACTTTGGTACATGGTAGGTGTTCCACTAAACTTAAACTATGGCTGCTGCCTTGTCACTTTGGGCTCCCCATGTCATACCAGAAGACCAAGCACAAAATGGAGCAATTGATCCTCATCATCACGAGGAGGTGGGACTTTGGTTTGTGGTGGTGGTAAGGAGATACCCATTTTGCATCACGTGATCCCCTGAGGTCCCTTGGCACTTCCATGGCCAATCATAGCTTTAAATGGGCAAGGATAGCAGTTACAGCCTGGTAAAGGTACGGTGATCTGGGGCTCAGACTGCTCATGAATGAGGGTCTGGGTTGCCCCACCAGGCAAGTCACCTAGGTTAGCAGAAGGGCTAGCCAAAGGGAAGAGAAGGACAATCATCAGTTATAACTTCAAGACTAAGTGCAGCAAAAACTAAGTAACCCTCCTCTTGTGTGATTTCCCAGAGAGTATAACCTATCAGAATCCTGGAGAAATTGTGGGTGGATGGGGTGAATTTAACATGAGGAGCAAGTGGATGTCAGTGGTGCTTCTTCTCAGGAGACTTACCCCCTTTTTCTTCTTTTTTTTTCAGTCAATTTAAAAAAAAATTTAAATTCAAGTTAGTTAACATACAGTATAGTATTGGTCTCAGGGGTAGAAATTAGTGATTCATCACTAAAATATAATGCCCAATGCTCTTCCCAACAAGTGCTCTCCTTAATGCCCATCACCCATTTTGCCCATCCCCCCACCCACCTCCCCTCCAGCAACCCTCAGTTTGTTCTCTATATTTAAGAGTTTCTTATGGTTTGACTCCCTCTCTGTTTTTATCTTTTTTTTTGAGAGAGAGGGTGAGAGAGAGAGAGAGAGAGAGAGAGAGGAAACACTGCAGGAAGAGGGGCAGAAAGAGAGGGAGAGAGAGAATCTTAAGCAGGCTCCACTCCCAGTGTAGAGCCTGATGGGAGGATTGATCTCACAACCCTGAGATCATGACCTGAGCCGAAATCAAGAGTGGGACGCTTAACCAACTGAGCCATATACATATATATAGTATATAAATATATATATTTTACATATATATTGTGTGTATATATATTTTTTACATATATATTGTATATATACAACATCTTCTTTATCCATTCATCAGTCGATGGACATTTTGGCTCTTTCCATAATTTGGTTATTGTTGGTAGTGCTTCTATAAACATTGGGGTGCATGTGCCCCTTCTAATCAGCATTTCATATCCTTTGGATAAATACCTAGTAGTGCAGTTGCTGGGTCATAGGGTAGTTCTATTTTAAGTTTTTGAGGAACCTCCATACTGTTTTCCAGAGTGGCTGCACCCATTTGCATTTCTACCAAAGTGTAAGAGAGTTGCCCTTTCTCCACGTCCTTGCCAACATCTCTTGTTTCCTGACTTGTTAATTTTAGCCATTCTGCCCAGTGTGAGGTGGTGTTGCGTTGTGGTTTTGATTTGTGTTTCCCTGATGATGAGTGATGGTGAGAATCTTTTTATGTGTCTGTTAGCCATCTGGATGTCTTCTTTGGAAACGTGTTTATTCATGTTTTCTGCCCATTTCTTAACTGGATTATTTGTTTTTTGGGTGTTGAATTTGATAACTTCTTTATAGATTTTGGATACTAACCTTTTATCCAATGTCATTTGCAAATATCTTCTCTCATTCTGTCAGTTACCTTTTAGTTTTGTTGATTGTTTCCTTTGCTGTGCAGAAGCTTTTTATCTTGATGAAGTCCCAGTAGTTCATTTTTGCTTTTGTTTCCTTTGCCTCTGCACATGTGTCTAGTAAGAAGTTGCTGTGGCCGAGGTCAAAGAAGTTGTTGCCTTCTTTCTCCTCTTGGATTTTGATGGTTTCCTGTCTTACATTAGGTCTTTCATCCATTCCAAATTTATTTTTGTGTATGGTATAAGAAAGTGTTCCAGTTTCATTCTTCTGCCATGTCAGGAGACTTACCCTTGGCAGAGATGTCTGGAGAGGTTATACACTCTCATACCTCACACCTCTGCTAGTCAGCAGTAAGTCTTGGGGAAACGAAAGACCAGTCCCTCATGGGACACCAACATGGGGGTACAATTCTGTTCCAAAGCTCCCATAGGTCCAGGTTAAACCTGTTCTCCAGTAGGGACCACACCCATGTTTGGCTTTCTTCACTTGCACTCTCCTATTCTCTTTGCTCCCCTTCTCCCCACAGCACTCTCTCAATAAATCACTTTCTCAGGAATCCTTGCCTCAGATTGCTTCTATGGAACCAACCTCAGATAATACTGACAGATTATTTTTATTCCATTAATGGCATATGTTCCTGGAAGTTAGATACTTCCAAATAATATAACCTAATGGCCACATATTGTTCTTTTTAAAAATTTTTATTTAAATTCAGGTTAGTTAACATATGGTGTATTATTAGTTTCAGGGGTAGAATTTAGTGATTCATCAGTTGCATATGACACACAGTGCTCATTCCATCACATGCCCTCCTTAATGCCCATCACCCAGTTACCCCATCCCCCCCACCCCCCTTCCAGCAACCCTTAGTTTGTTTCCTGTAGTTAAGAGTCTCTTATGGTTTGTCTCCCTCTCTGTTTTCCTCTTACCTTTGCTTCCCTTCCCCTATGTTCATTTGTTTTGTTTCTTAAATTTCACATATGAGTGAAATCACATGGTTTTTGTCTTTCTCTGACTGACTTATTTAGCTCAGCATAATACCCTCTAGTTCCATTCACATCATTGCAAATGGCAAGATTTCATTCTTTTTGATGGCTGAGTAATATCCCATTTTATATCTATATATCTATATATCTATCTCACATCTTCCTTAGCCATTTATCTCTCAGTGGACATGTGGTCTCTTTCCATAGTTTGGCTATTGTGGACATTGCTGCTATAAACATTGGGGTGCATGTGCCCCTTCAAATCACTATATTTGTATCCTTTGGGTAAATACCTAGTAATGCAGTTGCTGGGTCATAGGGTAATTCTGTTTTTGAGTTTTTGAGGAACGTCCATACTGTTTTCTAGAGTGGCTGCACCCATTTGCATTCCCACCTAAGTGTAAGAGGGTTCCCCTTTCTCTGCACCCTCGCCAACATCTGTTGTTTCCTGAGTTGTTAATTTTAGCTATTCTGTCCAGTGTGAGGTGGTATCTCATTGTGGTTTTAATTTGTATTTCCCTGATGCTGAGTGATGGTGAGCATGAAAACCAAAGCTGGAGGCATCACAATTCTGGACTTCAAGCTGTACTACAAAGCTGTAATCATCAAGACAGTATGGTACTGACACAAAAACACCACACACAGATCAATGGAACACAATAGAGAACCCAGAAATGGACCCTCAACTCTATGGTCAACTAATCTTCCATAAAACAGGAAAGAATATCCAACGGAAAAAAGATAGTCTCTTCAACAAATTGTGTTGGGAAAATTGGACAACCACATGCAAAAGAATGAAACCGGACCACTTTCTTATACCATACGCAAAAATAAATTCAAAATAGATGAAAGACCTAAATGTGATACAGGAATCCATCAAAATCCTAGAGGAGAACACAGGCAGCAGCAACTTCTTGCTAGACACATATTGTTCTTTTATATAAATGTAGTTTATTTAACTAGTCCCATTTCTAGACATTTAGATCGTTTCCAAGTTTTCACTGTTGTAAATAATGCTGAGAAGAACATCCATTGTTGACAAATCTTTGTACATACTCTTAATTATCTTAGTAGGTTAAATTCCTATGGGTGAAGTTGAAAAGTCAAAGGTCACAAACATTTTATCACTCTTAAAATAAATATCATGGTGAGGAATTCTTAATTGCAGGAAACAAACAGGGTTGCTGGAGTGGGGGCTGGGGTGGGAGGGATGGGGTGACTGGGTGATAGACACTGGGGAGGGTATGTGCTCTGGTAAGCGCTGTGAATTGTGCAAGACTGTTGAATCTC
>NC_138375.1:112691862-112707238 GCF_054177405.1 Leptonychotes weddellii
ACTTGCATTCCCACCAACAGTGTAAGAGGGTTCCCCTTTCTCCACAACCTCTCCAACATTTGTTGTTTCTTTCCCTGTCCATTTTTGCCATTCTAACTGGTGTAAGGTGGTATCTCAGTGTGGTTTTGATTTGAATTTCCCTGAAAAGGGATGCATCTGACAGCTGACAGGGTCTCACAAACTCCAGGGATTATTTTAGCTACTGAGGAATTGGGAGAATGTTCTAGGCAGAAGGGTGTCAGAGATTTTTGGGGACCTGCAAGAGCACAGAGGAATCAAACAGAGATGAATTCTCTCCAGCTGAGCCAAGCTTGCCTCCAGTGCTGCAAACCAGCATTGAAGTCTTCCCTGTTAGAATAAGCTCCATGAGGGCAGGGGCTCTATCTGTCCCATTCAACGGTTGTGTCCCAAGGGTCATCTAGCTTGGCACAAAGGGTCTGCTCCATAGCTGATTGTTGAATAATGAAATGAAGATTCTGAGTTTGCCCCCTCATCCCCAGTGACTTTTCACAGATGCATCCGTCCCTGGAAGTCTCTGTTCCACAATCCTTGGCACCTGATTCCATTTTCCCCACAGGACCACAGAGCTGGGTCCAGACCGCACCTCACCCCATTTCACCAGGCATCCTGTAAGCAGCCATCACTCTCTGATGTAGAAAGGGCCTTAGTGTTCCTGTTTGAGGACCAAACATGTGACCCCTGGTGCCCAAATTCTATTTTACACTCCATCCTCATCATGGATCCCGAGTCCTGTTGAGCCATTTGGTACCATGTCCAAGGAGTCCCACTTGTCAGTGCCTTCTGAAGCATAGACAGTCACAATCATAAATAATTAGCATGATTTCCCATTTTAACATATTGCTGACTATACATTTCATGGGAACGAGCACTAAAGTTCATGAGAACAACAGATATTGTGTATAAATGAATTAGGAACAGCTCATTTACATGAAAAGGTGACTTTTTACTAGTGTGAGATTTCATGTGGGAGATGAGGGAAACGCAGAGGGCAGGGTGGGAGGTGGCGGTGGTGGGGCTGAGTGCTCTGGTGGGTTGGAGGGAACCTTTGACATCAGGTAGTGCCTGTTTCAAATCCTGGCTCTTCCATTTACTCACTGAGGGATCCTGGATGAGTGGTTACACAACTCTGGGACTCAGTGTCTCCATCTGTGAAATGGGGCTTATCTTGGTGCCTACTTTATAGGAGGTTGTTGTGAACATTGTATTAGATAACACATAGGACTGTAGTATCTGTGACATGTCCAGTGCACATCAGCAAATGTTCCTAGTAATGTCACTGTCCTGGTTTTTTTTTTTTCCTCTGTGGGCAGGACTTTGGCTCCCTCTGCTTTGTCCCTAGGTAGTTACTTGGCCACTAGTCTTTTCTGATGGTTATTTTCATTTATTTGTGAGGTATTCATTTGCTTAAAATCAATTTCTCCCAAGCTGGGCTGCCCATACACCATGGCTCTGCATGGGGGGAAAGAGAGCAAGATGGTATGTGTGTGGGGTGGGAATGGTCATGGGGTATGCAGGAAGATGGAGTGAGCCTGGCTCAGCTGTATACATATAATCAATAGGAGAAATCGACATCTTCGTAAAAGTTACAGGCCCTGCTGGGTGAGCTCTTTTCAGTGGTGCCAAGAAATGCACCTATTTCATTTGTCCTCTTCTTGGGGCCGGGATATGTTCACCCTCAAAGCAGCAGGCAGCCTGGGAATGGAGTGGTCACATCATCCCTCATTGTTTCCAGCTTCCATCCGTGGAGGGTTTGGGGGTGAAGATACCGACAGAAACCTGGGAGCTGCTTTGCTTTTGAGAAGGGAAGGAAATAAATACATTGAGCCATAAGCATTCACTGATTCACTCAGTATTTATTGAGTACCTCCTAGGTACCAGATGTGGGGTCAACAGCAAACAAGACAGACATGCCCAGACCGCTGTGCCCTGAGGGTCTGGTGGAGGATGGACATTTTACAGCTGTGATGAGTGCAGTGAGGAGGCTGGGGTCAGGAGAGCCTTTTCTGAGGACTTGGCGTGAAGCTGTAATCTGAAGGGTAAGCAGGTGCTGGCCAGGAGAAGGGCAGGAAGTGAGGAGAAGCATCCAGGCTGTTGGAAATAGGCCCTGGAGTGGAGTGGGGGGGGGGCAGGTGATTAGAGGGAAAGGAGGAAAGGGCTGGTGGCGTCCAGGTTTAGCAGGGTGTAGAGGGAGTCATGGTTAGGTGCTTGATCTTCATCCTGACAGCACGGGCAGGTCAGTAAGGAAAGAGAAGTGGTCACGTTTCTACTGAGAGGACCAGTCTGGTGCCCGTATGGAGAGTGAATCACATGTGTCTAGCAGAGAGGCAGAGACCCTTGTAGGGTGCTCTGTGCAGTGCAGATGAACAGTGGTGGGGGACCGGACTCTAGAGGTGTAGCAGGGGGCAGAGTGGGTGTATCGGGAAATACCGCAGAGGTAGACTTGACATATTGGTGACTCATTAAAAGTGGGGGCTGAGGAGGGAGTCAGAATGACACTGGCGTTTGGAGTGGTGCTGGTTTTCCTGAGGTGGGGACACAGGTGGGGAGCAGGTTTAGTGAGGAGGCATGGCTCAGGCACTCCGTTTTGGACACTGAATTCAAAGTGGTGGCGAGATAGCCAAATGGAGATGCCACGTAGGAGGGAGATAGGAGTCTGCAGCTAAACATAAATCTGTGTTGATGACAAGGTGAGTATCGCAAGCACCTATTTTATCCCATGGAGCCCAGTGGGTGGTTCTCATTCTAGCCAGCAGAGCATTGTGGAGTGGGAGCGACACTTAGAACTTTCCACTATGAGATCCACCTTCCTCATTCTGTGACCTTCAGCAATTCATCTGACCTTTCTCTGCTCCCCTATCCTCAGCATAAAATGGTGATGGTTATGTCTGCTTCAGAATACCCAGGAGCACATGTCTGAGGATCCATTAAACTGAAAATAAAACATGTGGAGCACTTTGGAAATAAGAACTATGTTAAAACAAGGAGTTATTATAGTTGTGTGTAAGCCAGTGAAAAGCAGAAATATAGCCCCAAGGCTCAGTATTGATTTTGGTCCTGGGTACTTCCCACAGCCGAATAAATCTGACATTTCTGCCCTCAAGTGCTGGCTGTGCTGATGGCAGGTCTCCAGCTTCCAGCCTCCTTGCCCCTGTTCCAAGGTTACGTCCTTTCTCGGCTCTGGCCAGATCTAGCATCCCCACACCTGCCCGTGGTGCTCTGGCTGCCCTTCCCACCCCGGTGGGTGGTTCCAGGGAACGTTCCAGTTGTGAAGTTGGAGACAGGCCAAGAGCAGATGCCCTCTGATTAAACTGGGGACAGGCCCTGCCAGAAAGGCAGAGTTTGGATCTGCAGGACAAGGGATTTAAGGGCTACCAAAGGAAATGCCTCTAGACAGTTTCCAAACTTCTGAATGCATGAAGGACTATGGAATGTGCTTGCTCCATTCATTCATTCATTCATTCATGGATAAATAGTTATTGAGTGCCCATTGACTGTCAGACTCTGAGATAAGCCTGGGAATACAGGAGTAAAAAAGATGCTATGTATAACCTCCTGGAATTAACATTTGGACTGGGAAAGAGAGAGACAAAGGAACCAAATACTCTTACGGGACAACCAGGTACAAGGCTAGAGAGTGGTGATGCAGCTGGGATGGGGAGGGCCTGTTTTAGATGAGGTGGTCAGGGAAGCTTCCCTGAGGGGGTGACACCGAGCTGAGATCGGACGGCTAAGAAAGAGCTGACCTAGGAAGGGCAGAGAGAGTGCATTCCAGGCCAAGGACCTGGCCAGTGCCGAGTACCTGTGGTGAGAACATGCTTGGCATGCGTGCAAAACCATGACAAGGAGCATGGCAAGAATCCAGGGACTGGGAGGGAGGGAGAGAGGCCAGATGGAATAGGGCTTCCTCAGTCATGGGAGGGAGTTTGGGTTTTTGTTTCTGTTTTTTTGTTTTGGTGTCACAGTGAACCATTGAATTTTTTTTTTTTTTTCCAAGGGAGTGGTTTCTGTTTGGAAGCAATTATCCTCAATGGATAATGGATTGGAGGGGAAAGGAAAGAATCAGGGAGACGAACCAAGAAGCCAGTGCAGTCCTCCAGGTGAGAAGCAGTGGCTGTGGGCCCAGGGGTGCCATGTCGGTGGACTGAAGTGGATGGATTGGAGGGGTGGTGGGCAGTGGAATGGGTCAGCTTGCTGATAGCCACGAGGTGAGGGGCGAGGGCAAGGAAGAGACTGAAGATGCCTCCCAAGTTTCTGGCCTTCGCAGCCATGTGCATGGGATTACATTTACTGCAATAGGGAATCTCTCAGAGCACAGGTTCACGGAGGGAAATCTAGACTCTTGGTTTCACCTGGTCCAGTCTGACACACCCATGGGTCATGTGGAGGAGATGTCAAGTACGAAGTTGGACATACAGCTGAAAGTCACCAGACCCTTCGAGGCTGGAAATGCAACTGCAGAATCTCCGCACAGGACTGGAGAGGAACACCCAGGGACACGGTGTAGACGGAGCAGAGGGCCCAGGCCTGAGCCCTGAAAATGACCGGGAGGCATGGCCAGTGGGGAGTGGGAGAGCCAGCAGGGCTGGGGCCACAGGAGCCTCAAGAAACCTCTCAGAGGCCAAGAAGGGGAGGACTGAAGAAGGGGAGGTCTCCCACTCAGTGTGATGACTTGGAGGAGGTTGCTGATGGTGACAAGTCACTTCAGTCAGTGAGGATGAAAAGCACATGAGAGTGGGTGGAAGAAAGAACTGGAGCTGAGGAGGCAGAATGACATTTGGGGACAACTCTTTGGAGAAGTTTTGCTGTCAAATTGGGCAGAGAAATGGTGAAGTGGCTGCTTGGTTGGGTTTCTGTGAAAACTAAGAAACGCTCTCTCCATCATTTCTAAACCTCTTTCCCACTCTGATCCAGCCAGGACACGACCCTGAAATACCGAACATATTTCCATGATAAAATAAACTGTGGATGACATGTGGTCCCCAATATATAGCTGTGCCTCCACTCCTTTTTCTCCCTCTCAAGAATGCTTCTAGGAATGTAAATCAGTGAGAGCAATGTTGGGATAAGCATCTGCTACTTTTTAGGAAACATCACAATCCAATTTCCGCACATGAAACTACATGCAACCAAATTAGTTGTGGCACAACTCATATCTGACCACACTACACAGGTTGGGGAATGTTGGCTAGGTGTGGTCCCAGGCCACGGCTGGGTGCCGTTCATTCATTCATCACCTATTTTCTGAGCACTTGCTGTGTGTCAGGAGCGTGGTTCTGGGCAGTGGGGGCAGAGGTGAACGAGCCAAACGTGGCCTCCATCCTCCCCTCGCTGCAGCCAGGTGGGGAGCACAGACATGGAGTAAGGGATTTCAAGTGCAGGGAGCTGACAGCTGGAGAAGGGTGTTCTCAAGGAGAGCCTCACTAGGGTCTTGACCTGGTCCACAGGCTTAGCAAGAGTTACTGTGAAGAGGTCAGGATGTATAAGCTACAGGGGTGAATTAATGAAGCCCATGTTGGGCTGGGTGTGGACCGTGGCCCAGGCAGAAGTGAGCACCCAGTGCTGGGGGAAGCCTGTCCCCACTGGGGTCTGTACCAAGACCAACCTGTCCTAGAAGTCAGGGAAGGAGTAAGGAGTGGCCTGAGAGGCAGCCGGAGCGGGGACCGATGTGCAAGGTCTGGGGGCTTCACTCAGAGTTTGGTTTTTATCAGGAAAGTGACGTGAAGGGTTTTAAGTGTGTGTGTTGAAGGAAGAGGGGCGAAGGTATCAGACGTGTTTTAAAAGAGCACTCGGGTGTCTGGGGAGTGGGGTGTGGTTGTACAAGAGAAAGGCAGCAGGTGAGTGTCACCCGTATGCACACAGGGCACTGTATTAATTCCTTTCCAGCCCTGTTCGACCAGGTGCTGGAAACCAGATGGTGGGGGAGGAGGAGGTCAAGTGCAGCGCCCTCCCCCCACTTCCTCCCCTCCCTGTCTGTGTCCTGTGTCCTCTTCCTGAAACCTGGTTTGGTTTTCCTCTTTCTCCTTCCTGCCCTCAGGAAAATCCAACAGGCTGGTGCCAGGACCAGTTCTCAAAGGATGGGAACACAAGCAGACATGGGCTTCTCTGCAGAAGAACACCAAAGGATACGCACAGGTCCGCCGTGGGGATACAAGGATGTAGAAATTATAGAAATGGAGGTCGGACGGACTGTTTTAAGGGGTTGACAGCAGTGGGCATGGTAATGGCGCATGGGAGTGCAGAGACGCAGGTGGGCACACGACCAGGAATGCCCAGTGCAGAAATTCTCTCACCTGGGGGGGGGGGGCGGGGGGCGCTCCTAAGGAATGCTGATTCAGCGAGTCTGGAGCTTGAGGCAGGAATCCGCATTTTTAAGAAGCCCTCTCCTCCCCCGACCTAGGTGAGGCTGACCTGGGTGGCCCGACGACCTTCCTTTTGAGACTGTCTAAACGCTGGCCGGCTTCTTGGACTTGTATCCTCAGTCGCCTCCGCTGGCTGTCCGCTGCTTGAGCCTGAAAGCTTGTTTCAGCCCCGCACTGAGCTGTGGATAACCACGTCCCAGGCCGCCGGCCCAGGGGCTGCGCGGCTGTCGGGCGGGCGGCACGGCAGCGCGAGGCCGCCAGGGGTCGCCAGAGGCCTCGGCTCGTGCGCTCGGGCTCCTCCGCCCGCGGTCGCCGCGCCCGAGCGAGCCGGAGAGCGAGCGGAGCCAGAGCGCTGCGGGCTCACAAAGCGGCCGGACGCACGGCGGCGGGTGGCAGGAGCTTAGGAGAGCGACGCGGCGGATCAGCCTCCTCTGCGACCGCGCCACGCGAGCTCAAGCAACTCGGACGCGCGGACCCGGGCCGGCCCCCACGGTACGTGCCCCGCGGAACCCCGCGCCCCAACTTGGCGTAGTTGGGACCTCCCCGCGACCACCCGGAGGCTGGCAGGGGCAGGGCCTGGGGGTGTCTCCGCGCGCCCCTCTTGCCGAGGCGGCAGGACGGGCGAGGGGGACCCCCCACCTCCGCACCCCGCGCCCCGTTGGGCCAGAGCCTGGGCTGCTGCTCGGAGCCCTGTTCTCCCCCTCCCTACCCCAGAGCTCTGGGCACCGTCTATGGGAGTGCGGCTTGCCGACCCGGGGCTCCCCGTTTTTGGGGAGGGGTGCTGAAAACCCTGATCTGAGAGTAGCGGTCTGTGGGGCACCCGGAGAATGGGCGACAGGGGTCCTCTATAGTTTGGGAGCAGCCCCTAATTTGTGACGCAGCCTCTTCATTTGTAACTAAGCCCCCCATTCGTGAGAGGGGTCCCCGGATCTCTAGATCCGCGACAGGCGCCCCGGGGTGTGCGGGGATGACCGTGTCCCCGCGGTGAGAGCCCCAGTCCCTGCAGCCCGGGCGGGTCGCGGAGGCGCGGAGAGCGCGGTGCGGCGCGGGGGGCTCGCCTGGCCCTGCCCTCCCGCCTCACGTCCCTGCGTGCCCCCTGCCCGCAGATGCCGGCGATCGCGGTGTTGGCGGCGGCGGCCGCGGCGTGGTGCTTCCTCCAGGTGGAGAGCCGGCACCCGGACGCGCTCGCCGGCGGCGCGGGCCCCCACAACGGCAATTTCCTAGACAATGACCAGTGGCTGAGCACCGTCTCCCAGTACGACCGGGACAAGTACTGGAACCGCTTTCGAGACGTGAGTACCGCTGCTGCTGCCAGGCCCTGCGGGGCCCGGGAGCCTCTCAGGGAGGGGGCCTCTGGGGCGGGGTGGAGCGGGGATTGGTGCAGACCTGCCCCCGCAGCTTGTCGGTCGGGGTTTCTCGGCTGCCTCTTGCCAGAGAAGAACTTTAAAGACAACTTCGAAGGCTTGATGCTCTTTGCCTGCCACCTGTGGTCCAGGTGTGTGTTATCATGGGACTGGGGGAGGTGACTGACTGACATGGTATGAACAGCAAGCCGCTCGGAGAGAGCCTTCCTCAGGCCCTCCATTCCCCTAACGTTGGTGGCTGACTTTACCGAGCGCCCTAGAGAACCTTCCTGGGGCAGCAGTGATTTGGACCATCTCTAGGCTATGCCAGAAGAGTCCGTGCTGCACATGTTAGGCTTGGGGCTGAGCCCGGCTGATTTGTTAAGAGAGACAGGTGTTCTAGGAGCTTTGGAGGGTCATGGCAATGGGCCTCACCAAAGGTTGATGGTAGTGGTGTGGGGGAGGTGTGGTGGTGTCTTAGGGGAAAGGGAGCAGGCCACTCGTGGAGTCCGGCTCCTGCCCTGAAGAGGAGCCTGGGTGGCAGAGGATTGCTCTTCTGGGGGAGCCCCGGGAGGCACATGTGCTGCCCGTTTGCCCCAGGGCTGCTGCTGCCCAGGTATGTCCCAGAGGATGCAGGACGAGAAGCACCTGGCATAGTGTTTCCAGCAGATGGCAACCGCTCGGGTGCTACGGGGGCTGCCGACAGCTCTTTCAAAGGCTCTCCCAGGTGGCTGGGGCCATGTGCCTGGAGGGGACCTGGAGAGAACTTGTATGATACTTCACATGAGGATTTCCTGCCCTTGAGAGAGACCCACACCACAGAGACCCTGTTCTTGCCACAGGGCTCTTTTAGGTGGGAGATGTGTGGGAGGCACCCTCCCTTTACTGGATTTGTCTAGCCCCATTTCTGGTAGCCCCAAACCCTTGCAGGGGAAAAATATGAGGAAATCCAGTGAATCCAGATATTTTCTTGTACTTTGTAAAGGGCACCTCTCCAGGTCCCATTCCTGAGGAGCAGGTATGCCCATAGCCTCGAGTGAGGGCTTTTCCCTCCTCTCTCTGCTCCTCCTCTTCCTCTCTTTAGTTGACTGTGGGCTGCTTCTCTTTGAAAGGTGCTTTCAAACGCATTCAATGAACTTTCACAGTTATTTTGAGCTTGACTTATGCAGCGACCTTCCTCTGTGCTTCCCCCAGGCACGAGATGCCTGGCGCACCTCCCCCTGTCCCTGACCTGCTCTGTTAACCATCTTGCATCCCCCTTTCTGTTCAGTTCGGAGGAGTCCTGCACTGACTTTATTTGCCTGAGGCTGAAAAAGATGCCGACTGCCCAAAAGGTGCCCCCAAAGAAGCATTCACTCATGGACTCAATAGGGTAGAAATAATTTTGCTTTTTAAAATTTGTTTTATCATTACATTTTGGATGGAGTTGAGGGACAAGGCAGATGCTTACCTGGGCTAGGGGTGGAAGAATTGGGCCAGGTGGAGAGGAGAAGGACGCCTTTGCCGATGCCTTGGTTAGAGTGGCACCTCGGTCGGGTTGAAAGCAGCTGCGTTTGTTGGCCTTCAGGGTGTGGAAAGGTTTACTGTGCTTTTGTGTCTGCTCAAGAGTTTCTTGTCTTGGTGTATCATAAGCATGACATTATCCTTATTTTCCATTAAGCTTTAAATTTTTAGAAGTTGAGTTTTTCTCCATTTCTCATCTTGCTTGCAAATGGTGACATTTTTTTATCCTTGGGTCAGTGTTGTCCACAACCTGACTGATCATGAGGCTCCCCTGGGGTGTTTGTTAAATTCTAGCACCCAGACTCCTCCCTGGAGAGCCTGATTCCATACTTTCAGAATGATTGCTGGAAAACTCTATTTTAAACAAACATTCTCGGTAATTCTTAAAATGTTTAGGGAAGACTGCCTTAAATATTGTAAAAATGTCTGAAGCTTAATAAGAAGAGAAATGCTTCTATGTTCAAACACACTGCTTTTTTGTTTCTGGAGAATTTTAGGTGTTAATATTTTTACCGGCATATATTCTTTTAAAATGAATATTTAATCCAGCATACCATTAAAAACATCTCAAAATGTTAAAAAGTCCCAGACAGGTTTTATCATCAACCATTTGATATGTTTCATGGGGTCTTGTGATACCAGCTGTGGCTAGTAACCTCTTCAAAGTTGTGAAACTCAAACTAGATGCTCCTTTACTCCACCTTCAAGCATCTTCATTGGGTCATTTACTTGGAGTAACCAAAAAGCCTCTGTTCCCTGCGTCCAGGCAGTAAACGGTTGCTTGCTCTAAAAACCGGATGTTCAGTGGACAGTGGACAAAGACCCAGCTAATGGGGCAGTTGCTCAGCCAGCCCGATTGTTTGCACTGAGCCAGGTCTTGCTTAAGGTTGACAAAGCTTAGCTTCTCTGTTAGTGTGTTGGTTGTTTTGTTGAAGCCACTGATAACTTACACAGTGTCCTGAGATTACTGTTATGATGCTTGTCAGTATTTGAAAGTCATTGTGAAAGAAAGCTTGTTGCCTTTCCCCTGACTTGTCACTTTATTGCACTCAGGTGAGAGAGATTTATTTTTTAATTTCTAAAAAATTTTTATTTTTTAAAGGTTTATTTTTGAGACAGAGGGAGAGAGAGAGTGAGAGAGGGAGAGAGAAAGAGCGAGGGAGAGAGAGGAAAGGCAGAGGAAGAGAGAGAATCCCAAGCAGACTCCCACTGAGCACAGAGCCTGATTCGGGGCTTGATCTCACGACCCCAAGATCATGACCTGTGTTGAAACCAAGAGTTGGTTGCTCAACCAACTGAGCCACCCAGACACCTGGGGGAGAAGGATTTAGAAGTGACTTTTGACCTTGTGAAACTAAAAACTAAAGTCTCCTTTTAGAATGTTGATGATACCCTTTGGTGGTTGTTATTGGGCTCACTTTGAAATGGAAATGATAGCAGGCTGTGTGCTCCATGGTCCCCTGCATTGAGTGCTCTGTGACATTGCCTGGGATGACCTGAGAGCCACTACTTTGCACTTTGAGGTGGTCCTGTTGTTCAAGGTACACACTTAATAACTCTCCTTTACAGAAACAAAACTTTCAGAACCACTCCATGGCTTGTTGCCTGGAGTGAGCGATCCAGGAGAAACAGGACAATGTTGAGATGTTTGCTCCCAAATGTATTGGTGGTCTGTTTGGTCATCATTCTTTTATAAAGATGAGCAGTTGGGATGTTTTGGTCAGATGGAGACTGAGACTTTTGCACAAATACAGTATTGAGAAGGGGTAGATGAAGAAGGTAGATGTTTGTATTAGGTTGTACAATAATTTCTGGCTTTCTGCTGTCATACATTTAACTTCTCTGTGGTTTGAGATTGAGGGGTCAAGATGCTACAGTCATTCTCTGGATTTTTCCTCAGTGTGATTTTGGTCTCCACAGTCATTCCTCTAAGGAAATTTTCCTCTGTTCATTCTTACATTTATTTGCACATTCATTCCCACACCTATCTGATTGTCTAGTATATGCTAGGCAGTGTGGGCTGTAAGCGTGCACAAGGTAAATAATGTCATCTCTTCTCTCAGTAACCTCTTGTCTACTGGAGGAAATCCTTTGAGGCTTTCATGCATTTCTTTCTTACTTAGTTTTTTTTTTTTAATAAGTTTTTTCTTATAACATTTGTACATTCTGGTTGTAATTAAAAAATTAAAACATTGCAGAAATAGATAATACCTAACATTAACCAAGCACATTGTTTAAGGTACTTTACATATATTATCTCATTTAAAATTCATAGCCATCCTAGGAGAGAAGTACTATTATTGACAGTTTACTGGGAGGTTGAGGCTGTTGCCCCAAGTACAGAGCTGGGCTGTGGAGGAGCCTGGACTGGACCCAGGCAGTCTGATTCCAGATTCTCACTGTGCATTGCAATCAGTCAAGAGTGGAGTGGATTTAGGGTGTGAGGCTCCTTTGAGATCACATTGTAAGTCTTTCCTACTTTACATCTGAGGGCAGTGAAGAATCTTAGTTTGAGACAAAGTGGAACGGAACACAGGTAGATATGGCTTACTGTAGAGGTCACATCAGGGTTTATCTTCTGCTAATAATGAGCTTCTGATTTGATTAAAATAATATTGTTGCTTACACCAAACATGACATTTTCTTTCTTTTGCACACATGAAACTAGACTTGACATTTAACTCCAGGATAATTACCTTGAGCAGGTCTGAAGAATCAGAAACGTTGCCTTGGCTGGCATTTATCTTAGTCCGGAGTGACCTGAGTTTGTAATTCTAATGAGGCCACAAGGACCAGCCTGCATTCTTTTTCCTCTTGATATACACTCTGTGGGATTTGGTGGTCTCCGTAGCAGAACTGGTGTGGCAGTGAGCATCTGATCTGCTTACTTGATCTTAACATCTCAGCTGTCATGAGTTTCAAGGGCAGATGGGGCTTATTGATAGAATAGTGGCTGGCTCAGTCGGTAGAGTTGGTGACAAGAGAGGTGGTATGGCTTAGTGGATCAGTCATTAATCTGTCACCACAGAAACTCGGCTTGTAATAGAGAGTAGCAGAAAATCATTTTGATTAAACGAGTTCAAGGAGACTTAAATGAGTTTGTGATCCTGACTCTCTTTAATGAACCCACTATCTTAAATCCCCTGTACTAAATGACCACTGAAAGAAATAATTATTTCACAGGAATCATTGTAAAGAGACAGTTTGGGAGTCGGTAGGCCTGAGACCATTCTCGTGTTTTTTGTCCTTACCTTCAGTTTGTCCTTGCCATAGAAAATCTAGTTCTTGCCTGGCAAGGATGGGAGAGCTTCTTGCCCCAGTTGACCTTCCTAGGCTGAGTTCCCCTGCCTCTCCTGGTCCTCTCCCAGTCCTGCCCTGTAGTACTTCTGCTGAACTGGATTGCTGAGAAGATACGTCCTCTTCTCTAGGCTGATGAGATTATTTTCAAAAGCAAGAAGTGGTCCCAAATGGATCATGGGGCCTGTGCTACTTCCCTAGAGGAGTGGTACCTAATCATTAACTCAACTCTTTTATCTTGCTTGGAGAGAGGCAGTAATGTTAGTAATTAAATATTTTATAATAGATCATATCTTTTTTACCTAATGTATTTCACACCAAACACACTCAGTATCTAAACTTGAACACTTTCAGGAATACTCTTTTTACCTTTCTTCTGGTGAGGTGACTATAAATGTTCCTCAGGAAATTCCTCAGACCCAGGCTCACCGTGGATCTCTTCCCAGCCGAGGTAACTACAAACAAAATAAATTTCCTGTAAGGAATTAAACAATTTGCCCAAGGTTACAAGTATTTTCTTACCCTATTTCATCTGAGATGCCATTACTTTTAAGATGTACCATTGTTGTGTACTTCTAAGAAAGAAGATAGTGCCCAGAATGAAGAATTTAATACACCCTTGGGTAAAACTGGGACCCCAGAGGATTACCCGCTCACTGTAAAGGTAAACAAGAAATGAACCCACCATGCAGAAAAAGGAGCATAGTAAGGTGACTTGCATGTCTCCACCTTGGCCCTGGTGAATGGAGGGAAAAAATTTGTCCCTGGCATTTGAGCAGGCTGACTCAATGCATACTACCATGTGGTCTCCATACCTTAGTTAATTGAATTTAAGGGAGTCAGATTATTTGTCTTCTCTGAATCCTTGACTTTTCATTTGTTAAGTGGGGATAGTAACACTCTTATTGGTGGGGACTCTAGATTTCAAGTAACTGAAATGTAGTTCAAGCTGGCTTCAATGGAAAAGAAAACTTACTTGCTTTATAACTGAAGATTCTACTGATAAGCTATGACTTCAGGTAGGGTTGGATCCAGAGACTCCCCCATCCCCCAGTCTTTGGGCTTTCTTTCCCCTATGTTGGTTTTGTTCTCAAGCTCATTGATTCCATGTGGTGGCTCATGGCAAGTACAAATTTATATCATCATAAAGTTTTTATGTCTCAGTAGTGCCAACAAAATTCCCAGAATTGAGACTTGTCAGATTTACCTGTTTTTATATACCCATCCCCAATCAATCACTCTGGACAATTGGGTAGAATATGCTAATTGTTCAGGCCTGGGACCTGGGGCTAAAGTGGTGTGAGGGCTCCAAGAATCCTATGGTGGAAGGGAGGTTGAGGGGTAGTTCCTTAAGGGGACATGGATGTCCAGTATGTTAGCCAACCTTACAGGGCTGGCATGAAGAGTAAACTGGCTACTACCTGGGAAGTTCTTAGCAAAGTATCTGGTGTAATAAATGCTGAACAGGTGGAGGCTATTTTTTTAAATATTAACAAAACTCCTATAACACTTTATGTATTATTCCTCAATTTTAGTTGTATATATTTGTATTTTAGCTTTTTAAATCATTGGATGTTTCCTGAACTCAGAGCCTGAGTCTTAGCATGCCTGGCACAGAGTAGGTGGTGAATAAGCATTGTGTTGACTTGAATTTCTTCCTAAGCACACCTCTTGATGTATTCCTGGGAAAGAAAGCCTATAGGAGAATTACAGACATTTGTACTTTTATAGTTTTTGGTGGGTGGAACTTCTACATACTACACATGCTGCAAAACATTTTTTGGGGGGCAGTTCTAATCTCTATCTGTAACCTGGGACCTTACAACTTTATAACCCTTTTCAGGATACACTTGTATAGAGCTCAGTGTTCCCAGACCTTTACCATTAAGCCTAGGACAGAAGGCTTCTCAGTGAGTGAATGAATGAATGAATGAATGAGTGAGTGAATGAATGAATGAATGAGTGAGTGAATGAATGAATGAGTAAATGAATGAATGAGTGAGTGAGTGAGTGAGTGAATTATTCTGGATCAGGACTTTCCACACCTTCAGGATGGAGACAAGTTGTTCTTTGCAGAGGTCTGGCCCCAGTAAGTCATGCTAGCTTTGGACACATGTCTCATTCTTTTAGTAATTGATAGTGATTATGGATACCAACAGATGGGGGTGCTGTTGAGAGTCAGGGCGAATCTGAAAAAGAAACCCAACGCCCGCACAATTGGGACACAACTCTTTGAAGCTGAGTGCTTTCATAGTGAAGAGCCCATTCTTTGACCTGAGTTCACCTTGCAGTCTTGCCAAGTATAAGCTTGGGTCTTTGGCCAAACCATTACTTTCCTCATCTATAAAAGTAGAGTGATCATACCTACTTGTTGGGTTTGGGGGAGGATGAGTGACATCATGACGCAAAGTACAAAGTAAGGCACTCATGATCTTTGAGTGGCTGAAATACCTGCTCCTCTGATTTGCTTTCCGAGGGTCACTTGTCTTCTGTCCTGTGAGTGAATTGTTGGCACACAGCTGCAGATGTTGTTTTCTGTGTCATGTCTTAGGGAAATGTTGGGGAGATTTGTTCCACTATCCTTGAGCCTGCCTTCATTCCTTGCCAGTCTGGAAGGCTGTGTGAGGTTCCATATGGTCTCTTCTCTGTTAATTTCCAGTTACAGCTTCTGGCACAGAAGACTTTCCCATTATATTTTCCATCATCACTGGACCTCCTGAAACTAGCAACTCATCATGATGTATATGAGAGTGAATTTGTGCCCAGCTGTGCCTGAAATTCGAGTTATGTGAAGGGCTCCCCAGGGAGCCCTGTTTTGCCAGCTCAGCCCTGATCAGTATCACTTTTTTTTTT
>NC_138375.1:112707738-112761365 GCF_054177405.1 Leptonychotes weddellii
TGTGTCTGTTTTTGTGCCAGTACCATACTGTCTTGATGATGACAGCTTTGTAATAGAGCTGGAAGTCCGGTCGAATACCCTGTTCTTAAAAACCTTTTACCCAGTGGTTTTAGCATGCCCTGATGGTTCTTGCCTGTTTCAGTTACTACATTGGTGATAGCAAAGTAATCATTTTCCATAAGTATTCTTTCTACATTTTTTTAGGTAGTATTTTCCAGTAAAAAAGAGCTTTATCACTCTCCTACCTTTTTAGTACCCTGGCACTCTGGACACACCGATTTTTAACAAAATCAGTATAATACCATTCAGTGTGTTGTCATCATTATTCCTCTTGATTCTCAAATTGTCCCAGTTTTGACTGTGTGAAACACTTAAAAGCCTGCTTTTATGTCCTTTTGGGCACTTTTGTGCTTTCTGGCATAATGAGATGTTCCAGGGTTATCTTGTATTTCTCCTTCTCTACTCCTGGAATCAGACATTCATTCAAAGCGTTCTGGTTCCTTCTAATGAGAACTGGTATTTAAGAAACCTGAATTTGGATGCTGGGTGTGCTTATCAGTACTGGGTCTTGTCGTTACTTTTATACTCTTTAAGGGCATGAAGTTTAGGAATCAGGTAAATTATGACCTAATACTGATACTTTCATTGCAGATCTCACAACATGCTGCTAGATGCCATACATCTCTATTATTCCCAGAACGAGACCCCTGGTTCTCATCAATACAACTACTCATTTATTTTATCCTCCTGTATACAAAAAAGAATCTAGGAATTACAGCACCAATGCCACTACTCACAACAAATCTACTAAATAAAGTTGAGTATTTCTTTGCAGTTTTTCTTTTGTCCTCAGACTATGTCCCACCAAGACTTTATAGTCAGTCATGTATACAAAATTACTTGCACAAATTTTTATCTTCTAAGATTTTGTTACAATTTTATTTTTATTTTTTTAAAAGATTTATTTATTTGACAGAGAGAGAGCAAGAGAGCACAGGCAGGGGGGAGGGCAGAGGGAGAGGGAGAAGCAGACTCCCTGCTGAGCAGAGAGCCCGACGTGGGGCTCCATCCCAGGACCCTGGGATCATGATCTGAGCCGAAGGCAGACACTTAACCGAATGAGCCACCCAAGTGCCCCAATTTGTTACCATTTTAATATGCATTTAGGTTTATTACTGTTCATACTGAACTTTAGTCTTTGATCTTGTGTCACTTTAAAATTTATTTATTGAAAATATAAAATGTTTACATGTTTAAAATCAAAACTATATAAGAAGATCTATTTAGGAATCTTATTTCCTATTGCCATCCTTTCCTGTCTGCCGCATGTACCTTCTATAGGTAACCTTTTTCATTAGAAAAATAAGTGTATGTTTTTATTTCTTCTTTTTTCGTGTGTGTGTGTATGTATATCATATGCACTTTTTCACTTTGCTTTTAGCATTTAATAATATATGCCGGAAGGAGTCCATAGTGGTTCATAAAGATCGTTCTTATTCTTTAATAAGGGTGCAGAGTTTTTCCCATTGTATGGATTTATAGTAGTTTATTCAGCAAAATTCCTGGGGGCGGGCATTTAGATTGTTTCAACATTTTTCTGGCATATGCATGATGCAAGTGAGTACCTTGGTGTGTCCGTTGTCATGTTGGTGGATTTACATCACTGGAGTAGATTCCTAGAAGTGGGATTGCTGGGTCAGAGTAAAAGCATATGCATTTGTGTTCGATATAGCTAAATCCCCCTCCATGGGCTTGACACATTTTGCATTCCAACCAGTGACATGGGACAGGCAGCCTCTCTGACAGACTATTGGATGAAGCTTTTGAATTTTTGCAACCATGACAGGTAAGAAATGGTATTATGGTATCGTTTTAATTTGCATTTTTCTTATAGCAAATGAAGTTGGGCATCTTTCCGTATATTTTGTGTATCTCTTTCTGTGGACTGTTTACAAATTTTGCCCATTTTTCTCTTGGGTTCTCATTATTTTTTAAGTTGCATAGTATTTCACTGTCTGCATATACTTTATTTACCTGGCCACCTGCTGGTGGAAATTGGACTTGTTTTTTATGTTTTGCTCTTAATGACAGTGCTGCAATGAATGATGTTATGGACACTTCACTCATGTGCAGCTCTGTCTGCGTGTTAAATTTCAGAAGTGGATTTTCTTGGTCAAGGGGTTTATGTGCTAGGGATGTGAATAGGTATTGGCAAATTTTGTGCCCCTCTACTGGGTTGCCCCACTTAACACCCCCACCAGCAGTGTATGTGAGTGCCTCTTTCCTCCCAGCTAGTGAGCAGACTGGGTTGTTGCCTTTCAGATTTTTGTCCTGATAGTGAAACATGAAATCTCAGTGAAGTGTTAATTTGCACTGAGCATTTTTTGTATACTTGAGATATTTGTTTTTCTTTTTCTACATTATGGTCTCCTACAACATTCTTTTAAGGTTTGGGGCCCCCCCCTTTTTTTTTCCTGGCAGATCTCCCTTCTTCCTGAACAGGTGGTAACAGGGGTGTTAAAGGGGAAGATTGCATGACAGGGCTACACTGCCTGTCTGACCAGGAATCCTGCCTCTGGGAAATTGCAGCCCCAGACTAAGCCATTCCCGAAGTGTCCCTGTTCCTAAGGGCCACTCTAAATGTGCACATGGTTTGCTGGCAGCACTTGACCTCAGCTCCCTGGTGTCATGTCTTCCCGTGAATTCATGGATCTGAGTCCTTGGTCTGCTGCTCTCCAGCTGAATTCCTTAGTGGAGAGAGAGCCTGACTCCAGGACTGCTGCTGGCAGGTGGGAGGATGTTTTCCTTATTCCTCTCTGCTCATCCCCATCAGCTGCTGCTCCCCCTCTCCTGCCCAACTTACCTAGGCTACCTACCTCAGGGCCCGTGGACCTGTGATTACCTCTGTGCTGATGGCTAGGCTGCAGAGTTTCCTTGAGTCCCTTGTTCCCAGCCTGTCCTGTGTCTGCTCAGAGGTGGAGAGAGTGCTGAGCTCCCTCCCTCCCTGAGGAAGTGCCACTTTCCTTACTGCTGCCAACTCTGCCTCACCCCCTCCCCCTCACATTTTGCCCTGTTGTCTGATCTACTGATCTCCAGCTTTCCAGTGATTGAACCAAGTAGGTGCTTTGAACATCTGCCTTTTTATAGATGAGGAAGCTGCCCAAGCCCTCATAGCTATTAGGTTAAGAAGCAAGAAAGTACACACGTAATTTGACTTTGGGGAATATTCTGATTTGGGGAACACAGCAAAATCTCCAATTGTAATTATGTGAAAAATAACTTTCATTTCTTGAGCATTTATTATGTGAATAGATTGGCATAGGATCGCCCTGTGTGGTTGTGGAGACCTCAGCCTGGGCTGGAGATTTGGGTAGAGCTGAGCCTTGCACAAAGTCCAGTGTGGTTAGGGAACGTAGTGGTTAGTAACCATGGCCAGTGTTCACTGAGCATTTACTTTGTGTCCATTGTTGGTGTGAGCCCTGCGTGTGCTTATCTCATACACACCCACAACATTCTAATGGAAAAGGAACGATTTCACTCCAATTTACGTATATGAGGAGACGGAGGCTCAGAATATCAACCAAGTTGCTCAAGGACAGACAGCTGATCACTGCAGTGCCGTGATTCAGACCTGGGTCATCTGTCTCCAGACACTTATGCTCTTCACAGTCATGCACCACCACCTGCCATGAGGCCGGAGACATTCCACCAGGCCTCTGGGTAGCCTCCTCCAGGCGGATCCTCTCTTCAGGTATTGGAGGGAGGGAAGCCCGGATCTGTGGCTGTTCATGTTCGTGATTGACTGGACCAGCCACTTTTATAAGGCAGATTTCTCTTCTGCCTCTGGCGAGCCTGTGAACCGGGGCGGTCTCCAAATGGTGCTGATGCCATGGCTCTTGGGCAGCAGGAGTTAGTTACCAGACCCTGTCAGGCCTGCTGGGGCCTTGGGGGCACCGTGCTCAGCAGCTGCACGTCAGAAGCTTTTCCAGCTGTTGAGTTTGGCCTTCTTACTGGTGGCACCAGTCACAGCAGGGGGACAACCACAGCTCCCACACTGTGCCCATGAATGAGACAAACAGCCTAGCTCATCTCTCAGGTGGGCCATGCGGGGCTGGCTGGCCAAGCTTGGTTGACCTCTTTTGATAACAGTACCTTGCATTTTTCTCTGAATTTTCCTTGATCAATCAGCAAGCATTTGACAGCCCATGTCCTTGGTGCCCAGGGAGATACAGTGTCCCTGCCCTTATGGAGTGCATTGTTTAGTTGAAGATGTGCCCACAAATCCTTCCACAAAGAAATGGTCAAACAGAACAGGAGTCATCAAAGGAACCATGGGTGTAAAAGGTCATAAGGCAGTGCCCAGGTGGGTGCCAAGAACATCTTGCAGGCTCTTTGTGCTCCGAGTGGAGCGGGAAA
The DNA here is from genome assembly GCF_054177405.1 of Leptonychotes weddellii. NCBI lineage: Eukaryota > Metazoa > Chordata > Mammalia > Carnivora > Phocidae > Leptonychotes > Leptonychotes weddellii. Next base: position 112,712,155 of record NC_138375.1, read on the forward strand.
AGGTCAGTGTGCTCTGGAATCTTCCTAAAGGAAGTGGGACTTTCAAGCATGTGGGATAAGTTGCGGTGGAACAGCATATGGGGGTGGAGCATTCTAGGGCTTCATAGCTGGCCTCTGGGTTCCAGGTAGAGTGTCCAGGTTGTGCTGCTGTGAACCCCTCCCCCGCCACCCCCCTGCCTGTGGCACCATCAGATGTGCAGTGTGATTGGGTGGCGTGCAGTGCTGCTACCATGACACAGCTCATTGTGCCAAAGGTGTCCGTGGAGGGAAAGCATTTTCTGTGCAGGAGTTCTTCCTCATACACGGCCCATGGCCATGACTCAGCCTCCTGGGAAGACAATTCTGAGCCAGTGAGAGCATTTACTTAAGGAGAAAGGGAATTGTATAGCATAGTCTTTCCAAAGTACATGGCACAGAACCTTAATCAATGAGAAGAATGATTCCGTGGAGAAGTATATCATGTCCTCCTTTCAGATGCTCACAATTCATGTTAGTTTTTTAAGGCTGTGAGAAGTCCTATAGTAAAGAAGCCTATTTAATTTTTCAACGCATTGTTTCCCAAACTTAATGACCATGAGACCTTCCAACATTTTTCTTTTTGGGCATAATTCTTATTAATATCCAGCAGAACCAGTTTTGTGGGGTTTTCTTTGAAAATCTTTGGAAATGCTAAGATTATGTATTTCTGAAGGATTCCCATCTTAAATGCACTTAGCTGTGAAAAGCTCTTAAAAATTGCTTAAAATTTTAGCTTCCAGCTCTGTAAGGACTTGGTAACAAGGAGTCATTCCTGGCAGGTTCTGGAAAGTTGAAGTTTTAGTACATATTTGTTTCTAGTCTCGAGTTAAAATGTTAAGTTCCTTGAGGGCAGCATTGGAGCCTTAACCTCATTTGGGTCAACCCCACAGCTTGCTGAGTACTGACCACATAGTTAGTAGCTACTCAATAATTACTTGCTAATTACTTGATTGAAGATGTTTGGTAAATGCCAAAGAGTTAATTAGTTGAGGCTGGAATCCAGTACTTTGAACTTCCAACCAGAGGCTTGTTTTGCTAGCCAACAAACTCTACATAGGGTCCCCCAGTCTCCTGCTGTCTCCTAAAGCTACCTTAAAACTTACTCAACTCTTTCATTATGCTATTTTCTCCTGGTCCATCCTTCTTGACTCCCTTTCTCCACATTATCATGGATGAAGCTGTGATGACATGGGTGACCAGATGACCAGTTGGAGTTTTTTTTTTTTTTTTTTATGGGAAGCCCTTCTTCCTCAGTTTTATCCCACTACCCACTACACCTCATTGCTTCAGAAGAACATGCAATTTTGATCACCTCTGCTTTGTTCTGCCTATGGGCTTTACTTTAGGAATTCCATCCTGGTGTTAAGTCTGTGGGGAGTGCGGCTGGAAGCATGCTGTTACCAGGGCTGGCTAACAGTTGGCATTCAACTTTTGAGCGCAATAAACATGTGTCACCTACTCCCAAACCTTAATTACGTTCTTATGTATGGACTGACTATGACAGTGTACTACAGGTTTTCACAGTATTGATAGGAAAGATGGCCTTTTGTTGATAGGATTACAATGTAGGCTCTTTATCCTAAGTATCTCAGCTCAGGTTAACATGAATATGATGAAGATCTACTAATTTCTTTTACGGTACAAATGTGTTGGATTTCAGACTAATTGAAATGTGTCCTTTTGTGGCTGTTTGACATTTGAACTTGCAGCTTGCTAGTAAGCAAGAGAGGGCATTGAACAGAACTTGAATGCCTTGGAGGAAAGTTCTTTATTTAAACCCCCACTGGGCTGCATCTGTTTCTGGGTCTGTTCTCTAACCTTGGGAATCAGCAGAAAAGCACCTTTATTTTGAGTATTTCAATCTACCTCCTCCATGGATCAGCATTTCTGTGTTCTCTTTAACTCCAGGAGTCATTTAGCAGCATTATTTATGGAAAAATTGATTGAATTTAATGAAATGGAATGAGAAGGAGTCTTCATTGTTCTAACTGAATGCTTTTCAGTTAGCAATAATTCTTCGGAATACGATGTAATTTTGGTTAGGGGTAGTGTGTCCTATTACGGAAGCCTGTCTTCATGGACAAATCATTAAAATAACCCTAAGCCCCCAAGACACTGCACGTTTGAAGGTCTGGAATATTGAGACCAACATGGGTTTTATTCACTGTTTATGTGGTGGTTTGTAGATCTAACTCAAACCATGGAGGACCAATATATCTGAATTGTGTTTTCTAAATTTAATGTAGCTGAGGATATCGGTCAGTTAGAAATTTACCTGTCTAATCCTGCTTGGACACCATTCTGCCTCCACCACTCCATTTAATGAGCCCAGCATGTGCGGGATATGTCTGACCTCACAGCCTTCCCATGGTCCATTCCTTTGTGTCTGGACGTCTGTTCTCTTGCCCAGCCCTGCCTTTTGCCTGGTTAAATCTTTATTATCCTTTATGTGTCAGCCTGGCTCTCTTCCTCAGGGAAGCCCTAGATGAATCCTGAGTGGATCACATTCTTCCTGCAATTTTACACAATGTCTTCCTCCTCATGGTCCCTGTCAACTTTAATTCAATCATAGTTTATTTCTTTAAAGTCTGTTTCCCCTGCTAGATTATCAGCTTCATGAGAGCAAAGGCATGTCTCTGTTCTTTATTATATTCTCAGGGCCTTTGTGCAGTGCTTGACATGGAGTGAATACTCAAATATTTGTTGAAAGAAGGAAAAAAAGGGTTGCAAACTCATTGTAAAGATTTTGTCTTTTTCACATTGCACTAAGGTTATTTTTAATAATCCCCACCTCCTGGTATTCATGCCCTTGTGTAATTCCCTCCCCTTGAGTGTAGATTGAACCTGGAGACTCATTTCTGACAAATAGAATATTGCAAAGGTATAGGATGCCACTTCTGAAATTAGGTAACAAAGAGAATGTACCTTCTGTCTTGTGCTCTCTCTTGCCCTGTTTGCTTGCTCTGGTGGAAGCCATATTGTAAGCTGCCCAGTGGGAGGCCCAGGCCATGTGGTGAGGAGCTGAGGGAGGCTTCTCACTGCCAGCCAGGGAGGAACTGAGTCCCTTAGTCCAGTTGCCTGTGAGGAACTGGATCCTGACAACCACCATGTGAGTGAATTGGGAAGGGGATCCTCCCTCATTTGAGCATTCAGATGAGACGCCAGCCAATAGCCTGACTGTAGCCTGTGAGAAATCTTGAGGCAGAGGCACTGAACTGAACATGAACAGCACTTGGATTCCTGACTCACAGACGCTGTGAGATCATACATGCTTGTTTTTTAAGACACTGAGTTTTGGGTTAATTTGTTATACAGCCATAGATAACGATTGCATGAATTTTTTCTCTATTAGTTTATTAGATAATATTAATGATAATGGGAACTTAATACACGTCAGGTCTTGTGCTAAATAAACACCTAATACGAACACTCTTATCTGCTCCTCACATTAACTCTGTGGTGTAGGTTCTGTTATTATCTCCAGTTTCCGGATGAGAGTAAGAGAGGTTGAGTAACTTGTTCAAGGTCTTGGGAGAATACAGGTAGTGTGTGTAATCTTGGAGTCTGTGCCACAGGTAGAATATAACCTGTAGTGTCTTTGGGCTCCTTCCTCACCTAAAGACTAGGAGTCTTGGCTGCGTGGGTTTCCAGGACTCAGTGCAGTGGGGTGTGAGACTGTTCAGTATGAGGCCTTGGGCAGTGGCTCATCTGGGACCCTGTCTCTCTAAGGAACTGGAATCAAGCCCCTTTAGGAGAGATCCAGCTGTCACTTTATTTAGGCATGCCCTCTTAATGCTCTGTGAATTAGCATGCTTAGTGTGGAAGCCCACTCCTCTTGTGTCCAAGAATAAAATCCAATCAAGAACAGAAAAGATGGTGGCTTTTGGAATAAAATGAACAGCGTCCATCGTGATTACGGCTTGTTTTTCAACTTCTGCAAGATGAAATTAAATTGAGTAATTGTTTGCACATTTAACCACATGACTCGGTCTGTGGCAGATTGTGGCATTGTGAATATTTTAACCAGTAATAAAGTCTTTTCAACTTATGTTCCATTTTATTTATCTGTCGATCTAAAAATGCAACAGAATGCAAGATGTCTAAGAGAAAAGGTTAATGTTGTGTAAGATCACTATGGATTTAGATTCTGAAGTACCAGGACCTTGTGTTCGGAACTAATTTTGGGTGCAGAATGATTCTAAGCCCTGAATTCTGGAGTTTATGTTCTTCCAGAGAAATTTGAAGACCAGGAGTCCACTGTTGTCTGGTTTTTTGTTTTGTTTTGTTTTGTTTTTTGTCCTCTGGTGTGCCTGTGTATCTCCTGCCTTAGGATTGATTTTTGCCAACTTCTTGAGTACTGTGGAGTTACATCATAATTGCTAATTCAAAGAGATTCGCTTTGAGTGATGGACAAATAACCAGGCATGTACAGATTGCAAATAAGTGTTGGGTATAAAACATATACTAGATGTGTTACTGTATGAAGTGTTGCTTCAGGTAAGACCTTATATTCTAGAAACATAACTGTGTGTCTTTTAGTAAAAACCTCTGACAATTCAACAGAACCTTCCAGATAAACAAGAATCAAGTTTGGGCTCTTAGGAAAAGATCATTTTACAATTTGTCAAAAGTATAAGCTTGTACATCGGTCTTCATGTTGTTATGAAAAGGAATTTGGATGGAACTTGGATTTTATATTCCAAGGCTCTGCATTGCCCACAGTGTTCAGCTGTCATGATTTGAATCTCTCTTCAGCTGTCATGAATTTGGCAGCCTTTTGATGTTGAGATTGCTTTCCATTCTCAATGAGATCACAAGTGAATTAAGTAAGTGTGTTTAATTGGGTAGTCTCTTCAACTCTAAATTTGGAGAATTATGTTTATATTAGTAACTTACATTTTCCTCATGGAAGTATTTTATGAATGTAATCAAATGGGGGGGCTGGGTGCTTATTAGTTACACCTTCTCATTCAGACATGAATCCTAGGTTTTGGTATTACCTGCTCTCTCCGTTTTTTCCATTGGCTTCCAGAGCACTGTTCTCTCATGGTTTCTGACATGGCCTCCCTGGTTCTCTCTGGCTTTTTTTGTCTAGGTCCTGCTCTTCCTCCCAACCTTTTCATATTGGTGATTCTTCGAAGTTCTGTCCTCAGGCCTGTTCTCCCTTTGTTAATTTCCCCTGGATAATTTCATTCACCAGGGAAGTCTTCACAACCACATAATATCTCACGCTCCGAGTATCTGTCTCCAGCCCAGGTCGGAGGTTCAAGACACTGATGATCCAGTTGTACGGTGATGTCTCTACTTGGATGGCCTCTCTCTGATGCAGTTCAAACTCAGTCTGTGTAAAATGGAGCTCCTTTTCCTCCTCCTTCTTGTCGTCGTGAGTGGTATTGCCATTCTTCCAGCCACCCAGGTCTGTGGGCTGGTTGTATTATTCCTAGCTCTTTCCCACCCCATACCTGAGCCTGCCCCTCGTACCTCCAGTGCTCTGAAGGCATCTTTTCTTCCCTGGCTTCATGTCACTGTCTTAATTTAGACCCCTACTCCCTAATTTCTTTCTACACTTTCTTTGAGCCACCTTCTATCTTGCTTCCAGCTCCATATTTCTGAAACCTAAATCTGGTCTTGTCACGTTCCTGCTTAAAATCCCTCAGTGGCTCCCTGTTGTCCTCAAGATCAAGCTCAGATTCTTCCTGTGGGCCACAAGGCTTCTCTGTGATTTGGTTCTTGCTCACCCCTATAATGTCATCCTTTGTCATTCCCTGAATTGTACCCCACATCAGGTTACTCATAGTTTCCCAGACCTGATGTGCCATTTCTTGCCAGGGTGCCTTGAGTGTGCTCTTCCTTTAACCTAGTGGTTTTCAGCTTCTTCCCTCCAGGGGACATTTGTCGGTGTCTGAAGACATTTTTGGTAATCACAACAGGAGGCAGTTGCTACTGGCATCTAGTGGGTGGAGGGCAGGGGTGCTGTTAAATTTCCTACAAAGCATAGGCCAGCCCCACAGTGAATTATCTGGCCCAAAATGTCAAGAGTGCTGATGTTGAGAAACATGACCAAACCACTTGGTGAACTCCGTACCTTGTCCCAGGTCAAGCACAGTCAACCTCTTAAGACTTTGACTAGCTCTGTGACCTTGGACAAGTGATCTAACTTCTCTGTGTCTTGATTTTTCATCTGTAAAATGCAAGTAATAATATGTCTACCTCATATGTATGTTGTGAGGATTAAATGAGTGAAGTGTACGTTAGAACGGTGTATGGGACATAGTAATTGCTCAATAAATGTTACTTGCTAATACCATCATCATTATGTGATCCCTTTAAATTTTTTATTTTTTGACCTATCCAAGCAAAGTTGATCACTCCTTCCTATGTCACATCCAGAGTGTGAGCACCTTTAGGAAATGATCTATAACTTGTTCGTTGCTACATCTCAGTGCCTGGCATAAATTAGGCACGTAATGAATGTTTGCTGAATGAATGAATGATTCCATTTGCATATATTATGTTATAAATTCAGCTCTCCACTGATGCAAAAATCAACAAAATGCTAGCTCTGTTAAACAGGAGCTTCATAAATGTTAGCTATTGCTGTTAATGTATAATTGTTAATGTAATTTAAAATTATATAATATATAATAAAATTATCTGCAGATAGAATTTTCAATTTTCAAACAGTTTTTTCCATTGCAATGTTTTGATGTCATTACTTCAATTTTCAATGAATTTTCCCCAGGAATGTCTTTCCATGTCACATGGCAGTTTTCCACTGGGTGCTGGAGAGCCCCTGTCCCCTGCTTTGATGGGAGTATCGGGTAAGAGGATTGTTAGTTACCTGGCTGAAATGTTGGGATGCTAAGCTCTAGAAACATTGAGTGGAGGTTCAGAGTTTAAGTAGGATTATACCACACTGTGGAAGCTCATGTCATGGGAAATCATCAAACTTCAGGCCAGAACACATTTGCCCTCATGGGAAAATCCTTTCTCCACCTGGAAAATTCCACCCATTCTTCAAGGCTCAGTTCAGCGTCCAATTATAGATTCACCCAGTTCTGTGCATCTAATCTGTGTTAGGCCCTATTTTAGGCCCTAGGGAAGCAGTAGTGAACACAACAGGCCATGTTCTTGGCTACATGTAGCTAATATTCTGGTGGAGGAGTAGGCAGTAAGCAATTGGACACAGCAGATCATTTCTGAGGGTGATGACTACTGATGGGGGGAAGTCTTAATGGTTGGGAGGTCAGGGAAGGCCTTTGAGAAAAGGACATTGGAGCCCAGCCATGGGGGGATGTGGACATAGACCTAGCCAAGCCAAAGGAGCAGCAAATGCAAAGGCCTTGAGGCTGGAATGGACTTGGTGTTCTTAGTTAAGTTTTCTCCTTTTTTGGTGAGTTTTTGCTTTCATATTTACTCTTAATCTGCTTGGTTCATCTCTCTGAAATATTGTGAAGCACACTGCATTGTAACTTAGAGGTAGACATGTTTCTTCCCATCCCTGCTTCTCTGCAGACTCTCTTAAACTTTCAAGAATACTGTATCTGGGGGCGCCTGGGTGGCTCAGTCGTTAAGCGTCTGCCTTCGGCTCAGGTCATGATCCCAGGGTCCTGGGATCGAGCCCTGCATCGGGCTCCCTGCTCAGCGGGAAGCCTGCTTCTCCCTCTCCCACTCCCCCTGCTTGTGTTCCTGCTCTCACTATCTCTCTCTCTGTCAAATAAATAAATAAAATCTTTAAAAAAAAAAAAAGAATACTATATCTGAAATGAGAGCAATTAATGGCCACAGCTAACATGTATTAAGTGCCTGCTTTTACAGTGGTAGACACTGTTCTAAGTGCTTTGCAGGTATTTGCTAATTTAATACAGTAGCCTCATGAGATTGACACCACTGTAATCCTCATTTTTCAGAGGAGGGAACTGAGTCTCAGCCTAACTAACTTGTCCTGGGTCATTCCAGCTGGGAAGCTGCTGAGCTGCGGTTCTGAGCCAGGCATTCGGACCACAAATCTGCCCCTTGACCCTCCAGTGTCCCAGTGCTTGTGGCTTGCGGGAAAGCATCTGACCCAAGGAGGCCTCTGTCACCTAAGTGTGTGAGCTGCAAGCTTGTCCTCTTCCAGGCGCAGAGGCCCCAACAACCTCACTGGCTGCTGCCAGAGCAAGAGGAGGCCCAGTGGACATGGCTACTATCTTCTGGGCCTTTCTGCATCCTGGTTGTTGAGGAGAAATGAGCCATTGGAGGAAGTAACCACCAGAAGAAGGAAGGTTTTTTTTTTTTTTTTTTTTTTAAGATTTTATTTATTTATTTGAGACAGAGAGAGCACAAACAAGGGGAGGAGCAGATGAAGAGGGAGAAGCAGACTCCCCGTGGAGCAAGGAGCCCAACACGGGACTTGATCCCAGGACCCGAGATCATGACCTGAACCGAAGGCAGACGCTTAACTGACTGAGCCCCCAGGGTATCCCGGAAGAAGTTTTAAAACAACATATTCCACCAGCAAAAAATAAGAGCAACTAAAGGTGTGTGTGAGTGCTCAGGGCTAGTGTAGATGTGAGGCGCAGGGGGCAGAGTGCAGGGCCCTGTGGGACCTTCCCATGCCCTCTCACTTTTGCCTCGAGTGAGAAAGAGCAGCCCCTGGCAGGGGTTCCTCGCCTCAGTGGGCCAAGGGTCTTGCTTCCCATTCTGCCCCCATCTCTCTGAGCCTCCGTTCCCTCGTCTGCAAAATGTTGATGACACCAGCCCTGGCCTCACGGGGAGTTTGAGGATCTCGGGAGACAGTGGGATGTGAAAGTGCTTTGTGTGGGATCCAGTGCCATAGAAATGGTCGTGGTTGTTATTATTAGATCACAGACAGGTTTGCCGGAAGAGGTGTCTGAATTATCTGAAGGTTTCATTTATTGTCTCTCCACCTTGTTAGTCCCAGTAAGTGAGCCTTGGCCCCATTTTGCTGTTGCCAGGTTAGGATGAAACTTTATTTATTTATTTATTTTTAAAGATTTATTTATTTATTTACTTGAAAGAGAGAGAATGAGACAGAAAGAGAGAGAGAGCACATGAGAGGGGGGAGGGTCAGAGGGAGAAACAGACTCCCCGCTGAGCAGGGAGCCCGATGTGGGACTCGATCCTGGGACTCCAGGATCATGACCCGATCCGAAGGCAGTCGCTCAACCAACTGAGCCACCCAGGCACCCCAGGATGAAATTTTCTTAAAGGGCAGTTCTGCTTTTCCTAAAGCCTCATTAGAGCCCAGACACTGGAGCAGAACAAAGACGCCGTCCGAGAGCTCGCCGCCGTGACTTGCATGACATCAGCCTGGGTCTTCCAGGCTCTCCTACTTTTGTTGCTGGGCGGGGGGTGGGGTAGTGGGCGGGTAGGGTGGGATGCCCGCGATCTTACCCCTCTCTCACCTGGCTTTCACTCCACAGTAGGGGAGTTGTATTACCAGCAAGATGGTGTTTCAAGGGACTGTCCCCCAAAAGCCACTTTGTTAATGAAGGCATTTCTGGAAGTTTCTTTTCTCACTGACGGTATATTTAAAAAGTTCCCCACTGCTTTCCCCCATTCGATGTGAGCACATACAATGCCCAGCTGCCAACATTTTAGATGCAGATGGTTTAAAAAAAAAACCCCAGAAACTCTAAGGCTCTAGTCTCTTGAAGAGCTGCATCACCATCTTAAACAGGTTTTCTACTCAGAGGGGGTGGCATTTCATGGATCTTCAAGGCATGGATTCGTTCATTAACTATTTCACTTATTTGACAGATATTTGTGGACCACCAACATGTGCCAGGCACTTTTATAGACATGGGAGAGACAGAAGTGAACAAGATGTGAGAAGGTCCCTGCTCCTCTGGATTTTGCCTTGTAATGGGGATGGACCACAAAGCAAACACTTAGCTCAGTTAGATTTCTGACAGAGCTAAGTGCAAATAAGAAGATGGCGCAGTGGGGTGGCAGGGGAATGAAATAGGTGAAGGGAATGAAGAGGTGCAAACTCCAGTTACAGGATAAGTAAGTTACAGGGATGAGAAGTACAGCATAGGGAATGTCGTCAGTAATATTGTAATAACAGTACATGGGTGACAGCTGGTGACTGCACCCCCCATGCTGAGCATTTCATAATGTATATTAATGTCGAGTCACTGTGTTGTGCACCTGAAACTAATAGAACACTGGCAACTATACTTCAGTAATAACAATTAAAAAAGACGATGTGGCGAGGTGATGAGGTAGGTGTGCAGGTGATTTGCACCTCTTGTAGGGGCACAAAGCTTGGAGTGGTCGGGAAGGTCTTACAAAAAGGGAGGAAAGCTGAGTGGAGGCAGCTGTGTTAAGATGTGGGGAAAGGCATGCTTAGGTGGAGGGAGCAGCAAATGTGGAGGTCCAGAGACGGGAATGAATGCGGTGCAGTTGAGGAATGAAAAGAAGGATGTCTGGAGTATATTAAGTGGGTAGAAGTGTGGTGGGATTGCCAGGCAAGGCTTTGCAGATCATGCAGAACCCCTTAGCGGGTATAAGGAATTGAATTTTATTTGAAATTAGAGATGACTTTTGCCTCAAGTTCAAGTGCAATAGGTGGAAACCCCCAGAGTGAACTTGCCTAGAGAGTCTTTGTGATCCTGTGTTACCTGCCTCTGAATTGGACACAGTCATTGTTGTCCTCCCCTTGTCTGCAGGATCTGCCTGGACCCTTAATCAGCTGGCTGAATGGACAAACTGGCTTTGTTGTAGTGTTGGGGCGTGTGGGGAGGGGTAGGGAGTAGCTGCTGAGTTCTATTCTTTCATTCCTCTCTGTCCCCTGAGTGCACTAGACAGGTTGATCCTTTACTTGTCCTTGACCTGCAAGAGTCTCTCTAGGGGCTTTGCCTCCTAGGGGCCGACTTCTCTTCCAGGAGTATGGTTAAGCAGACAGGGTAGGAGGTTCAGAAGAATCATAGTCCGTAACCTTCTCAGCCCTGTAGATGCACGAGCTAGGCATCTCGGACGTCTGGAGCCTTCGTGCATTCTCCATTGTAGGCTTCCCCTACTCCAGACCATCTGGCAGGCTGCTCCATATTTATCTTCTATATTGTCTTTAAATGTATCTGCTTGGGTGCTTTCAAAGACTGCCCACTCCTAATGGATTAAATCCACACTTTTTAGCCTGACCTTCAAGACCCTTTATAATTTAATCCTACTGACTCATCTTTCTCATGCTCCTGCACAGATTCTCTCCCCTACCAGATTTATGTGCAGTCTCTAAATACTGCTTGTACTTTCTGCTCTCGTGCATTCATGCTTGCCAAACCCCCCTCGTGGCACACCTTTCCGTTGTCCTAACACCCCCAGTGCACCTTGAACTTCCACTTCCAAACCTACTCCTCCAGGAAGCCTTTCTTGATTGCTTTAATTCCTGAAGATATTTGGTATACCTATGAATGGTGCAAGTGCTTACCATTTTCCGCTGTAATAACTCACCAGGTGGTTATTTTTCCTTTTTGTCTCTCCTGAAGGGAGCAGGTGTCTTATTGTTGATGTTGATAAAAACCTCAGGGATGATAAGAATCTGTGAATAAGTTGGAAACCACACACATCTTCAGGTCAGGGTGGAAGTATATTCCGGATGAAGCAGTCCCGAAAGAGGGGTGGCATCATTTAAATTTCCAGGCGGTCTTGGTCAGCTCTTAGAGAGTTTCCAAAAGGAATCCCTTGCTGTCATGTCTCCTCAGAACTCCAGCTGTGAGGAATGATGCTTTATTTTACCTGTTATAGCCTTGAATTAGCTTCTGTCTCTGTAGAGTGCAAGGACACCTTGCTCTTGGGACCACTTCTTCACCGATAGGAAAACCCACTCCCCTCCCCCAGGGCTTTGGAGTTGGAGGTGTCCTTTTTCATCTGAGAAGGGAGGTCAGGTCTAGGGATGGTTGGGCCTGGTCACAGGGACAGTCTTGTTGCTTCGGGCATTTATTTGAAAAATGTTGTTGTCTCAGATCTCGAAGAGCTTCCCCTGCCCTTGAGTTCAGTAATGAGTCTTGTGTTAGTTCCTAGGAAACTGCATGACTTAAACATCCACACCCACTCACCTTGAGTCAGAATAGGGTCCTGCTTGTTCAACAGCCGGTCACCAGCATGCTCATCCAACCCAGGGCTTTTCACCTGGGGCTGCCTGCTCAGAGCTGCTCACACACTCCTGTGTGTGCAGCTTCCCTGAGAAAACCAGGAGGGATAAATACTCTTTCCACTTTGTGTGTTTTCTCTTTCCCTGTGGGTAAACGTCATTTCAAGTAAGCACAACCAAGCTGGTAGTCTACCCTTAGGGTCTCAGAAGGTGGTAAAGCCGTCCAAATCAGCTTCCTCTCTTCCTCATTTTGGCATGTGTTCCTGTAGCATGGGGGCTAATCGGTGTATTTTGTTTGATGGTCAAGTGCTTCCCTTTTGTACGCAGGTCACATGTGTTTTCTCCAAGGGACAATATGATGTACTCAAGAATGCTAGATGCTTCCCTATTTTTATTGGTAAAAGCTAAGAATCAGGAAAGGGAACTCTTACCCCAGGAGAAATTTAGATGGAAGAAAATGAGATATTTGAAGAACAGAAATGTTTCCTAAATTTCATAGCATAAATTCTTACCGTGAAAACTTGACTGAAGGCCAGATTCACTGGCTTTTTCAAGAATGGCTTATTTTGCAAAGTTAAGGCATCCAGGGCCAAAGATGTTACCCCAGGCAATACTTAATGTTTTCTGTTTTTTAAAAAAATGGTTTCTCTTTTTACAAAGTAATATATATTTGTTGTGGGAAATTTAGGAAGTATAGGCAACTCTTTTTTTTTTTTTTTTTTCCCCTGAGTCTCTTCCATGCTGATCAAGACAGTGTGATCTGGGAGCCATTTTTGGAAATGATGACCAAAGCTGTGGCTTCTTCAGGAATGTTTTGCTGGCCCAGTGCATATGTCTCAAACTTCCAGTAAAGTGTGTCTGTTGACATAGGCTTTGCCGGGTACAGGTCACCCATGGCTTGTTCCTTCTGAAATGTACTGCCTGAACCCATCAGTGAGGGTTGAGCCAGTCTAGAATGAGGCATCACTGGAATGATGATGCTTAGTCCCCAAAGAAACAATCTCTCCCTAGAAGCCACGTCAGCATTTCTCTGGGTACCTGCCTCTGTTTCTTGGCATGCACAGATTACCACTGTTTTCTTTATTTTCAGTAACCACTGAACAGAAGTGAGTCATTTCTGTGGATTTTCTCATCTTGTGTCCTTTGGTTTATCCCCCACATGAAGCTCCCACTTGGTTTAGAACTGAAGGAGATTTATGTTGTTTGAGGAAAAAAATCCCTCTTTTTGTTTCTCTGAGATAATTAGAAAAGCCAACCCATTCCTGTTGAAATAACAGGAATGTGGTAATTCTGAGTGTGCTTTTTAATATTTGCATCTCCAGTGTCTTCCACACGATTTAGCCCATAGTAGGTACTCACACTCAAAAGTTGGCTAATTAAATTGCTGAATTAAATGCTCACACAAACTTACTGATTAATTTCCTTGATATACGGCTTGCATCACTGTGTGATGACTATGGCAACTTTTTCTGGAAGGAATAGTCATTCCAGGGTATGAGATTTGAGTAGTTTTTTGATTCTTGATATGGTTTTAACAGTCTCTGAGTGGCATTGAGTTGAATGCCAGGAACTGCTCATACTCTCCCACTGTCCTGTACTGACATGACTCATTTGTCTCCTGACCCTAGGAACATTGTATTCTGCTCAAGCTCATCCTGCATGGATAGACTTTATCTAAATTCCAATCCATGCCAGCACAGCTTCCACTTCATATCATTCTGCTCCAACCCATCCATGTCTATCTTCTCTTTGATCTTCCTCTGAAAAATTCATGAGGACCTCTGCAGGTACCTGCTCATATGTGGGTTTTTGCTCAGAATCAGCCATATGTGAAACTCCTCCTTGATAGTGAAGTCTCATCTTACCTAGTGATTTCCCTGTCAATGAGTTGCTCTCCAATTTCAATTTCCTCTCTCCTGGATATCAAGCTAAACTGAGAAGCTCTAGACCATTAAGTGGACTGGAAGACACTGTGACCAAACTACTTGGGACTTGTTTCATATTTATTGAATAGTCTCTTGAAACAAAGGTTAATATGCCCACTAGCAGATGTGCAGTAGTTGGTAGTGTGTGTTAACAATGAATTTCTTCTGTAGATGTTAAGCTATATTATATTGAAGTAACATATTTGGTATCATTATTATAGTCTCAGATAAAATTTATACAAATTTCCCATTGTATTTAAGTGGACAATTATTGTTTGGGTCTACCATGGTATCCATTAAAGACTTCTGTTTTAGTTCCTATAGATCATTACTTTACTGGTTATGGATTTTTGCCACCATCACTCATTATTAGCTCCTTAAGGACAAGAACAGTCTCTTTTCATATCATTCCCAGGGGTGATAATTATGCTAGAACATAATTTCTGTCCATTAGTGTTTGTTGATTGAATAAATTAATCAAAAGTCTTAAGCTGGTCAGAACATGGATGACTGGATATGAAGATACTATCTGGGATCAAGGGTTACTGAAATTCTTTAGCATTTCATATAGCTGGAGAATCAGAGGGAAAGTATAACAGGCACATTGCATCTCAAATTATCAGAAGGGGAGAAGAAATCATTCTATTAGTAAATATTAAAAGATATGCAAGCAGCTACATAAATTGTGATGCATGAATTATTGGTTATGTTAGTTTTGTAGTACTATAACATCATATTTTTCTCTCTTGTCAAAAGGAGAGCTAAGAACACTGCTTTGGGCAGTCTTACCTGATGCCAGTCTTGTCTCCTGATAAGTAGTAAGAGGATCTGAAGATTAGGGGAAGCAGCTGAGCACCAGGGAGCAGTGACGATCAAGGACCATGCATAGCAACCAAGGTTGCTCAGGCTCAGCCTCTGGCCTGTCTGATGTGTGTATTGTCTGTATGTATATGTCTGTATGTCTGACATGTGACTGATATGGTGTATTAAATTAGACTGGGAAAATAGTATCTGAATTCTAAGCTGTAAAGAAAGTTGGTGGTTGGCAGAAAGGAGTGATCCCATTTTTATTTCATTTTATTCATTCATTCATTCATTCATTCATTCATTCATTCATTTTAGAGGGGGTGGGCAGAGAGGGGCTGAGAGAGAAGGAGAGAGAGAATCCTAAGCAGATTCTACACCCAGTGTGGAACCTGACGTGCATCATGAGCCTAAATCCAGAGTCAGGCTTAATTGACTGAGCTACCCAGGCACCACAGAAGTGATCCTATTTTAAATACAGATGCTGAAGCTTCTCAGATTTTGGGTCTGCAGGTCTTAGAGACAAGGAGCAACCTATTGTGGACTACATCAGCACAAACACCCATGAACAAATGGTTTCTACCATTCAGAACATCTCAGGACTATGACTTGGACTGCCATTTCTCTAGTGTTATCTTTACTTAGACTCCATAAAGCAGCTCTTCTTCCCATATACCCTGTTAGGCCAGCATGGCCCCTGTCTCCTGGGAGACATGTTGGATATTCTGAGGGCAGCTAGCTTGGTTTGATTCAGGCAGCTTGGTATCTGTAGTGCTGCCCTGGAAACAAAACCATTTGTAAGGAAGGATCCTTCCTTCTTGATGAGTCACTGTGGGACAAGTCCCTTCACCTCTTCTAGTATTGTAGCCCTCTCATTTGAAGAAAATAACTTCTTTATTGTCCTTAAAATAAAGTGATATCTGTCAGTAGACCCAGATCTTTCAAGGAAAAATGCTCTGGAGGATGATAGTGAAGTAGTGTTATGATGATGAAAAATGGGTACATTCTCTTGTGTGAGGCACAAAGTCTGTTGTTAAATGCTTCACAAGTTGCCTTCGTTTCTTCTCAGTTCCTAGTTGAATGAACTTACTGTACAAGGATTTAAGAACTGAACATGCATCTGAAGAAGCCCTTTAAGACAATGTATGTCTGGTTTGGTGTTAAATTTAATTCGGAAAGAAGAGTCCATTTTCTCATGTATTATTTTCTCTGGGTTAAAAAAGAGGAACAGATAGATTTCTGCTTTATCTTCAAGTGTTCCAAATTATGTGTGACAGCTTTTCAAAAAGCTGGTATCTAAAGGCAAAAAAATACACTCTTTGCATATATATGATTTGACAGCATCCTTGGCCTGGGATTGAGAAGATCTGTCATTTATTGCTGTAATTCAGCAATTGTGATTAATTGTTCAAGGGCCTTCATTGTACTTTGCCAAAACAAAATTAAGGGAAAACAACATTCTCATCATGCAAATCATATAACTTTCATGTTTATTAATGCTTCCATGGAGGAATCAATATCCACTTTTCATTGAGAGTACTAATCACTGCGAACCCCTCTCAAACATGGCTGGGAGAAATAATTCTGAATTTTTCTAGTGGACTCCCTTCATTACCCCCAAAAGTTAAATCTCTTCCCCTACCCCCTAACCCCTGCCCCGTCCCCAGCAGGCTGTTGAGATGCTTGTGTGGATTTATGGGGATGTGACATTTTCTTCAGAGTCTATTGGTCATTTAAAAGAGATTAAAAAAAATTTTTTTTTAACTAGGCTCCATGCCCAATGTGGGGCTTGAACTCATGATCCTGAGATTAAGAGTCATATGCTCTACTGACTGAGCCAGCCAGACACCCCAGTCATATCAAAGAGATTTTCAGTGCTCTTTCATGTGATTGTTATTGAACCACATCTAAGCAACAGCTCAGTGATCCTCTGAATATGTTTTCCACTTTCCTGGGTATTTTGGAGGGCCTTTGTAGTTGACTCAGAATTTGCCCTGCTGGTGCCAGAGTTGGATAGAAACAACTGTCCTCTTAGACCTGGCTTTCTGTCTGTTACTAAGTTGTTATCAGTGCTCATCTAGGCCAAGGTTTTGCTTGTCAGATAAGCCAGTCTCAAGTTGTGCAGACTGGGCCACATTGATAGAGATGAAATGGTGCTATTTTTTGTTCTGAGAAGCTTTGTCTTCACTCTTCTCACCTACTCTTTCCTTGAATATAGTGGATGGCCTCAGAGTTTTTGTGTTTCTTCATCCCCCCCAAACCCCCGATCCTGGTTAATGTCTGTCTTCTCTGCTTGCTTGTGACATCTTCATGCATCATAATATTGATCATTGGGGAGCATGGTATATGTTTGTGTTAATCCATGCACAAACAGCTAAATTTAGTTTGGAGAAGTGAAACCCAGAGGGTAAGGGAATGCCACTGCAGTCACAATAGATTTCTAAGACCTTGATTTTTTTGTTAACGTTCTGTTGCCTCCCCACCCCTCACCCCATGTTGTCTCCCAACAAAACAAGGCAAAATAAAACACACAATGATGTCTTGATTCCCTCTCTACTCCCTAATTACATCATTGTCGTGATGTAGAGGTTTCTGGTACAGTAGCAAGATTACCCAGTAAGGCTCCTCTGAACTGTCCATGGTGCTGATAAGCTTACTATAAACTAATCTTGAGCAAGAACACAGCTTTAGACGGAATGAAACCTTTTGCTTCTTGAACTTAAAGCTTTAGATTCTCATGGTTAGGTTTTGTCATACTGAAAGAAGTAGAGAATTGAAGATAGTCATTGTATTAGTTTGAGTCAAAATAATGGTGTTCGCTTTCAGTACATTGATATTTTGGGCCCAAGTTCTCTTGGTCTTAGTTATTGGGAGGATTTCTCACTTGTGGGCTGTTTTGGGAAGATATAGCTCATGTTTTTATTTTTCCTTTCTTGTAGCTACCCCAGAGGATCACAGAGAGCACACAGGGAATTGACAATTATTTTTAATGAGAGGTGTATGTGAAGCAGCTTCTCATTCTGAATTCCCTGCACTGCTTTTTAGTGGAATCAGGGGGTTTGGGGATGTGTTTCTGGAGCTGTTTGCATTGACAGTGAATTCCATAATCACTTTCTGGTGGGACCAAATGGGCTCTGGTTTTGAGTTTTATTTCAGAAACATGCCTTATTTTCCTAAGCAAAACAACTACTTGTGACATTTGAGGCAAACAGAAGCCCTCTAATATTTGTCTTTGGTTTGAAAGAAGGTGAAGAACACAGTAAGGTGGGAAGGGATTTAAAAAGCCAAATAACCTCCATCTTCTCTTTTCTTAAAACTCAGATTCATGGGCTTGAAGGTATCCTGGATTCATAGGCTACTAGTGCCCTAGAAGATTGTCAGGAAACAAGGGAAATCTTTTCCACCCACATCCCTGTAGTATTTTGATAGCAGCACCAGGATCAAAAGTGGAATGTATAATTGAGTATATACATACACACATATAACTGAGTATATACCTATATATATAATAGTCATATATATATAATAATCATATATATATGATTTATAGCTGTGCCTTCATAGAGCTAACAGTGCAGTAGAAGAAACAGACATAGGATAAATAATTGCCCATGTACTAAGGATGCCATGTAAGCAGAGTGAAGCTTTGTGTTTGCATCTGAAATGCTAGTCATAACAATACAAATGCCACTGTCAGAAGTATGCCCAGGGAATTTGTTGTTGTTGTTATTTTTCCATAAAGAATTACTATATGAGTATTGAATGGGGCACGTTAGCCATGCATATTACAGTCTCGATTATTAGGACGTCTGCTAGATACATCCGAATTAAAAAGGGGGAGTTCTTCCAAAATTATTACGTTACAAACCTCGACTCAAATCCACTTTTACTGTTTTCCAAATATGGATACACAATAGCTAACTCAAATGGGAGAAAGGATAACTAAATCATTTGGGAGTCAATGAGTCCCACCCTTTCAAAATGACAGTTTCATAATAACTTGGCAAAGCACACGATTTTTTATTTATTTTACTCGGTGCAACAGTAAGCCTTCAGGATTGATACAAAAATATATTCTCTTGGCAAAAAGCTCTTCTAATCACAATACTATTGTTGTGATAAAAACACACAGCACATGGTGGTAAGACGTACTTACAAATGTAGATCATTAGGTTTTGGTTTATTTTATAAAACACGTTTTTAAGGTTCTCTACTGGTTTGTGGTCTAAAATAGGCAATTATTACTGTATTTGAAATTATCCTAATCTGTAGTAGAAAACATACATGCATATTTACTGAGCTAAAACATTACAGGGCTCACTGAAGGAAACTAATATAAATGGATGAAGCAAAAAACTGGATGCTGCTGGCACCATTTCGTACAAACCAGAATTAATGTGCTGCCATAGGATTAAGACTTCGAATGGAGTCATAAAATGTATGTGCAAGACCAAACACAGTCTGAATGGGCTAAATCCATTTTTTTTTTATTTCTACATAGATCAAGGGAAAGAGGTTTACCAAGATGATGCTTGTTAAATATTCAAATGAGAGCCAGATCTCAGTGGGTGTTGGAGGGAAAGCACATTAGCTGGATTAGTAAAGATTTTTCATTTTATGCAGAGGTACATTTCAAGAGTCTGTTTATGCCTAATGAAATTTGTCTGTGTTTATTGTCACTAAAAAAGGAAGGAGAAAAGGAGGTGACAGATGTCCTCCAAAATTGAATATGTTGTAAAAAGTACCATGAGAGCATTGAGTTCACCCCTGCGAAGGCTATAACAGGAGCTTGGGGCAACACTGAAAATGCATATTGTGAGAAGTTCCTCAAAAAAAGAAATTCTTCCTTGTGCTGGAGTGCTGGGGGTAATCAGAGCTGGAATGGATCAAGCATGGATTCTGACTGCAGGGAGCCTGCAGTATAATAAGGATGGTACGTAAATCAGGAAGAGGGTGGCATTCTGTTGTAGAATAAGAATCAAGGAGAGAGAGGGGACCTGGCCCCTGGCCTGTGCTTTCCTAAAAGATTTAACAGTCCTAGGCAGGGTGAGTCTGTTCCTAGATTGGTCCAGGGTGAGGCTTATCAGCAGCTTCAGAACAACAGAGTTGCTGCATTGGGAGAGAGTCAGGGGCTTTGAGCAAGAGGATGCTCCGATTATCCTTGCCTTGGTGGGATTAATCTGGCATGGGCAGGCAGGGTAGATGAGTGATAGAAGGGCCTGGAGGAGGGGAGACTAGCTTGCGGGGAGGGGTATTTTATTAGGCCAGGTGAGAGAGAGAGAGGTAGAGCGGCCACACTGGGGATGGAGAGGGAGATATGGATACAAGATCTAAATAGAACTGGAAGTGTGTGGCAGGTTTCAGTGTGAGGGGCTCATGAGCAAGAGGGTCTCTGATTCCAGGCCCAGGTAATGGGGAAGATAGTGGGGCCATAATCAGGAATAGGAAGAACTGGTTTGGGAGAAAAGCTGAAAGCCGTGAAATAGGGAGCTCAGGACTGTGTACATGATTTGCAGTGGCCGGTGAGAAATTGAAATTCACGGCCTGTTCAAAAATTAAGAATTTAAAGATGGTGACAGCAGAGTATGGTCCTTCCAAGCCTGGGGCCCTGTATCAATGCACTGGTCACTAACCATGAGGGCAGCCTTGATTGAATCAGAGGTGCTAAATTGTGCGTGCCCTTCATGCCCTTCCTGGGTATCTGCTGCAGTGCCTGGGAAAGCTTGAGCAAAGGACCAGGGCAGGCTTGCATGCAGTGATGCAGGATGCCACAGGGTCAGGACCGAGGCTGAGGGACAAGAACCATAGCAATCTCTGAGTGGAACTTGTTGGTGATAAGCTCATTATCAAATGTGATTAATTCCTCAGAATGTTGAGGAGACTGTGGTCCTCCCATATTTACCTCAGTTGAAATTTGAATGAAAACTATGGAAGTGGAGGCTTTTTAGAAGGTGCCCAGTGTCTTTGCTCTCTCCATGAATCTCGAACTCCCCAGGTGGATGGCTTGATGATTCCCTGGGCATTCTGGCCTCCTGGGAAGCAGATACTAACTTGTTTTTGTTTTTGTTTTTTTGTTTTTTGAATGTCTACTATGCTTGTGTTAGACCCACTCCTTCTAGAGCATGTTCATGAATGCTACCTTATTGAATCCTTTGATATGAGCATTATTAATTCATTCTACAGGGAGGAAAACTGAGGCATAGAGAGGCAATCCACTAAAACCCCATAGCCAGTGGTTGGCAGAGCCCATCTCTCCCCGTGGTGCTGTCCTTTTTTGTTGGCCATGGAAAAACACAGGCTGCTCAAGATCTGTTTAAAAGTTGTGGCAGGGGATGTCTGGGTGGCTCAGTCGGATAAGCGTCTGCCTTCGGCACAGGTCATGATCTCAGGGACTGGGATCAAGTCCCACATTGGGCTCCCTGCTCAGTGGGAAGTCTGCTTCTCCCTCCCCATCTGCCCCTCCCCTCTGCTTGTGTTCTCTCTCTGACAAATAAATAAAATCTTTAAAAAATAATAAAAGTTGTGGCAAACTCCTGTGAAAACTATCTTCTGAGGGAACCGACTGGTTTTTGGATGCAGGGCCAAGAGGAGAGGCTGAGAACTTTGTGGAGTTGGAAACACGGTCAGGTGGCACCCATCTCTGACAAACTGGCCCAGTGAGGGGGCCTGTAGTCTGCTGGAGGAGACTGGCTCTTTTTTGTCTGACTGGGCACAAGTTTTGAGCCTTTGGGTTGGTTGAGGAGAAATCATTTTCCTCTGTGTGGTTTGTGATCATCCAGCAGACTGGAGGGGGGCGGGCAACAGGTCTTCCAGATGTCCCAGGGACCAAAGCCAAGCCTCTCCTTCCTGGCTTCTTAGCTGTCCCAATGCCTTGCAGCAGGGCCTGAGGGAGGGAGAAGATTGGGAGGTTGTGGAAGGGACATGGGCCCCTGAGTGGAAAGGGCTGTCTCCTGTCCCCTGGCACCCAGCTGGTAAGTTAGCGGGAACAGGCTCAGGCCAGATTCCAGCTGCATGTCAGACCCCCCCACCCCCCAGCACCCCGTCCCTGGAAGGCCATGGCTTTTCTGAAAAGGGACTCTGCTTGATCTGAAGGAGGAACGTGAGGAGGGGCTGGAAAGTCAAGCAGATGCCGCGTGCGGGCTGTGTTTCTACCAGGTGTCTGCTAAGCCTGGGATGTCAGAACAACAGAGAACCTGCTTGTGTTGGAATCCGAAATCCATCATTGAATTAATTCTGAATTAGTGGTTCCAACTGGCTGACAGGAAAAACATGCCCTTAAGGATATTGCTGTTTAAAAACTGAAAGTTCAAGGAACTCTCAGTTGTCAAATTTCA
Organism: Leptonychotes weddellii; assembly: GCF_054177405.1. NCBI lineage: Eukaryota > Metazoa > Chordata > Mammalia > Carnivora > Phocidae > Leptonychotes > Leptonychotes weddellii. Next base: position 112,734,333 of record NC_138375.1, read on the forward strand.
AAACAGGTCTGATTTTTTTTTCACTCACACATGAACTCAGCTGTATTCCGTCTGCACCTGGTGGCTGTGCCTGGTGGGAAGGGGTCTTCTCGTCCCGGCGCCCCTGGCCCAGGCACACAGTGGCGCCACTGGTCTCCGTTCAGCTGTTTGGGATCTCACAGTTTGCGCTTCACAGTGGAATTCTTTGGTCCAACTTTCCTCCCCCTGAGGGACCTGCTGAAACCGCCAGGTTTCTAATGAGATGCTGCGAGAGAGAAGGGGCTGGACGCTGCCTGCTCACAGGGTGACCGCCTCTCTCTGGCACTAATGTGAGGTCAGGGGTAGTTCTTTTTCAGATACTTGTAAACTTGGGCTTATTTTTTTTAATACCCATGCTTAAGGTATACTTGATATTAGAGACCGAATGTGAACAGTAGGAAAAACCAGGCATTAGGCCGCTGGGCTTTTAAGCCCTAGCCAGATTATATCCTACACCTTGGAGTTATTAATGTTGCTGGCTGGCCTTACAGAGGTGTGTGAAGTTTATTTAGGACTTTTCTTGCAGGCTTAGATTGAATTCTCATCACTTCTCCCAGTTCTCGTCATGCTATCCAGGTATGGGCAATCAGCCTGTATGGGCAATCAGCCTGAATGGGCGAGTAGGGTTGGTGTAGGGAGACATTTCCACCTGTGGGTCTTAGATCCTGCGTGAGGCGGTGGCTGGGGTGGGGGGTGTGTGTCCTCTGTGGGGTGATTTCTGTAGCTGCATATGCTTGCCAAGCTTTGCTTGTATTATCTATATATGTTAGTAGATGCAACTGATGTAATGAAACACCCATTTATTTTAAAACGACTCTGAGTTACTAGTAGCTTTTTTGTCACCCTACTTTTTTTTATTTTAATTTTATTTTTAATTTTTTGTTCTTGTTGAAAGGAGTCTCCTTATAGAAGCAGACACCAGGTAGGGGACTGCTGGTTTAGGGGAAGGCCCACTAGGTCGTGGGCTGGCCCATGGATGGCATGTTTCTGGTAGCACCATGATATCATCTGTGTGCAGTCTTCTTGCTGATGGAAGGTCTTTCTCAGATGTTGCCTTCCTTCTCTCCACTGTAGGTAAGAAGGAGGGATGGTTTATATGAGACAATAGTAAATGAATTTTTCAACTGACCTTTTGGTTTGGAACAGTTGATGAGATTCTAACTTAAAAGAATCATCGCCACACTTACTCACGTTCATGGCAGCATTATTCACAGTAACCAGGAGGCTCAGTGACCCTGGTGTTTATTGATAGATGAATAGATTAAAAAATGTGGTGTATCCGTATAGTGGAATATTATTCAGCCTTAAAAAGGAAGGAAATTCTGGCACAGGCAGCAACATGGATGGACTGTGAGGACATTTAAAAAAAAAAAAAGCCAGTCACAAAAAAGACAAGTACTGTATGATTCTGCTTAAGTGAAGTACCAAGAGGAGACACATTCATAGAGACAGGAAGTAGAATGGCGGTTGCCAAGAGCTGGGGGCAGGGGACATGGGGACTAGTTGTTGAATGGGTGTAGAGTTTCAGTTTTGCCATGAGAAGGTTCCAGAAATTGTTGCCAAAACAACGTGAGTAGGCTTCATACCACGGAAACTTACAATTAAAAATGGTTAAGATGGCAGATTGTATGTCCCATTTTTTTTTTTTAAACTACAATTTAAAAAGTACCATCACCTTTCTGAGTCTCTAAGCCATGTTGACTTCTGTGGGTCTTTCATCTTGGCCCTGGTGTTGGCACATTCCCAATTTTCTCTTATCTGTGCATCTCACATACCTTCCTCCTGTGGGAATTCCTCAGAATCCAGGTTAGACTGACTTTGGGATCGCTAACCCGTGGCATTCTCCAGAAACCAAAGGGAATGCTGCCTTCCCCTCTGGGTCCCTCCTGTGGTGGTTGCTGCTCTTCATCTCTGGGTATCATCTGTAATCCGCTTCTTCCTGGCCCAGCTGCCCTCTGGAGATCCAAACATCGTGTTGTTTTCTGCAGCTGCATTGATGAGTTGTATCATTGTTTTGGTTTAATTGCAGTCTCTCTGCTGCTAACAAATTTATACAAAGTATAGCAGGAAGAAGGTCTTTGGGTACTTCCATGTCCCCAACAGATAAAATGTTTTTTTTTTTTTTTTTTCCCTGCATCATTTGAATTTTTTACTGCTAATAAATGCCTGGCACTGTTTTTTGGTGTGATATTTAAGTCCAAAGGGATATTGTGGAGCCTGCGTCTACATAATTTAACTCAGAACATAGAATTTTAGTGCTGGCAGGGATCTTGGAGAGTTTTTACTTCAGCTTTCTCATTTGATAAGGGAGGAGTTTGGGGTCCTTATTAGGGAAGTGGTAATAGTGGAGCTGGAACTAGGTCTCGGTCCCAGTTTGTATTGTCAGCTCCTTCTCTTCCTTGAGGCACCCTCTTGGAATTTATAAAACTCTATTTAGTGCCAGGATCTGAAAGCCATTCATTTCGGAGCATATTTCTATTAGCTCGAAGTGATTGTGTGCTGAGTCCGTCAGTGGCGAGAAGTGGGTGTTGCCTTGCTTCAGGTCCTGTGTGGGATGCCCTCCCTTTCCCCAAGAGAGGTGCTTCTGATGCCATGTGCGCAAGTCAGCATTTGAACTTAATGCTTCCAAGGGGCTAGCTCTTAGAGGATGGCTGCATTGAATCATTTTGAAAATGGAAAACTTGCATCACATGAAAAAATTCACCCTTGAATTAACCTTTCTCGGGAAATAATGTTAGCATTCACCTTTTTTTTTTTTTTTTAAAGGTTTTACTTATTTGACAGAGAGAGAGACAAGGAGACAAGGAGAGCTGGAACACAAGCAGGGGGAGTGGGAGAGGGAGAAGCAGGCTTCCCACGGAGCAGGGAGCCTGATGCGGGGCTCGATCCCAGGACCCTGGGATCATGACCTGAGCTGAAGGCAGACACTTAACGACTAGGCCACCCAGGTGCCCCTGCATTCACCTTTGACTCCCTCTTACTTTTACTTACTCCGACATGGATAATGTTTTTCAGAGACCTTGTACGTTTCTTCTTAAGAGTTTTGATAAGCTTCCTGAGACTCGGAGGCAGCCTCTAGCTCAGGCCCAGTGTGCAGGAGGGACCCTTTACATCTGGTTGTATGGAATTTAAGTAGACGGTTCCCAGGGTTGAGGAAAAGGTATGGTCACAGATAAAACACAGCTTCCTTAAGCAGTGTGAATAGTGTTTTGTAACTAGATAGAATTAACCCTGTAGGGTTTCCTGGTGAGATTTGGTCTCAGTTCTGAAAAATGGGCAGAAAATTGATGAAGACAACTCTAGCAGAGGAAAAATAGCATACTTAGGGGAAAGGGACTATGGAGAGAGGAGACAGAAAAGCAAACTGGCCAGGGTGGAGGTAGGCAGCAGACTTGTCCCACCATTTATAGGAGTGGGACCCTCAGGGGCTACTCTGTCCTGAAGCCTGCTACATGGTATCCGTCATGGACTGAGCTGGGGATGGGCCCTGGACCCAGGCTGGGCCACTCTGAGTCACTTTCCTGGGATGTGGACTGGGAACTGGGAAAGGGATTTGCATCACTGTGTCTGTGTCATGGTAGTTGGACGGCTGGTACCTGCCCGGAGGTCAGAGAAGGCGGAGGAGGATCGTTAGCAGAGGGAGAGAAGAGCTGTGAGAATAGGTATGGTGCCTTTCTGCTCGCTGGGACCCAGCCCTGTCCTCAGACCTGGCTGCAGCCCTGTGTGCCCCCTTCAGTGTTCCTGTGCTTACATTGTAGGTAGTCCTTTTCTCCTTAGCTCACCTCTGAGCTTGACTGAGACTGGCTTGGTTATTTGTACCTAAAAAGGTGTTAAGGAATAGAGGGAGCCTCCAGGAGAGGAGCTACAGTTCTGGTTCCATCTCACAAGCTTGTTGGAGAGGTCTGGGTTTGATCTCCTTGGAGGCCAGTTCAGTGGTTGGTCCTAGTGTGCCTGGGTCAGCTTGTCACCTCTGCTGTGACTCAGCGCCCCCATCTCATTTGGACTCAGCACCAAGGTAGGGGCTCATTGGTTGGATGCTTACGTATTTGTTGGGTGGATCTGCATGTGTCTGCACCAGACATCGCTGTCACACACGGCTGGAGTCCAGCAGGAGCATACAGGTGGAGCCCATGTGACAGGGCTCAGACAGACGTTGTGTGTCAGTCCCTGGAGGGGAGAGAGGGTGGGAAGTCCTCAGTGCGTTGGGGGGAGCAGGGAGCACATCACAGAGGAGATGCCGTGGGAGGGGCAGTGCAGAAACTTTTGTCATGGTCACTGGGGACAGAGGTAACAGGGCATGCCAGGTCAGAGAGAGAATGACCCTTGGGAAGAGGTTGAGAACATCCATAAAGTCAGAGTAGTGCTGTTTGAGAGGGAGTGGGGGGTAAGGTTGCTAGCACAGGCAGGAGCTCGATCATGAAGGGCCTTGCAGGCCTGGCCAAGAGTGGCTGTTCTCAATTTCCTGGAACAGTCCCAGTTTATGCCTCTTAACCAGTGCAATTATGAGCAATGTCCCCCTTTCACCCCTACAAATGGTCAGCGTTGATAATAAATGATGCGCTGATATGTTTACCTTCCTCATAGGTGTTGGGACCCACTGTAGGATTTTAAACGTCAGAGTGGCAGGGCGAGATTTCAAGTCGGGTAGATGATTCAGGAGGTGGTGGAGAGGTTGGCGGGGCCGGAGTGGTGGTGAGGGCCTGCAGGAGGCAGAGGTGATGGAGTCGGCGAGGAAAGCACTCACGGCAAAAGTAGTCAGAATGTACAGACTGTGGCATTTGATGACCCTACGGCTATCTATTGAGGGGACTCCTAAGGGTCACTGAGTAAGAGCAGGCTTAGCGGGGTGTTTTTGGTTTAAGGGCCATGGGGAAGCCAGAAAAGAAGTCAAGTAAGGAGCTGGAAATAATGGGCTGGGGTCCAGAAGAGAGGACTGGGCTGCAGACAGCCATTTGGGAGTCATTAGGCTGGGGGCGATCATTGCAGCCATCAGCATGGATGTGACTGTCCAGGAAGAGATTGTGTTGAAAAAGAGGAGGAAGTCAAAGATGACACCTTAGGGCTGCCTCTGTTTAAGGGGAAGGGGAAAAAAAAACAAAACCCTGAGTCTACAAAGAGCACTAAGAAGGACTAGCAGCAGAGGTAGGAGGAAATCTAAGGGCATGGCCAGAGGAGCTGTTACCTTAATCGGGGGTCTCGTATGATTGAGGCACCATGCTGGAAGCTTCTTGGATCTCACTCTCTAAACCTGCAACAACAGACCTCTTGGCAGACTTGTCTTTTTTCAAAGCCAGTGTTCTTTTCCACCCTGGAGAAGAACTGGTGGTTGCAGCAGGGATGGAGGTCCCAGAGTCCAGAAAACCTTCCACCTTCAGGTGACCTCAGTGACTTGCACAGATGTCAAGTGCAGGGAACTTGACCATTGCAGGTGCACATCAGCAGGGGGCTGGCTGCCTCCTTCCTCCCATGGCCCCACCAAGCAGGCCCCATCAAGGAGACCTGGACAAGGAGGCTGTTGAAAATGGAACAGGGAAAACAATACCAGTGATTTAGTTGCATCATGAATTGTGGCCAGAAGAGGAGCCTAGCAACAAACTCATTTTCTGTTGGGCACAAGACACAGAGGACCTACTATAATTAGTTCTGGTTTTTTTTTTTGTTGTTGTTGTTGGCAAGTGCCTCTTTATTTATCTTTTCTTCCCTGAGTGCACATGATGGATCAGCTTTTATCTAAGGTCCTGGTATTAGAATTGTCTTGTGGCGTTATGAAGTGTTTTTGCGGGTCCTCGGTTTGCGTGCGTGTGGGCCCACGGCCGTGTCTGACATTCAGTGAGTGCCTACGGCCTGCAAGGTAATGGACTTGAGAGTACCTCTTGGCACAACCCTGTGTGTTAGGTCATATTACCATCTTTGTTATTCTGGTGGAAAAGCGGTCCTGAGGGAGAGAACAGGTTGTCCAGGATCCCATGGCTAGGAAGTGGCAGACTGGGGATTTGAACCCACCTCATGGTGACCTTCCCCAGTTACTCTGTACATCTTTTCTCATTTGTTGTGGGCTGGCATCTCCTCCAGTCAGAGCCTCCTTGGCTTCAGTCTCTTATTTTTGACCCTAAACTATGATCCTCCTTGAGGACCCCAAAGGACTAGCAAGGCTGTTGCAGGAGTAACTGGTTGAATGGCCCAAAAGAGTTACAGCAGTCTGTGCGGAGGACCCGCTCTCTGGCGGGAGTAGCCGCAGCTGAGGAGTAGCAGGTCACACTCTGCAGGAACATCATCCCTCAGCAAGCACGCCACACCCGGTGCTGAAGGGGCTTTGTTGGTTTGCTTCTTTAGAGGTGGAGCGAGGTTATTTCTGGGACTCGGGAAATGGTGATGCCATTAAGCACCTGTGGACTGTCGGGGCAGCTCAGGGGGGTGGGGGCTCATTCATGCAGGGAGCCTGCTTTCTGGCCTTGCTGGGAGCTCTGCACCTGCCTAGTTTTGAATAGGTAACTGCTCATCCCCAGAGACCTGGAGAGAGTGTCCTACTAAAAGCCATTGTCTTAACCCTTGGAGACATTTTCTTTGTTTGAGGCCTCTTGCTTATGGATTTTCTGTTGTCACCAGGGTGGTTCTGTGCTCTCTTGCTAATGAATTATCCAGGAGTCAATGACCCGTGCACAGTAGATTGGTATTTCCCATCCGTGCAGCATAAGACACAGCTGCCCACCCTGTGTGACCGGAACCCGAGGTCAGAGCCTCCGAGGTGATTACAAAGCTGTACCATTAGCCATTTCTCCATTTCCTTCCTGAACGGGGGCAGTCCTGCAAATAGGCCTTTGCTCACTGGCCTGTGGTGAGCAGTGGTTTAAGCCTGGCAGGGGGCTAAGACAGCTGATTGGATTTATCTTACTAAGTAGTGTGATTTGATCAAAGTTGCAATCACAGACTTTGGGAGCTGAAAAGAACCTTGGTCCGATCCCTTTAACTTGCAACGAGAACACGAAGGCTGGAGAAAGGAGGTAATTTCCTTGGCCATGTCTTCAGGAGACCAAGAGCCAAGCCAGCCTTCTACCTCGTACCCCTGATATTTGGGGGCTAGCACTAGAAATATCTCATTGATGTTTCTAAGGCTGGTCCTGTTGCCTGATAAGATTGGAAAAGAAGATTATGAAGAGATTGGCGAAACCTCATGAGTCTTCCAGTGGACGTTGGGTGGGCTCCTTCTGGGATGCTGATGTCGAACATTTGATTTTCTCCCTTCTTTCCAGAATCGCAGGGATAGTTTTGATGAGGGCTCGACCACTTGCAGCCCAGTGCACAAAGATCAGTTGTCATGTTAGAAAACTCCCTTGCTTTTCAGGTTATTAAACAACTATTAGTGCCCCCTGACAGGCCTGTAATAAATGAAGTGTCCCGAGGCTTGAATAGCAGTAATAAGTGCCTCATTTGCACCCAAGGATTCGCTTGCTCGCTCAGCAGGATCTGGGTCAGTAGACGTCATTTTCATAAGTCATTTATCTTTCTTTTTCCATATTAGACAAGCTTATATATTTTTTTTCTGGAATTTGCTTTTGGGGCAATAGGCTTTTGGGAAAAAGTAAAACCGGCAGATTATAAGAATAAAGCTGGAATCAAATTTAGCTATAAAAAAATAAATTGTAACTTCCAGGAAACCGAAGCACTGTACCATTTCCATTTATATCCATACTTCACCGTGATGAGGTTTAGATTCAGAATTGAATTCTGAGTCTTGTAAGATTATTACTCATAAGCAAAGGTGCAGTTGGGCCTTCTGGATGGTACTCAGGGAGGTTGGAGCAGGCATTTGAAAAAGATGGTGAACAACCAGTGGTAGAGGTTAATGTCTGACATAATCAGAAGAGTCCATGTTTCCAAGCCCTATTACCTGACCGTTCCTATTGATCTTGATTTTGCTTTTTGATGGATATTATTCCAAAGCTTGGTGTACATATTCTGCCCTGTGGTTACATCCTTGGCTCATGTAAACTCACTCCCTCCTTCTGCGTGAACTGAATTGTGTCTCCCCCAAATTTAGATGTTGAAACCCTACCTCCCAATGTGACTGTATTTGGAGATAGGGCTTTGAGAAAGTGATGAAAATAATATGAGGCCATAAGGGTGGGATACTAATTCAGTAGCATTGGTGATCTTAGAAAAAGAAGAAGAGAAATCTCTGTTTCTTTCTGCCGCATGAGTGCATGGCGAGAAGACAGACATCTGCAAGCCAGGAAAAGGGTCTCACCAAAACCCGCCCAGGCTGGCACCCTGAGCTCTGACTTTCAAGCCTCCAGAACCATGAGAAAATACATTTCTATTGCTTAAGCCATCCAGGCTGTTTAAAACTCTTTTTAAAAAAATATGTAATTTTTAAAATATTAAAAAAAATTTTTTTTAAGTAGGTTCCACGCCCACCATGGAGCCCAGTGTGTGGCTTGAATCCACGACCCTAACATCAGGACCTGAGTTGAGATCAAGAGTCAGACACTCAACTGACTGAGCCACCCAGGTGCTCCTTAATTTTTTTTTTTAAAAGTTATCTCTACCCTCAGTGTGGGGTTCAGATTCACAACTCCAGGCTCTACCAGCTGAGCAGCCAGGTGTCCCCAGGCTCTCGCCCTTTTTTGTGGCAGCCTGAGCTGACATATCCTTTGTTCCTCCCTCTGTTTCTTTTTCCTCATTTCCTTCTTTCCATCTTATTTCATGGCAACAGCTTGAACTTACGTATATAAGTTTCATGTGTTTATAGGTGAATGGTTAGGCAGCCCTGGATGCATTTGTCCTGGAATTAATGTTTGAGGGCGTGGCTGGCTTGCCAGGTGGCTCACAAAAATCTCTAAGCCACGATGTAACTCAGTCACACATGGTGAGGTGTCACGTGGTAATTCAGCACCATTTAAAAAAATGGGTACTACATTCACATTGGTCAACAAGGTGTAAATGAAGAGTTTTCTTTTCTCCCTGTCCTCCATCCATCTGTTTCCACTCTTGGCTTCCCAGGTAACCACTTTTATTAGTTTGTGCATGCATGTATGTGTATCCATCCTTCTAGAGTTCCCAAGCTGAAGAATGACAAGCAAAAATTAGTTTATATCTTTACTCCCCCCCTCCAAAAAAAGATAGGTTGTTATACTGTTCTGTCTGGCTTTTTTTCACTTGTCAGTGTATCTTGGATTTCCATATCAACACATGGAGAACATCGTCATTCTTCTTTTTGGGTGCATAGTATCCCATTTTAGGAATACACTATAATCGAACCATGTAGCAAACCATGTTTACTTTTCTTTCTTCCATAACTTTTTCTTTTCTCTGGAACTAGTGATTGTATTGCCTTTTGCATTTGCTTGGTTTTATATGTATTTATCACTAATTTAACCTCTGAACCATTCCAAGTGGCAAATCTCTGAAGATATTCAGGTGCATCTGGATTTCCATCAGTTCCATTTTCCTGAGCAGCTCTCTCCTGGGACCTTTGGCCCATTGTTACTCTGGACTGTTCTCCTCTGGGGCCTGGTGCAGAGCTGTCGTCCTGACCTCGGGCACCATCGCCTGGGGATTCACTTGACTTGTCTCCCGTTCTGGTCTTCTTGGTTCCTGCATTACATCTTGGCATTGTTTGCATTTACCTCCTCCCGTTGGTGAGAACATCTTCCAGTAGTTGCCTGAGAAAGGCAGTGAGGGACAAATGTTTGAGATCTTGAATGAGTACAAATGTACCCTCATACTTTACTGGTAGCTTGCCTAGATACACAGTTCTAAGGTGGAAATACTTTTCTTTCAGAATTTGAAGACAAGTCTCCACTGTCTTCTAGAGTCCACTGTTGCTCCTGAGAAGTCAAGACCTTATTCCTGCTACTTTGTATGTTGCTCATTTCCTTTTCCCTCTTTCTGTATTTGTAGGACTTAATTTACACCTAAGTATTTTAAAATTTCATGCTGCTGTGCTTTAGTTTGTGCTTATTTTAATTTTTTCTGGGTACTTGGAGAGCGCTTTAAATCTGGAAATTTCTATCATTCTACTCTGGGAAATGTTTTGAATTCTTTTCTGAAAATTTTTTTGGATTATTTTCATTTCCCCTTTATTATGCAACTCTTAATATTCAGACTTGTATTTCTAATTATGTCACCTTTTATCTTCTATTTTCTGTCTTTCTGCTCTACTTTCCAGGAGATTTTTCTCAAGTTTACCTTCCAATTATCTGTTGACTTTTCCTTTTCGTGAATGCACACACTTACATAAACCTACCTTTCTTTTTTTTCTTTAAGATTTTATTTTATTTATTTGAGAGAGAGAGCAAGCCACGAGCAGGGGGGAGAAGCAGAGGGAGAAGGAGAAGCAGACTTCCCACTGAGCAGGGAGCCCGAGGTGGAGCTCGATCCCAGGACCCTGATGAGATCATGACCTGAGCTGAAGGCAGACGCTCAACCGACTAAGCCACCCAGGTGCCCCTAAACTTAACTTTCTAAGACCTCTTTTTTTTTTTTTTTTGGTTTTCCAGATAGTCTTTGGTTGTACCATATTATTTTTATTTCAGGGTGAGAGTATCCTTTCCTATCTTTCTGAAGATATTAACGGTAATTATTTTTAAGTTGTTTTCCCCTCCCTGTAGAGTCTTTTTTCTTCCAAGTTCATCACTTTCTTTTCCCCTCTCTTTTGGTCTTTGTCTCTCATATTCAAGGTTTTCCTCCAGTGTTTGATGATACTCAGTTGTTGGTTCACCTGTAAGAGGGACTACAAAGTTGGAGGCTTTGGTGTGTGGGTGTGGCTTGTTGACACTGAGTCTTGCTGGAGGGTGATCTGCTGGCTTTCAATTAAAAGAATTAGTATTGGTATCTTCAGGTCTTTCCTCTTGGGTTGCTCATGCTGTCCAGAGAAGACTCATAGCCCTTCCTGCTGAGAAGGTGAAGATGGGGCTGCCAGTGCTTCTAGGAGCCAGTGAGGATGAGAGGGCTGGGTGTGTGTTGGGGGATTGTCTCAGTATCCCCCTTTGTTCACTTACCTCCCTTATTTTATGTGAGGCACACTAGCCTTTGACCTCTGCCTGGGGTGCTTTGATCAAGGGACCCTCTCCTATCCCCTGTCCTGTGACTAAATCTCCTGGGTTTTGCCCTGGTGGAGAAGGCACAGTCCTCAGCTCTGCATAGTGGCAGATAGCATCTGGGGGCCTGATTGCTTCTTGATCAGAATTTCAGTGAATCCTACTTTCTTTAGCCCCTGATCCCATGTCTCTGGAGGAACCTAATAACATGAATTTAGTATACTCTACTAATCCATAATATGTCTTGAATCTGTCTACCATTCTCCCCATCACTGCTCTAGGGCAGACCATCATCATCTGCTGGGACCAGTGCAGGAGTCTCCTAGGCGCTGCTCTCTGTCCTTCTTGTCTCTTTCTCTCCTTACCTCTCCCTCCCCCCTTCTCGTTCTCTTAAAAAAGCTTATAATGGGGGCGCCTGGGTGGCTCAGTCGTTAAGCATCTGCCTTCGGCTCAGATCATGGTCCCAGAATCCTAGGATCGAGCCCTGCATCGGGCTCCCTGCTCAGCGGGAAGCCTGCTTCTCCCTCTTCCACTCCCCCTGCTTGTGTTCCCTCTCTCGCTGTGTCTCTCTCTGTCAAATAAATAAATAAAATCTTTAAAAAAAAAAAAAAGCTTATAATGTGTTCAGCCTTATAAAGGCAGGAAATCCTGACACATGTTACAACATGGATAAACCTTGAGGACATTTTGCTAAGTGAAATAAGCCAGTCCCCAAGATTCAAATACTATATGATTCCACTTAGATGAAGTATCTAGAGCAGTCACATTCAAAGAAACAGAAAGTAGAGTGGTGGTTGCCAGGGGCTAAAAAGAGGAGGGGAATAGGGTGGTATTCTTTAATGGGTACAGAGTTTCAGTTTTGCCAAATGAAAAAGTTCCAGATATTGGTTGCAGAACAGTGGGAATCTAAGTAACACTATGAACTGTACACTTAAAAATAGTTGAGATGATAAATTTTATGTTGGGTGTATTTTACCACAATTTTTAAACAGCTTAAAATGACTACAGGATTTTTTTTGGCGGGGGGATGGTGATGGTTGAACACCTCTTGGTTCTACAAACCATAGCATTGTAACCTCGAAATGGATCACCTGTATGGGATATGGCCAGTATCACAGTAAAATTGTTCTCTCTCTTACTTCAAAGCACCTTCTTAATATCCCTCAGGGCTGACAACATCTTGACTCTGTTCCAAAGGCCGCTTTCATTTTGTTTCAAACTGAAGTTCCCAAGGAAGACCTTGGCATGGTTGTGCCCACCCCTGGGGATGGGATATAAGAGCAGGAGTCATGGGAGAATGTAGTGTAAGGGACAGAACTACCAGGGCTAGTTGGATAAATATTTGAAGATGATTTATTTTTCCTTGAGAATCTCAAGTGGACATTGAGCGTGAGAGAAGCATCGAGAGTCTGCTACATGGCCTAGCTCCTGAAATGTTGAGCCTCTCTGTCAGGCCCTGGAGAGACAAGCGGATCTTTCACATGGTGGTGTTGAAATTTCAGCATGTCATTTCAGACTTCCCTTGCTCAGTGCGGTTTACTTAGGTGTAAAAATATGTAAGACACAGGAATAATATGACAAGAAATACTGCAGAATCCATATGAAGAAAACCACAAAAATATATTGACTGACATAAAAGAAGACTCGAATAAATGGAGGTATATGCTGCCAGTTTCTCTCAGTGTGATAAAGATGTCAGTTCTTTCCAAAATAATGTGTCATTTCACCCCATTCCATTCACTGTCTCAGCTGGGGGCTTCTTTCTTCTTTTTTTGGAATGTGTCAAATTATTCTCAAATTCTTAAAGAATAAGCTGGCTGGAATTGCCAGAAAATTTAGAAAATGATGTATAGTCGGAGATTTGCATCTCCAGATATAAAATGTACCCAAACTATGCTAATAAAGACCATGTGGTTATTAGTGCAGGAACATACTGTTGAATGGAACAGAATAGTCTAGACACAGAGCCTATTACAAAAGAGGGTTTAGTACATGTTGAAGGTAAAGGATGAATTATTTAGTAAATTCTAAATTAACCACTTGGAAAGAAAATAGAATTACAGCCTTTCCTCACAGAGTATACCCAAACAAATTTTAGTGCTATTAAAGGGTTAAATACAAAGTTGCCATCATAAAAAAAAAAAAAAAAAAAAAAAAAAACTAGGAAAAACTGTGACTCTCTTAATACCAGTCAACAAAAGTAGGATTTCAAAGGAGGAAAATGACTGATGACTATACATAAAATGAGCATTTCTAGAAGTGAAAAAACTTGGCCAAGAAAAAAAAGTGGTGATAAAATATCTTGGAAAAATATGCAACAAAGGATTTTGTTGATCTATAAATACATAGGAACAATACTAAAGCCCTCCTAGGAAAACTGATGAAGGATATAAACCAGCGGTTAACAGAAAAGGAAATGCAAACAGCTAGTAAACATGCCAAAGTTGTCAGCTGTTCAACACCTCTCCCTTTAAAGAAATACATTTGAGGGGCGCCTCGATGGCACAGTTGGTTACTCATCTGCCTTCGGCTCTCAGGTCATGATCCTGGCGGGGTCCTGGGATCCAGCCCCGCATCGCATCTGGCTCCCTGCTGAGCAGGGAGCCTGCTTCTCCCTCTCCCTATGCCCCTCCCCCTGCTTGTGCTCTGTCTCTCAAATAAAATCCTAAAAAAATAAATACATTTGATACGATGGTCTACATATGCTCATTAAGAGAATCACGTTTTAAAAGAACTTGTAGGACCCCAGGCACCTGGGTGGCTCAGTTGGCTAAGCGTCTGCCTTCACTTCAGGTCATGATCCTGGAGTCCTGGGATCGCGAGCCCCATGTAGGGCTCCTTGCTCATTGGAGAGCCTGCTTCTCCCGCTATCCCTCCCCACTGCTTGTGCACGCTCTCTCTCTCAAATAAATAAATAAAATCTAAAAAAAAGAAAACAAAACCTTTAAGACCCTAATGTTAATTGTAATGTTAGTGGAAAACGGGACAAAATAGCAGAATTTGTAAAATAAAGAGAAATATATGAAAGAAAACCGGTAGGGTATGCACTGAAAGTAAAAAAATGCATTTGGAAAGAAAAAAATAAATAGTTCTCAATTTGGGCTAATCATTGACTCTTTTGGTTGAAATGTAGATTGGTATAACTTTTCATTAAAGCAATTTGGCTGGTCTTATCAGGAACCTTAAAAAGTCAGTGAACAGGGTTCTAGGTGTGAGTTTCTGAGAATCCCTCCTCAGGAATACAAGATGTAGATACAAGTTTACATATGTGGATATGAGTCAGTTTATTGATAAAAGTTTAAAACGTGGGAAGAAGCTGGAAATCCAGAAATAGCAGATTGTTTAAAGAAATCATGTTCAATGTGCTTGGGAGAATAACAATAAAATGAGATGTAAAGATGATAAATACGGCATGGTCATATTGTGATAAAAAATAGATATGCTTAAAAAATACATTGGAAAGAAAGGGGCCAAAATGGTTATATGTGGTTGGTGGGATTGTTGGCAGTTTCAATTTTTTTTGTACCTTTGGGTGTTCTCTCTTTTTTCTTCTTTGAGCAGTTGTTAGTTTTTATAATCAGAAACTTCTCCACAAGGATTACTTAGTATTTAAACAGGCAGTTCGTTGATATTTCAGGAGTTGTAGAACCTCTCAATGCTGTTAATATTTGACTGTTAACATTCTCAAAAAATTGAGGAAGGACTTCTTTTTCTCAGTCACTTGAGGATTTGTACCTGTTTCCTTGAGTCCTGATAGAGTTTGGATGTAAGACCTGAAAGGTAAGTAGTGGGGGAGTTTCCATTTATCCTGGAGATCTATTGAAGATCATTGGAATGGGGGATGTGTTTTAGGAGTCAAAGTAAATTCTATTGTGAGGGACTGAAGATCAATATAGAAATGTCTCTTTTTTTCAAATGACAGTTGAGGGAGAAAGATCATTATTCACTGCCTATTTGGAGGCTGTTCACGGACAGCTTTTAAAAACCAGTGCGTGGTTCAGCAACTTTGCCATTTCTTCAGCTGGCCAGTTTCGGTGGATCTATTTAATTAGATTTCAACACGGCATCTGTAGCCCCAGTAAATTCAAATAATTAAGCTTCATGATTTCTTGTGTGTTATAAATGTCACTAAAATTGCTGTTGCAGAACAGATCATTTCTTTGGTAATTGCAATTTCTGTCATGAATTGTTTCATCACGTATAGCGATTAGAACTTTGAAATAATTTCTTAAAATTGGACTCAATTGAATAATTTTTTTTTTGCATTGGATCTCCTTATCCATTTTTCTGCTTTTATTCCTCAATGATTTGGGCTAGTTTACTTGCTGTGCATATAGAGAAGGACATGGGTAGATGCTCTCAAGAAGCCAGGTGCCCAGATTTGGAGTTGGGCTGGGAGGAAGATGGGGCCAATGTTCCTTCAGGGTGGTAGCCTTGTTCTGTCTGGTGGGGTCCCATCTGAGAGCATGCATGATAAGGGATTCTGGGGGGCCAGGACTGGCCTTTGGGGTCTGTCCATCAGTAACCGAAGTCCTTTTCCAGTGTTCATTGTGGCTCCTTATTCTCTTTAGAAGTAGTCCAGGCAATAGCGGTTTACAGGAGTGGGGTGTGGTGGCTGAATGGGACCTCAGGAAACCATTGCTAGTCATTTGGAGGATCTCTGCAGATGTTGCTGGCCACTGAGTTAGTTAACGATTATTGAGCAGTTGGGGTATGCTTAGAATAGTCTTAAGTGCTGTGGCTACAGACACACCTCTTTATCTCCTGCCCTCCTCTGTGAAATAAAGGTACGATTTTCTTGCCTGGCGCTTGGGGCTTCGTCTGACTTTCATCTTGCCTGCTTGTCCTAATGCCCAGTTCCCTCCAACCTCATGGGATGGTCTGCCATCTTGGCTCACATTGCTGTTACTGCTAGCTAGAAGCGTCTTTAAAACCCCTTATTTCTGCAGTAGATGTGCTCATTCCTCAAGTCCGGGTCCCGTGCCATCTCTCCTTTGAAACATTTCTCAGATTCCAAAGCCTTGACCAGTGCTCCAATCTCTGAAGATACTGCATTTTTTTTCTCTCACTCTCTGGAACAGGTGTTAGATTCTACTCTGGGATGTGGCTCTTTGTTGAAATCTTTTTGCCTTCCTCAGGGCAGGAAGCCATTGGACTCATGTTTGATTTCCTAGAGAGACAAGTGGTTGTGCCTATTGGCTCCACGGATGAAGTATTTTGTGGATATGTTGATCTGGGACAAATGCACACTGGGGCAAGGACTGCAGGACTTGTAGTCCTTGCCCCAGTGTGCATTTGTCCCAGATCAACATATCCTGATAAGCTCTGGCGGTGGTGTAGTCCGACAAGCTATGAATTCACTAACAGTTTTTTTTTTCATTTTATTTAATCTCTAAAATTATTTTTAAAAATATCTTTTATTAATTAAAAATTATTTTTAAAAATTGTGGTAGAATATATGTAACATAAAATTACCCTTTTAACTGTTTGTAAGTATGCAGTTCAATGAGGTTAATTGTACTCACATTAAGAGAAACCATCCCACCATCCATCCCTAGAGCTTTTGTTTTCATCTTATAAAATGGAAATACTGTTTCTGTCTCCCTCTGGCCCCTGACAATTACCATTCTACTTTCTGTCCCAGTGAATTTGACAACATACCTCATATAGAAAGAATCATATAGTGTTTGTCTTTTTGTGATGGGTTCATTGTGCTTAGTGTAATGTCTTCAGGTTTGATCCATATCATAGCAGGTGTCAGAATTTCTTTCCTTTTTAAGGCTGAATAATATTCCATTGCACACACATCACATTATGCTTATCCAGTTACCTGTCGATGGACATTTGGATGGCGTCCACATCTGGCTCTCGTGAATAATGCTGCCATCAGCGTGGATGTACAAATATCTTTTCGAGTCCCTGCTTTCGTTTCTTTTGGTTATGTGCCCAGAAGTGATTGCTGCATCATAAGGTAGCCTTGTATTTCATTTTTTGAGGAACTACCCCATTGTTTTCAATAGTGCCACACCTTTCTACATTCTCTCCAGCAGTTGTAGAATTCCCATTTTATAGGAAATGGAAAAAACTGAATTCTGAGGAATTAAATAACTTGTCCAGACTCGGGTAGCGAGGAAGGGACCAAACTGGTACCTAAGCCCAAGCGTGCCTAGTTCAAAGGCATGTGCTTAGTCATGCCCCAAGCTATGCATTCCAGGCCTGTGTGGCTGCAGGTAACAGAAAGCCTCTCCTACAGTGGTTTAAACACCCAGGCCTTGGTTTTTCCTAGTTAATGAATGGTCTGGAAGGGATATAGCTGCTGTCATTGTGTCTGTGGTTCAGCACCAGCAGTTAAGAGTGACTCTGGTTCTTCCCCTTCAGACTTCCTCATTGCCTCCTGTTGGCAGGATGGCTGTTACAACTCCAGACATTACATCTCTGTGATGTGTGAAGGAATAAGGGCCAAGGCAGCTGGAAGGGTCTTTCCTTAAAATCAGAGCAAAATCTGCCCTCCAAGCCCTGGATCAGATTCCTAGAGACATTGCGTGGCCAGGACTAGGTTGTGTGATGATCCCCAGACTAGAACGGAGGCTGACACATGTCTTTGTGAGCAGCGGTGAGGGAAAGGGGGCTTTGCAGTGGCTTTTGGGCAGGAGCTCGGCAGCCTGCCACACTGTTTGCTCGAGAAATTCAGGATTTGTTCCTCCCACGTAGAATCCTAAAGCCAAAATGTAGGTAATTAAGCAATTCGGCCTAATTTTAACTGGAAACAAATTTTGTTAAGTTCTTCTCAGACCAAGGAAGGCCTGTACAAGGATAATAAAAATGCCAGGAAAGATGGGATAAAGCTTTCATTGAAACCACTTAGTAGATTGTAAAGTGCTTTCCAAATATAGTTCACTAGACTGTGAGCTTCCTGGAGCAGAGGTTATGTCCCATCATCGCCGAGTCCCCAGGGCCTCACCCAGGGCCTAAAGCATCATGGACAAAAAAACAGGTGATTACAGAATTGGCTGAAACATCACTGTGTTGTCATATGCCAGTGGTGAAAAGCTTCCAGGACACGACTTTCCTGCATGAGGCCGAGGCTGTCTGGACATTGACTGAGTATGACCTAGGCTGATGGATTGGCTCTTTCGCCCACATTAGAATAGAGCCATTGGTATATTCAATAATAATGCTTTCAGTACATTTAAATCAAAATTTAAATTCCTCATAAATACGTGGCTGGCAGAAAACCGGTAGCCAGCAATACCATCTTTTTAAGATGGATCACCTGCCACCTGGCTCCGATGTTGAACAACCACGTCTGTGTGGTAAGATCAGTGTCACGTGTTTATCGTCTTCATTGAACCCTGTTTGTTGCTGCCTGCGGGGGAGCAGTAACTGCTCATCATGAGATGCTTTCCTGCCTTCTAAGGACAGGACCATTCTGGCCTAAGGAGGCTGACGCACGGGAATCGGACAGACTTCACGAGCTGTCCTCCGAACAGCTCCATCCCCGGAGAAACCGTATGTGCCTGGGCCTGTGCCCATCACAGCCTGACATTGCCTTGCTTAATTTCTACCACAATCCCATGAGCTTTAAGTGGCAGATCCAGGAGTTGAACACAGATCTTTGGGTTTTCCTCTCTCCTTCAGATAACGGAGTGGACTGATCTCTTGGGGCTGGAGTAATTTAGGTGTCAATGTGGGCCAGGGATTGATCTGTGGAGTAAAAGTCCAGGGATTAAACTGTGGCTCCGACATAGATGGCAAGACTTTGGGAAGACCCCTTACCATCTCTGGGCCTCAGTCTCTTCATCTCTTTGGGAAGGCTGAATTTATGACGCCATCTCAGACTTCCCAAGTGCCGGCTGTGTGCTGGAGGCTTGTGGATGTGGCACTGAACAGTGGAGCCCATTCCTGTCTTTCTGGAGTTTACGGTCCATGGGAGGAGACAGCTATTAAACAGTTACCCAAATAAGTATTTAATTATAGTCGTGGGGAGTGCTGCAGAGGAAAAGTACAATATAATGGGATTATGGGTATTTCACATACATCTAGTTATTTACATTATATAATCTAGTTACAGACATTATATTGGATTCAAAGCACAGTAGAATGTATATGGTATGTAATGAGAAATCTGATGTAATGGTATGGGGCTGGGGTGGGCTCGAAGGGCTTCACTGAGCAAGCTGTGCCTTAAACAGAGATGAAGGATACGTAAGAGCGAGGACAGGAAATGAGGTGACATGCTCACAAGTGGACTCCCAGAGACAGAGCACCCTGAGAGAGTTAGAATCCTGTGACATTTCAGGAAATGAAAGGAGGAGGCCAGTCTGTGGAAACAGAAGGAGAAAAGCAGAAAGACCACCGGAAAGGTAGGAAGGGACCAGAGATCATTACGGTGTTGTGAATACCCCGTGGAGATTTGTATTTATCCTAAGAATAAAAGCAAACCACTCCAGGTTTTAAGTAGAGTGCCATGATCACATCTAAGTTGTTAAAAGATCCTTTTGGTTGCAGTATGGAAACTAGGGTGGAGGGAACCAGAATAGATGTGGCACCTGCAGGATGGGAGGGTATTTCTTTTTCTTTTTTTTTTTTTTTTAAAGATTTTATTTATTTATTTGACAGAGAGATAGAGAGAGAGCACAAGTAGGCAGAGAGGCAGGCAGAGGGAGAGGGAGAAGCAGACTCTCCATCGAGCAGGGAGCCCGACATGGGGCTCGATCCCAGGACTCTGGGATCATGACCTGAGCCGCTTAACCGACTGAGCCACCCAGGTGCCCCGGGAGGGTATTTCTTTAGTCCTTCTGAGAGGGTTGCTGTTGGCTTGGATTATGTGGCATCAGTGTAGAAGGATGGGAGCTGAAGGCCTTGAGATATACTCGGGAGGTAGAATCGATAGGATTTGGTGTTTTAGCCCAAGGTGGGGGAATCGGGGAGAAAGATTGTTGATGGCTCTCACAGTTGTGATTGGTCACTAATTGGGAATGCGTGGTGGTGGGCTGGGGATCAATGAGGAGATCCAGAAGGAGAATTGGAAGGCCGGGGACGACCCTATCTAACAGGAGGGGATTACTCCTCTCTTAAAGTGCATTTGAGGGAGGGCACAAAACTCCCATTTAGTGATCGGATAGCGCCTGCACATTTTTCGGGGAAGAACGCAGAATGAGGACAAATGATGCAGCTAGAGCAAAGTGCTCTTAGCTCACATGCATCCCAGCAAACCCTAAGTACATGCAGGAGGAGTTGAGGCAGTTGTGAGGAAGGATAGTCTGGGGACTGGATGCCATGTGGCCATCTCTCCTGGTTGGCTGTGACAGGCTCCCTACCTTTACATTTTCCCCACCTGACTTTGCTCCTGAATCACAGATGTGATTGTGTCTTAGAATCCTCTTGCTTAACTCCTCTGAAGGCTCTCTGTTTTCTCAAGGACGAAGCCTCGCATCTCAAGCTTCATTTCTATCCCTGCCTCTCCACTTTCTCTCTCATCTGCAGATGCTAACCCATTTGTAAGGTGAATCTGGCCAAGGTAAGAGAGGGGTCAGTATGTGTGGTCGTGGTTCCAGAGGGCAGGTTGTGGCAGGTCATAGCTTGGCATGTCCATCCCATTGACAGAAATGGAAAACTTCTGGGCTCCTCAGTTTGGACACAAGTAGGCGGAGGTTGCTCCTGGCACAGCAGTGATTTAGAACATGGAACCTGGACTGTGCCCAGTGTGTTGTGACTTGCTCAATAGATCAAGTATT
Organism: Leptonychotes weddellii; assembly: GCF_054177405.1. NCBI lineage: Eukaryota > Metazoa > Chordata > Mammalia > Carnivora > Phocidae > Leptonychotes > Leptonychotes weddellii. The sequence goes on from NC_138375.1 coordinate 112,755,127, forward strand.
GCCTTTTATGGTGGTTTAAGTTGTTTCTGGGTTCTGAGGTGGTTGGAGGCAGTAGTGAGACCACAATTCAGAGACCCCTTGTTCTGGTGGGCATCTTACTTCATAGGGGAATCCATGACCACCAAACTCTAGCCAGACCTTCGTGAGAAAACAAGGGAGACAAGGAGAGCTTGGCCCTCACCTGTATCTTTGGCTTGTTCCTCACCTGTATCCTTTGGCTTGTTCCTAACACTGGCACTGCTTATTTCTTCTAGAGTAAGCCAAAGAAGCAGCCTGTTTTCATGGGGGCCTTGGCAAGACTTGTGAGCACAGTCCTCATTGCTTTGGGGCCCCAGCTTCACAGGGCCTTCTGTACTCCAGCAGTGAACACAGTCTGGTGGTTAAGTGATGGTGGCTGCTGTGAGAGACAAATCCCCAAATCTCTGCTTCCCAGAGTCATTCAGGGACCCAGGCTATTAGAGAGTTTACTAATTTTAACCTGTGTCTACTGGCAAATGGGGAAAGAAACAGCATGGAGAATACATACCCACTTCTTTTAGCCATTCAATCTGGAAAGGATGTATATTACTTCTACCTCATTAGTTAGGATTAGTCACATGGTCCTACCTAGATGCAAAGGGGGTTGGAGAATGAAGTCCATAGTCTTGGCAGCTGCTTAGCAACACTTCTTGTCTAGGAAAGGGGAGCATGAATCTTTGGTGGACCACTGACTCACTCTGCCACGTACACAGTAATATTGTAGTATACCTTCTGTGTCGTTAGCCTTAAACCCTTGGAGACTGTGCCCTTTGCAGAGATAGCAGCACTCTCAAGGTGTTGCTCAGGTAGAACACAGCAACAAGGGGAGCCAGACTGGGAAGGATTATTTGTGAACTTATGAATTTTACTTCCAGGAATTCCAAGAAATAACTGGATGAGAAATCTGGAAGCTTGAGGTCTTACGTCATGTTGGGGTAGGCTCTGGGGAAAGACCCACTGGTGAGGATTGAGGAAATTTAGGTGATACATAATAAGGATTTTCCAGTGTTTTGTTATGGGAAATTATCCAAGTCCTTTAAGTAGAAATCTCCTTGGAATATAGGAGAATAACTCATCAGGTTGTCATTGTTAGAAACATCCCTTGAAAACATGCCACTGTCTTGGCTATCATTCTGTACTTGTAAGGCAAACTTCTTATTGGTAGTGGTCTTCTGGGAGTTCCTTCTCAGGATGAAGGGGCCTCCTGGTGTGGATGACACTCTTGATCATAGATATTCCTATTGCATATGAATACATAACCGGACACTTGAAGTTATAAATTGGTCTTATGTTTGTTCAGAAGCATCGAGCTACTTCTTAAGCTCATCTGCATGACATAACCGAAGACCAGAGCTTGCTTTGGGTCACTTTTTGAAGCTTAGCCAGAAAAAGCCGTTATTTCTTTTGTAGATGTGAGTTTATACCCAGGAGTATACCATGTCTCCGTAAGGATTCCTGAAAGGGTGTGCATGCAGACTGCGTGTCCAGAATTCTCATTACCTCCCTCTGCATTTGAGAGTGAATAGTCAATAATCTATGACTAAATGGATTGCAGTTGGTAAATGAAAAGGTTATGCTATGGTATAATTTCCTGATTACTCATATTGGCCAAGTTGTGTAAGTGCACAGTACTTTATAAATTAGGTATTATTGTCATCTCTGTTTTATGGATATGAAAACTTTGGCAGTTCTGAAGTGATATCAGAGATGTAGCTAAGTCAGGGTTAAAACTGTGGCTGTTGGGTCTAGCACATGACTTCTGCAGAACTCCTGGGTTAGAATGAGTTGGTGGGAATCTAGGAACATGCCAGGACCTGGCTTTTCTGATCCTCTTCAGTTTAATGGTTTCGATCATATTCTGGTCCTTTGGCAGCCTTTTTGTTGTTGTTCTAGAATGTACCCTTAACAATATAGAAAAGAGAATATGTACCCTAAAGGGGTTTGAGGATTTTGGGAGTTTAATCTGAAGCAGCTATAGCTGATAGGAAATGTCTTGGAAGTGTCTTTTCAAAATCTTAATCAGTCATATGAATATTGCTTTCTCTTCTATAATATCGCATGACTATTTTTACCATAAAAACATTTTATCCTTGCTAAATTTCCATGTAAAACTGATGCTCCAGAAAATATACACCGTGTTATTTTGTGGCTTGCTGTTCTCCCTGGTAAGATGCAGGACACTGCTAGGGCTGTGCAGTTACCAGCTTGAGAAGCTTCAACACATGGTTGGGTAAACTACAAGTTATAGATGTGTTATCAGCCTTCAGGAACTGGGGTGTGAGGCTGTGCAGTTCCCAGCTTGAGAAGCTTCAACACATGGTTGGGTAAACTAGAAGTTATAGATGTGTGATCAACCTTCAGGAACCAGGGTGTGAACATGGCTGCCTGCGCAAGCCTTGGTACCCTGCAGGGCTGTGTTGTATTGTGATTCAGCAACACTACGAGACTTGCTGTTTGCTTCCAAAAATGCAAACCATATTTCTGTTTTTGGAGTTGAATATGACAGCGGAATACCAGGTCATTCTCTTTTGCAGAGCAGGTTGGAAAGGTTGTTTGCATGGTGACACAGATGGGAGGATACCCATGGGACCAGGATATTTTATGCAGTGGGATATATTTGTGTTGAATATTTCTGCTGTGTCTTCAGCATCATAGTCTTTTGCCATACCAATGGCTTTATGGGACTCTGGAAAATAAACAACCAGGGCAGATCAATAAGTACATTAGTAATAAAGGTGTCTTCACTTGGTAAGGCCATCCATCGTGCTAAGCCCAATCTTAAGTGTTGGTTTAAAATATTAGCCTTGTGAAAGCATTCTAGAAATAGTCGATAGAAATAAGGGCCAGCCAGCATCTTTATATCTGTAAGTATGATCTTTCATACTTATGAATGTAAACAGATCCTTTGGTAAACTTTTAGAATAGAAAGTCCATACTGATAACAGGGAAGACTGCCTTTTAAAATCAATTTTATTGAGGAATAATTTTCATGCAATACAATTCGCCAATTTTAAATGTACAGTTTCACTTTTAACAAATGTATACACCTATGTAAATACCACCACAATTAAGATTTAGAACATTTCCATTACCATAAGTTTCCTCTGGCACCTTTGCGATCAATTCCCAGCCCAAGGAGACCTACTTTCTGTTGCTGTACATGAGTTTCACTGTATAAATGAAATCATAGAGTACATAATCATTGATGTCTGGCTTCTTAGTATCATCTTTTTAAGATTTGTTCATGTTATTGTATATATCAATAATTCATTATTTTTTATTGCTGATTAGTATTCCATTGTGTGGGTATAACATAATTTGTTCATCCATTCACCTGTTGAAGGACATTTGGTTTGTTTCCAGCTTGGGACTTAGGCTCTTTGAAACAGCTCATGAGGAAAATGAAAAACCAAGTCAGAGGTTGGGAAAATATATCTATGTATCTATGTATCTATATATGTGCACATGTGTGTGTGTGTGCGTGCATATATATGTATCTGACAGAAGACTTGAATATGGAATATATAAAGAAATACTATAACTTTAAATATAATACATTTATAATGAGAAGACAACCCAGTTAGGAAATGGACAAAAGATTTGAACGAAACTTCATAAAAGGAGGTCAACAGATAGGCATTGAGCATATGAAAAGATCAAAACCATTAGACATCATGGAAATGCAAATTAAAGCCATAATAATATGCTGTTTCACATCCATTATACTGGATAACATTTAAAAGACTGACAGTGACTGGTGTTGGTGAAGGTATGGAATACCAGAACACTGATGGATTGCTGTCAGTGGTGTAGAATGGTACAATGACTTTAGAAAAATGTTTGGCAGTTTCTTGTTCATGTTATTTTTGATAGCCTTCTGATTTTTTTCAGTGAGTTATAGGTTGCTCCTTCCACTGTATATTTTATTTTATTTCCTCCAATTTTATAGCTCTTTAGGGAGAATAATAGATTTTCTGGAATCCTGAGTTTTGTTACCTTTGAACAGTGTTATACAAAGCTATTATTTTGCTCTTCTGCTTAACTCAAGACAATATCAGAGAAAGCAATACTATACAGGCAAGAGCTAAAAAGTTAAAACATATTTTCAACAAGATAATTACTGTAAGGAAAGTAATTAATGTATATAGCAATGTGGATTCTGACAGCCCATGCAGTTACCATTTCCAGAGCTTTTTGTATCTTTGCATAGGTCCATATTTCCACTTGGTGTAGCTTTCCTTCTGCCTGAAGTATTGCTTTTAATATTTATTGTACTCCACGGCTCCTGGTGAGGAATTCTTATAGCTTTTGTTTGTCTGAAAAATTCTTTGTTTCAACTTCATTTTTGAAAGACATTTTGGGGGCGCCTGGGTGGCTCAGTTGGTTAAGTATCTGCCTTCAGCTCAGGTCATAATCCCAGCATCCTGGGATCAAGCCCCGCAGCGGGCTCCTTGCTCAGCTCCTTGCTCCTGCTTCTCCCTCTCCTTCTGCCTGCCTGTCTGCCTACTTGTGATCTCTCTCTCTCTCTCTGTCAAATAAATAAATAAAATCTTAAAAAAAAAAAAAGACATTTTGGGCAGGTATAGAATTCTAGGTTGACAGTTTTTTTTCCCTTTCAGTACGTTAAAGATGTTGCTCCTTCGTCTTTTTGTGTTGATTCCCAGAAGAAATTTATTCTTTTGCTTTTCCCTTGTTCCTCTGTATGTGACATCTTTTTTTTTCCTCTGGCTACTTTTGAGATTTTCTATTTACCATTGGTTTTGTGCAGTTGATTATGATGTACCCTCAGTTTTTTTCCTGTTACTTGTGCTTGAGGTTCATGCAGGTTCTTGGATCTGTGGGTTTATAGTTTTTTATCTGCGTAGGTTTTTAAGAGTGAACAAAATGACCTGAGATTTTATAGTATTTAGAAGTATGTGATTTATCAGGGTTGCCAAGTAACATTGAGGTATGCTAACTAATGAGTTTTATACTCATTTGAATAAGCAGGAAAGTAAGTGGATGTGGTTCAGCAGAAGTTTTTCTTTTTTTCTAGAAAACAAGGTGAACTTGCTTCCAGACTCTGGGTTATGAAAATAAGGGCCTTTAATTTTGATTCATTTGGGCACTTGACCAGTTAGGGATTTCCCAATTGTGGCTTTCTGGCTCAGTGCTCATTGGGGTAGAACTTCTGGGAGGTGATGAATGGCTTGTCTGGACCAGAGAATTCCTCTTTACCCCATTATGGGAATCCAGACAGTGTCCACTATTCTTTACAATGGAGGGAGAAGGTAGGACCTAGCTTCCACCTTGATTGCATCCTAAGGGACCCTTTCTTCTACCTTTGGTGCATGTCATTCCACACTGGATCTATGGACTTAACAGTTTTTCCTTCTGCTACTAGCCTTCAGTAGCCATGTAAACACGTGGGTTGGATTTCTCATACTCTGTCAGAAATCCTATTTTAAAAGCCAGCCCAGGGAGTTATCGGTAGCACTGATTCAACTCGGAACTGTCTATGTGCTTGTAATAGGAAGGGACTGCCTTTTATCATAGGAATCTCAAACACTGGGGACCTTCTCTATCTGTGTCCCCTTCTTTCCTCATCCAGGAATTATTCATAAATCTCTATTTACACACTTACCCTGAAATACCTTTTTTCTTTATCTATTTGAAATTTAACCCCCCCGCCCCCGCAAATGGCTCAGATCCTCTAATTAGGACTTAAAAATGTCATCCTGTATCTCTTCTTCTGGTTTACTTATAACTGTGCTAGCCCCAATCTGAATGCTTCTGTGGTCCTAATTGAATGTTCATTTGTGGATTCAGTCCAAATTCAGAATCAAGGAGGTCTGTGGTAGAACAGGCTTTGATCAGCCAAGCTACAGCACATGGGGGATAGGATGTAAAATCCTCCAGTTAGTGCAAGGGGGAGAAAGAGTAGGATCATCTATGACTCTATTTAGCACCAGAATATTCAGCATTTGAAGCTCTGGACCTTAGGGGGTTAAAATATGAAGTCTTGGAAAATATTTTCTAACACCTCCAGGAACACAAGAGTGCTTATTTCAGGAATTACTGAAAATGTAAATCTCTGTTGTTTTCTTTTTTTTTTTATTTTATTATGTTATGTTAGTCACCATACAATACATCATTAGTTTTTGATGTGGTGATCCTGATCCATTGTTTTTGTATAACACCCAGTGCTCCATGCAGTACGTGCCCTCCTTAATACCCATCAC
>NC_138375.1:112761865-112780787 GCF_054177405.1 Leptonychotes weddellii
ATATTCGCTGTGGGTTTTTCATAGATGGATTTTATGAACTTGAGGAATGTTCCCTCTATCCCTATACTCTGAAGAGTTTTAATCAGGAAAGGATGTTGTATTTTGTCAAATGCTTTTTCTGCATCAATTGAGAGGACCGTATGGTTCTTTTCCCAGTGATGTAATTGATAGCTAGACACATGGTCACATCCCAATTTAATAAAATTCCTCCAGCAATAAATCATGACCAGAAGGGTATGTTCAATATTTTGCCCCCAGCAAGAGAATATCTTGCATTTAATATAGGGAAATGTAAAGAGAGCAAGCATTGCCATTTCTTCAGGTTTTAAAATCATTAATAAAGATGTCTTTACTCTTGAAGGAAAGGGTGGTGAGCAGTCACATTTTTATTATTCTACTGAATAAGTGAATTTACCCAGCACATAAATTAGCAAATACATTTTCTCCCTGCAGCACATGTTGACATTTTCCTGCAGATGGCTCGGCAGAAGGGGAAATGAGAAAGGTTTGGTTAGTGACAAAGGACAGGCATGTTTGGTCACTGTCTTGTACCACTCAGAGACACTGGACTGCGTGCCCCTCTCACCCAGCCAGGGGGCTTGCTGGGAGTGGGAAGGTCTGAGATTGCAGACACTGCTGGGAAGGATGGAGTGGGGACAGGAAAGAAGTCAAGTCTGCCTGGCCCCTTAGAATGGATTTTTCTCTCTTCTATATTAAATTTGTTTATATCATTATGAGTCAGAGAAAAGATTTTCTCTATTTTCTTTCCATTTGGAATCATATCTCGTACTTTGTATACAGATGATCTTTTCTTGAACCGTTAGTTGGGGACAGGCTATTTGACCTGCAAGTGCTCTCATTTTGGTTTAAGGCAAATTGGAGGCAGGATTTGGGGAGAAGAGGTGAGTGGAGCAGGGGGGATCTCTCTCGAAAAAAGACCAGTGCTGCATTGATTAAATATAGCTTCTTGTCATCCACACACCTGTTGGACCCTGGTGATTGGCAAGCTGGTTGTTGAGGGGAACAGGTTGAGGCTCATTGTGAGTTGTTTGGTATTTCAGGATTGTGAAGGGTAGAGGTTTATTCCACGTATTTGGGACTAAAGTCTGTTGAGAGGCCGAAGATTTCCATATGGGACTGTAGGATCTGGGCGTGGTACAGCTTCCTCCAAAGGTGGTAGTTTCAAAAAAAAAAAAAAAAAAAAAAAGGTGGTAGTTTCAAAGAAGCCACAGGTGTAGCTCAGGTCTTGGGGTTGGGGGGCTGGGATGGAGCTCATTCCTGGAGCTGGGAATGAGCAGGTTGGAAAAGAAGAGCCTTTAGGAAGGCAGCTGGATCTACCCAGGTAAGTGAATTTAAATCCCCTCCATCTATCCACTCACCCATTAATTATCAACTTCTTAATACGTTCGGTATCAAAGTCACTTTTGAAATAAGAGAAGTTAATAAAATTGTGGATTATGGTGTATATTTGGTTTTTGCTTGTGTTTTTTTTTCACTTGTCACAAGTGAAAGAGAATTACTGTTTGCCTCTGCATTTTTTATTTTTATTTATTTATTTTTTAAGATTTTTATTTATTTATTTGACAGAGAGAGACACAGCAAGAGAGGGAACACAAGCAGGGGGAGTGAGAGAGGGAGAAGCAGACTCCCCGCTGAGCAGGGAGCCCGATGCGGGGCTCGATCCCAGGACCCTGGGGTCATGACCTGAGCCGAAGGCAGACGCTTAACCGACTGAGCCACCCAGGCACTCCTTTTACCTCTGCATTTTGATTTTTTTTTTAACAGTTCATATTCAGATGAAGTAGAATCCTGGGGAAAAACTCAGGATACAGTAGGAGTGTTTACACTGGCCCCTGGGAAGCAATGTAGTCTGTATTCAGCAGGATTGCCTGAGAAGAGCTTTGAGTTAATGTCCTCAATTATAAGATGACATAATAGTAGACACCTGTCCATCAAAGTGTTCAATGAAATGATGACTGTAACTTCTTTGTACAGTACCCCCCAAAAGTGAACTCTTAAGATTTCATAAAAATAGAATCCCATGATACCTGTTGTATTCAAAAGTAACTTCTTACCACTTACCATTAGATTTTGGACAGCTTTGTGTGTTAGAACATACAGACCGAGACACATGATCAGAGTACACTTGAGCTCTCTTTTCCAAATTTTCTGTTGAATGAAAACGAGTTCCCCTGCCCTGGCCCCCCATCGCAGGACGCTGGAGGACTTCTTGCACATGTACGTTGGCATACTCACCACACTCTTCCATAGGGTGACCTCTCCATCTCTTGTACTTGAGGTCTGTCAGATGGCAGCGCGGTCTCCCTGCCTTGGGTCACAGACCCCCGGGGACACTCTCCCAATGTTCCAGGCTTCCCCTGAGGACTTGGAGTCATTCTGTCCTCTTTCTGTGCTCAGGGGCTCTCGCTGAGCCAGCAGGTTTTCTTCCTGTTGGCCTGGGAATTCTCCTTTCCAGGCAGACACCTGAGCTTCCCCCGTGTTACTGCTTAAAACGAGGAGAACAGCCATGCAGTTGTTGGCTAATTCCTTAATGTCAAAAGGGGCAAATTTTGGTTCAGAAACCTCTCCCCACAAATACCTGTCTCCCACAAGTCACCTTTTTCAGGCTTGTCAGCTACAGGCTGGAAGCCCATCTAATTTTTCACTCTGGCTCAATTTCTTCTCTGTGGCTGCTGGATGTTCAGTTTGGATCCTGGCACCCAGCGGGCAGAGATTGGATGACCACATCATCTCGAGCCCAGCCACCTGTCAGTGACGTCCTGAGGCACCATGGGCCTTCAGGTGCACACCTGTGCTCTGATGAATTAGCAGTTTCATCTGAGCTGAGTGGGGCTTGTGGTCCTGGTAAATTAGGTCACTGTTGCATTGGGCTCATGCACTCCATCTTCATGACATGTGGTTATTTCCCTCAACCCTTTGTTGTTGGGGTGGATTGTTTATCTTGGGGGTCATCTAGAGTCCGAGGACTCTGCATCAGAGTCCTAGAGTGCCTCTCGTCCACATTCCTCTTTCTCCATGGTGGCTGTGTCAGGCACTCAGCCTCTTCTTGACTGTGGGGGTGAGGACTGGAGAGAACAGGGGAAATTCATATTCAATACCTTTTTTTAAAGTTCTAAATAGATTTTTTTTTTTTCCTGGAGAGGATTAAAGCCGTGGGATGAAGTGAGACTTTGGCGTTCTGGGGAATTGTCACTATCTTTTGCATTTGTTTAATTTACTGCAGTTTGGGGTGCCCTCATTGGCATGACTAGAGCCACTCTATGCCTGTGCGAGGCCCACAGGGCCTGGTACCTGGTAATCATGCCCCACCCTGCAGGCCCCAGCTCACAGGCCCCCGGGGGGAAGTCTTGGCTAACTCCCTATCTAGGTTAACTAGCTCTTCCTGCTGCTCACACGCCACCTGTTTCCATTGACTTGTGTACCCCACCGGACTTTGAGGACACGGAACACACTGGGTCCTCAGTGGGGCCCAGAACTGTGCCTGGTCCCTAGGAACATGCTGGGTAAAGACCTTCCTGCTGGAATCCATGCTGCATTGGTACTGGGGAGCATGGGAATTTGTGACTTGACCCTGGGTTTTATCCAAAGCAAGATGCTAGGAAACGTCCTTTCCTGTCGTCCCCAAACTTGGTGTGCTCGTCAGTGAAGCTTGTTCTCAAGATAGCATTTCTGCCCTGCCCACTATGTGCACCTGTCCTTCCGACCTCTAGTCCTTCAGCTCATTGCAGCCTCCCTCTCCATGTAGACCCTAAGGAGAGAAAGCCACTGTCCCGTGTGCATGGGTTAGCTCTGACTGTTCCCTTGCTGGTGCCCGTCGGAGAGCTGGAGTGGCACCCTCCCCTCCTGCCTCAAGCTCTGCTCAGGGCTGTGAACACCAGAGTCAGCACCCATCCTGCTTGCCTGATCTTTACGTTGTGCCCTAGGCTGCATGGGGCTTAGTCTCTATTTAATACTTGCTGGCTCCATTAAAATGCAGTGATGCCTCCTTGGCCAATTATCCAATGGGCACAAAATGGAACTTGTTGGGAATAATGAAACTAATAACAGATTTTGACAGCAGTGATCCATGCAGCCACCAAGATGGTTATCAAAAAGCAGACTTTTCCCTGCTTCCTGCAGCCAGCCTGCTTGTAACGTCTTACAAAGGCCCGGTTGTCACAATAAACATCCCTGGCCATCAGTTTCCAGTGTCTCATTCTCCTGAACATCTTGATCAGTTCTTAAAAGTAATTATCATCATGAACAAGTGAAATAATACCTCAGGAAGATCTTTTCAAACACCCAGGGGGTGCATGGTGGAGTTGCCAGATAAGGGGAAATATATCAGCTAGAAGGTGTTGTAATAAACGACGTGAACACCTTGATTAAGTGTCTGTGAATGTGGAATATCAGGAGCATGATAATAAGAGTATAAAATGGGAAGACTTGAAAGGTAATAAGGTCTTGGTGTAGTGATGGGAGATGTGGTGAAGCCGATGGAAGAAATGAAGTTCTCAGGGCTCGGGAAGGCTGATTGTGTGATGGCCTGAGTGGGCTGCTCACAATGGTCCATTGCCATACCAGCCACATCTGCTTTGCTTTAGCATCCCTTCCTCCACCCCCTAATGCTTAACTCTGGCCTGAAGTGTAGGGGGTGCCTGCCAAATGCTGAACTGAGCTAAACTGAGCTTTCCCTGGGTCACAAGCTCCCCAAGGGTCAGACATCTAGCATTTAATAGATGCTGAAGGACTGAGTCATTGGTATATTTGCATGTGTATCCCTCCAACCTAATAGAGGAACCTCAAAAAAGCAAGAGAGAACTAACTTTGCCAACCCAGTGACTGCTAATACAACAGCTAGTCTTCCATGAGCACCTACTATATACCTCTTACCCATGTAACATTTATTGTGTGCTGAGTGTGTATGTGCATTATCTCAATTGCAAGTATCTTGCAATCTCATTGCAAGAACTTGATGAGTTGAGTACTATCATTAGGCCATCTTACAGAAAGGGATGCAGAGGCTTATACACGTAGGACATGGCAGATTTGAGATTTGACCCTGGTCGTGTGCAGAATCACTAGGCTACACTGCCTTTTCCTCTGGCCTGCAGCCCAATCCCACATTGGTTTGCGAGCCTTATGCCAGTGTCTGCAGTACAGCGTCCCTCTTCACTGTACACTGCTCGTGGATTTAGGATTTCCCTGAACTCATGGATTCTGTTCAGTCTTTCTCCCTTGGATTTCAAGGCACGTATGCACCTGTGAAGGGCATAACAGACAGGGCTTTAAACATACCTGTTTGGTGCATCAAGAGTAGGGTGTCCTTCCAGGCTTTGAATGAAGAAAGGGAAAATCATCTTGGAGGATGGGGGAAGTTGGGGACCATGTCTAGCATTTCTTGGATGGACTTGGGAGTGGATTGTCATGACGCTTTGGAGATTGTATGATGACCTTGGGTTCCCTAGACGTTCTTGCTCAGGGGCCTGGTGGGCTGTGTTCACAGGTGTGTATGCAGGGAAGGGGTTGGGAAGAAGATGGGACTGACCTTCACAAAACATAAGTTGTGCATCAGCATCCGACACAGTGCTTGAGCCTGTCCTCCCACCCACCCAGGGAGGAAGGTGGAATTACCCTCCCATTTTACGGTTGAGGAAGCTGGGCCTCAGAGAGGCTAAGAACCACTGTCAAGACTGCACAGCCAGTAAGTGGTAGAGTTGGGATGTCCCCCAGTCTGTCTCATACTGGAATACATGTTCTTTCCTTGACATATTGTTTCACCTTCCCAGGGAGTCAGTCCTTGGGGGAGGCTTGTGTCCTCTTCCACAACATAAAATTGGAGCCTGACTGCACTGCAAATGACCTTAGAAGTCATGCAGTCTCAAAAAATAAAGTTAGTGGGAGTCCAGAGAGGATGTCTTCTCTACATGTTTGCCATATCTGGTAGCTTAAGATGTTTCTCTTTCTTCCCCATAATTTTCTTCAAGGATGGACTGGAATTGAAGACAAGTTTTTTTATCCCTAAGGAGGAGGGCAAGGATTGATGGGCTTCAAGTTCAGGAATCCTTAGGAGGTATTGCATTCCAGAGGTGAAGTTTGTAAGGTGTTAATGTCACAGCAAAGATGTGTGGTTTTTCTTGGCTTTGACATCAGTGGGGGTGAGGATCGTAGTGGAGTCATATGAGAAAACAAGACCAGACCGTCATCCATGAGTCTGGGTCTGTAATCCTGTCTTCATTCCTCATCTCCACTCTCTTCCATCTCGTTGGTCAGACCATTCCATCATGGTGGACTTGGGGAGGCCTGGACCCTTTATCTTCTGCAATATATGCTGAGTGCAGGGGACACAGCAGTGAATGACAGAGACAGGCTTTTGTCCTCCCGGGACCAGCAGTCTAGGAGGTCAAATAAATAAAACAAATAATATGTTTTCAGATGATAGTAAGTGCTAGGAAGGAAATAAATCGGGATGCAGTGAAATAACCTTTCAGGGAGACGAAATAGCATCTGCAAAGGCTCCAGGGTGGTGAGACTTTGACCTGTGGAGGAGAGTGGCAAGGAGTGGAGTGAGTGAGAGGCAAGGGGTGGGAGAAAGGGCAAGCAGGCACAGACCCTACAGAGCCTTGTGGCTTGGCAGTGAGCCTTTGGATGTCATGCTCTGCATGGAGGAAACCACGAATGGGTTTTAAGTTAGGGAGTGATGTGACCTGATGTATGTTCCAAATACTCTTATATTCCTTGCCCCATTTTAGTCAGTGCTGGTGGGTGTACAATGGACTGGTTTTTCTCAGAGCAGAAGGACTTGTGATCCAGTTTGGTGTTGGGAGAATGAAGATCTTAGTGTTAGCCTGGGTGATAAGAATTCTGTGTGTGGTCTAGCCAGGATCGATGTTATTTTTTAATTGGGGTTTGGATTCACAAAAGTAGTGCTCTGTGCTTTTCTGGTCATCTATTTTCCTCAAGGACCTTGAGGAGGAGAGGAAGATGGGCCCAGGCAAGATTTAAGCAACCCTGGATCTAGGGTACCTGGGTGGCTCAGTGGAGTGTCTGACTTGTGGTTTTGGCTCAGGTCATGAACTCAGGGTTCTGAGATTGAGCCCCGTGTCGGGCTCCACACACAGCACACAGTCTGCTTGTCTCTCTCCCTCTGCTTCTTTCCCTGCTCTCTCTCTCTCAAATAATCATAATCATAATCATAATCATAATCATAATAAAAAAGCACCTCTGGGTCACCATCTAATGGGTTCATTGAATACTTCCCTAACATAATCACCACTTCCCCTTTGAGGTGCACCCAGCCAGTAGTGACTGCAAGAACCTGGGGGTCCTGGTCCCAGGTGGGTGTAATTTTTATGGTTACATCCTGCCCTTGGGTTCAGCCCATCAGTGCTGCCCTTTCCCTGTCTCCTGTCTCTTCCCAAATATCTCCCCAATTGTGAAGTATAGCTTAAAGTAAAGCATAGTGTTGTCACCATTCCCTAGAGGAAAAAAAAAAGATCAATTCCTTTAAAATTGCCCATTCTCCTTGGACAGGAGTGGTTTACAATGACAGCTATGGGCTTGAAGTTTAGATCTTATATCTCTTTTTTCCAGACCATGAAATTATGTCCCGTTCCAGTACATATTTCACTGATATAATTAAGCTGTTAATTCTCTCTGAGTTTGTTTTAACCATTTTAGGCAGGATTCCAGGATGCTCTTAATGTTTCACAGTGTGGAAGGATGAGACCTTAGTTCAAGACCCAGCTCTGCTACTTACTAGCTCTTTGGCCTTTGGCAGATTACTTTTTTCTATGAGCTTCCCTGTTCCCAGTGTAAAATTGATATGATAGCAGAAGTTCATGGTACCTAACATGCACACTTAGGCTTTTGAAGCACTGACTGAAGTAATTCATTTAATCCTCTTAACAGCCCTACTTGGGAATTACTATTGGCAGTTACTATTTTATTTCCATTTTACAGATGGAAACATTGAGGTGGTACAGGTCAGTCCTTGCTTGGCCCACAGTCACTCCACTGGAAAGTAGAAGAGCTGGGATAGAGAGCCAGAGTCTGTAGCCGAAGCTCCTTGTGGATCCTCCCTTGGAGACTTCATTGGAAAATGCATGCATTGTCCTTATCACAGTGCCAGACATGTAGTCTGTGCCCTTCCCATCTGTCTGCCTATAATTCTGAAGAGTTGTCCTCTTGGAGGCCTTCTAAATAGAAAGATAGAAGCTTCGAATCCAAATGGGCTTTGTGCTGATGGCGACAGTCCCTTGGCACCCAGTGCTCAAGATGGATTGCATGCTGAGCGGGTAGGCGTTGACAAGGCAGAGCTGTCAGGAAACTGGTGTTCTGCCATGCCCTCCGGTCACATGGGCTGCCTTCAGGATTGTGGGCAGGCGTCCACCGCTGCCTGGCCTTCCTGCTCCTGCGGGAGTCCTCGCTCCATGACTCGCACCTCATCCTCAGAATTAATTCCTTCCTCCGGATGTCTTTAGCACCCATGGGGGTCGGCATAGGTGTGGAGTGCCAGGGGTTGACACTGCTTTTGTGTGTGACTGTCGAGCAAGCCTCTGCCTTTGTAGATGCCTGGCTCCTGAGCTGCGGGGTTTTGTCAGTGCCGGGTCCCCTCTGTAGGATGCTGGGCTCCGTGGGCAAGGAGACCACATCTTCTCATTATACTTCCCTGGAACTATGGCCCTCCTCTCAGTGGGACCAGGATGAGAGCCCGCAGCACAGCAGCTCGCCCGGAATGCCGAATTGAGGATGATGGAGTTATTGCCTGGCCCCGGAGTCTTCTGTTTTTTCTCTTTGCTCAGCTGGCTGGGCCAGATTGGTGAATCGAGCAGAGTTCAGGGCTCGGCCGTTGCAGGAAGCCTGGGGGTGACTCTGTGAGGCTGCACGGTTCATCCACGACAGAACTGCGGGTTCCTTGCTTGGTTTTCCAAGCAGGAGTAAAGACAGGTCCTATCAAATTAGGAATTAAAATGCATTTGGCTTAACCGGGAAAGGAATTAGCCAAACTTGCCCTTTTCTTTGGGCTCTGCAGTCTGGGTCTTGTCAGCAGGCTGGTCCCTCTTGGTCCTTCTGGCTGGGTAGCTGGGGGGCAGTGTGGAGCCTCAGAGAATCAGGAGCATCCCCTGTTGGCCCGGCGGGGGCCGGGCGGCAGGCAAGACAGCCCTTAGGCTTGTTCATGAGGACAGGGGTGTCTGGTGGCGCCTGCCCTCTGTGGCTTGGAGAGGACCTTGGTTTCTGCCTGGAGGACAGTGCATGGGGCCAACAGGTGCCATGTTTGCCTTTGGCCTCCTGCCCCGGCCCTTCTCCCACAAAGCCACCTCTAGCTTTTCTTCCTTTTCAGACACTTGATAACTTGTGGTTCAGCTGATTTATGGGGCTAAGATAAGCTCATTATGCGAGATGTCAGTAATCACATGAATTGATGAGGAGGTTTCCCTGTTCCTTCCCTTGGATGCTTGCAAAATCATTTCAGGTGGATTTTGCATTCTTGACCTAAACAGTGATGAATTTAGACATTAGCTTCTTTCAGCTCCGGATAACTTCGGCTCTGCATCCGTTGCTTTGTAACAAGCTCTGTCCTATGTGGGGTTTCTGATGATGAAGTTTTCCTGCACCGTGAGTGACAGAGGCTCCTTGCATCTTTGATGAGTGTGTGTTGTCTTTGTTTTCCTAATTATTATTTATTAAGGGCATTACCTGGAAGGAGTTTAGCCTGCTGGCTCTTGTTGTAAATGCTTGCTGCATTCACAGACGGGTTCAGAGTGAGCGGTGGTATGTTCTTGAGGATAAAAAACCATAAGCCCCCGGAAACAAACTTTGTGGATCGTCCTGATGTAGTATAACTCGTTATATGTTAGTTGGATAGCTTTTCAAAGATTAAACTATTAGTGCAGGTGCATCAGCAGTGACAAACCCAGGGGTTAAATCCACCTTGCCGATGTGTTTTGTTTGGCCTGAACAGTCTGTTAAAAAATCTTTTTTTTGAGTTAGTTGTTAACATTAAAAAATTACAAGATGTCTCCCGAGACCCCATCTATTTGGATCTCCTATGTCTCGTGGAGAATCCTCAGACGCGCGGAGGCACGGCTGCCCTTTCCCACGGGGCACCCATGCGCTATCCAGTTTGCCTCCGCATTTATTCAGTTCGTCAGTTTGACTCTAGCTGGCATTTTGAGTGTGTGGCTGCAGGAGCAGGGGAGCGAGCACGGGTCCGCTCAGTGACTGACTCCTCACCTCCGTGGCACCCATCCTGGCTGCCACTGATGTCTCTCTCCTGATGCATCTACCTGCATCTACCTTGGCAGCCTCCCTGCTCCGCAGTCATGGCTCAGCACAGAAGGCAGACCGGTCCTTGTAGAACACGTCAGAGCATTTCACTCCGCTGCTCAAATCCTGGCTAAGGTTCCCCATGTGTCTTGGAGGAAAACCCAGAGCACTCTGTGTCCTGCAGCCCCATCATGATCTGGCTTCCTGCTGCCTCTCTGAGTGGTCTTCTCCTCTCTCCCTTGCTCACTCTGTTCCAGCCACACTGGCCGCCTTGCTGTTCCCTGAACACATCAGACCTCAGCGCCTTTGCCCTGTCTCCCTGGAAGCTCTTCTCGTCGATAACTGCTCGGCTCACTCCCTCACTTCCTGCAGGTCTTCGGTCAAGTCCCACCGGAGCAGTGAGGCCTCCCACATCACCTGATTTATTATGCTAATCCATTGCTACCCCACTTCCTGTGTTTTTCATCCCCACCTACCTGGCTCTACATTTTCATTTTTCTGTAGTACTTATTCCCTTTTAACACATTAAATGCTTTCTTTATCACATGTATTGTTTGCCTCTTCTCCCTGCTGGAATGTGAATTTGACAACAACAGGGATCTTTGTTTTGTTCACCGTTTTATCCCAGGCATCTAGAACAGTGGCTGGCACTTCGTAGACATTGATAAATGTCTGTTGTTGGATGTAGTCGAAATCCCGGAGTGTTCTCTTTTTCTTAAACGTCAAGGTGATTGAAATTTAGAAGGATGGAAATGGGGAGCTGTTTTCGTACCCCCGTCTACACTGCTCAGAAGGTAAGCTCCCCAGAGGAACTGGCAGTGTGGGTGCTGTCCAGCCTGAGGCATGAGGACGGGGGTTCCAGAACTTACCCTCGAGCTTGATCCCTGGGCGGTCCTCTTGCTCCTTCCTCTTTTCCTCTGTCTCTGAGGATGAAGGTGGCAGCCTATTTTATGTCACACAGAGCCAAGAACAAATGGAGAAGAGGTGAGGGGATGAAGGGACACGTGTGGTGGCCGTCGTTCTGAAGGGACCCTGCTGTGTGACCCCAGGCTCGAAGTGAGCCCGTGGTTTCCGATCTGCTGTGAGGCGGGTGCCGCTCGTCCGTGCTGTGGGGTAATGCTTCTCGTGAGGTCTCGAGCTGTGTGATGTGCCTCTCAACTTGCACTGTAAGGTTCAGAACTGTTTCCAAAATCTGGATCACTGTTCTTTTTTTTTTTTTTTTAAGATTTTATTTATTTATTTGACAGAGAGAGAGAGACAGAGAGAGAGGAAACAGATGCAAGGGAAGTGGGAGAGGGAGAAGCAGGCTTCCCACCGCCTGACACGGGGCTCGATCCCAGGACCCTGGGATCACGACCTGAGCTGAAGGCAGATGCTTAACAACTGAGCCACCCAGGTGCCCCTGGATTGCGCTTCTTAAAAATAGACTTTTTCTTATTTTTCATATTTCTGTTAGAAATTGCTTTTGGGGCTCATTTTCTCCCTTCACTCGGTGAAGAACAACAGGCTTTCAGAGCCCCTGCCTTATGCAGCGGTAGCTTTCATGTTGCTGGGGGGACCGCCTGAGATCTGACTCCCTAGGGCTGCTTTTGGGGAGCCCCTGTATTCACACTGTGGTGTCTAATGTCGTCGCTCACATTTTCACCTCCAGTCTTACTCACTAATAGAAAATTAATTACAGTGAAATATGAAATATGAAATAAATATAAAATATGAAATAACAAACATCACCTCAGCCAAGTGGCATAAAACACACCTCATCCCCACTCCAGATGGTTGTCAATAAAAAGTGACATTTAAAAACGCTGACTAAATTCAAACCTGTGAAATGCTTCCTTCTATAATTTAAATTCATTTTAGGGGAGATGTGCAAGTCTGTTTTGTTATAATGTCTATAAGCGTATCAATCTCACAAGAACTAGAATATCTGCAATGGTCGTACATTTTCCTAAAAGCTTTTCAGAGAGAAACCTAACGGCTGCTACTGAGACAGATGAAAACCCCTTCTGGGTGGGGAGAGCTAAGATAAGCCAGCCTGTCTTCTTCTAGACATGCAGCGTTGGACTTGTAACCCCTCTTCCCTGGCTTTTGGTGTTGACTTCGAGGTGAAATCTTCACAAACAGGCTGGGGTCCTCGCAGCTCCTTGGAAGGGACAGAGAAATACCTCTAAGAGAACAGTAATAAAGGTGCCCCCTTCTTCCCAGAGAAACCTGAGGCTCAAGTCTTGAGATCCCATATGGAATGCAAGCCTTTCCTGAGTAAAGACCCCTTTAGCTTTCTTCTAAATGAAAGAGGTGCTGGGATCCTGGGATTCACGGGGTGCGGGGACCGTGCATGCAGTGTGTGGGGAGAGGGGCATGGAGAGTGCACACCTATATACACAGGGACTATGGCAAGAAGGCTTTTCTTGGAGTTAGCTCTGTCACCTTGGGCAAGTTACCTAGCCTCTGGAAGCCCCCATTTCCCAGCGTTCGGGTGAGAATGTGAGTAGTACCTGCTGCAGAGCATCCTCCTAAGCACTCAATCCGACGATGTAGGTGAAGCCAGCACATGGCTAGCACTTAATAAATCTTAGTCTTTATTGGCTATCATTTTCTTTTATTAGCTATCATTTTGCCAAGTTTCCCCAAACCCCCTGCGTGCATCTGTTCCTTATGCTTGTTGGAACAATGCAAAGATATGAACTCCCTGAGCATTATTGCTTTTCCTCCAGCTACAGTGTTTCTCTGAGTGGGACTAGGTACACACCTCCCCTGATGTTCTAGTCCAATGGAACCATTAGGGATGGCCCCTGGTTGTATGTTGGGTTTGGTGCAAGGGTGTCCGGCAGCCTCGGTTGGGAGACAGGCCCTCTCTTTGCTCTGCCCCAATACCCATCTATGGACTCTGGCTCCAGCAAAGCAGAACATTCGGGGGAAGGCTGGGGAGGGGTTTCCAGTGGGTGCTCTGCCGGTAAGTGTGTGAGCGGCAGTGGAAGAACTCCCTCTGGGCAGGGGGAACCACCCCTGGTTTATCCGGAGCTGGACCTTCTTCTCTTTGATCCACTCTTTTCTTTCCTCCTTGCCAGCCGTTCTTGGCAACATCGGTGTTTGGGTGTGTGCCCATGTAGCATCCAGCTCCTTGGCTAGGAGCAGTGTTTGCCTTCTCGAGAGCCATCTCAAGTCCTGAGGGCTGTGCTGAGGGCCTTGCAAGGAGCCCTTGGTTGGCCACTGTGGTGTCATGCTCTCTGCATGATGCCAAAGACCAGCTACATTAAAAGCTCTTCCTCTTGATCCCTCCAAGTAGGAGTAAGGTATTCTAATTCCAAGGCCCCCCTTTCTAGAAAATGTAGTGTATGTTGCAGATTTGCTCTTCTGGTTAGATAGGGTGGATGAGCAGAGAACAGGCATCTCTTGGGCATTGGTGGGGGTCAGGACTCTGCGTAACTTCCTTGCAGGACTCACTGGTCTCCTTGTCCATTTGTGAATCTTCCTGTCCTGAGCTGGCTTGGGCCTCTTCCCAGTGGAGGCTCCAGTAGTAATGAGAGTCTCTCCCGGAGTCATTCATACATGTCACTGGGACCTGCAGGGTCTGCATGGGCTGATGGGCGTTATGGTAGGCTGGCTAGGTACAGCCTCTGGCTGTGGAGACAGGCAGTAAGAATTGTCCCTTGCACCTAGCACACTTTTGTCTTCTGTCCTATGACCTGGCGATTACCCTACTGGCCAGAGGCTTCAGGGTCCCTGGCCGCAGCTTTGGGATGCATGGCTGCCCAGAGTGAGGGCAAGAAGGCCACAGTCATCTTAAAGTCTGTGAGTGGAACCCAGGCCTCTGAGGATGAGCCGCTTATTCAAGCTGAGTGGATGAGACTTGCTTCAGGACACTTGTGAGAGACTGAAGACTAATTATGTTATTTTCAGGGAATGTTGACCTCCGAGATAGCGAGTTCAGCAAAGAAGTTAAACTCTCCCAGAGTGAGCAAGCCTTATGGTTTTTTTATTCTTTATGAACAAAAAATTTTGCTTTGAAAATAAACATAAAATACATTAATTTATAAAATACACTTTACAAAGGCTGACTTTTAGTCCCTACATGAACCTTCCCTCTGTTATTGGTGAGGACGCAGTACAGATGGTCGGTCTGGTCTGCAGCCAAGACCAGTTGTAAGCTGGTTGTAAGCTGTTGTGGTGGTGGACATCTGCAGACAGTAGGTATTTTTCAATAATGGAAACAGTCACAGATTTTTTTTTTTTCTTAATAATGAGGCATTATAACCCAGCACTGAAGAACCTGGACTCTGAATTCTCCCTGGTAGGTTTGCTAGAATTAATGAGTCCTTGCTTGCAAAAATTTGCTCCACACATTGCCCAGCCCTCAATAAGCTATCACAGTTACATGTGAGGGTCTTTCCTTGATGTCCTGACTCCTGGCATTATTTCAAACATTTTCATGTTCAAACATTGTGAGCATCCTACGTGGGCCCCTGTGACTTAGAAAAAGAGAACTTTCAGGAAGAATAAAAAGCTTACTAAAATATAAATGCTAAGTGCACATCTCAGTGGGGACATAAATATTCTTGCCTTCCATTATGCATCCTTCAGGATCATGTCATTGGTCCACAGGTGGCCCTACTCTACCCAGTTCCTTTGGCTAAAACCCCTGGCCCTCTTGGGGTCTTCCAACCACCTGCAGTATCAGGTTGTTGGGAAATCAGATGGCTTGGTGCACAGTATACCTCCTGGGTAGGTTTCTCTGCCCTGTCTGTGGACGCCAGGTTATGGCAGGCTGGTGCATTTAGAATCCTTTTTCTTGTTGCTGATTCATTTTCAGGAATAAACAGGTGCTATAGTGTTAGATTTTATTGATCACTTAACTAGGAAGGAATTATGGAAATATTATCCATAAAATTGCAGTAAAACCCTGTTAATCTGCCAATTCCCAAATTAGCGAATCAATTAGATTTGCTGAGTATTTGTTTAGCTGTGGTTTCCTGGTGACCCCTGCTTTATTTACTCTCATAATTTTCCCAAAGATTTGTTTCTGTCTTCCTGAGAGAAGAATGTGTTCTGCATATCCTATCAGAAGCCGCTGGAAGGGCTTAGGGGCAGAGAGGGAAATTAAGCAAATATTTCAGATTTGTTACTGTATTTTCGTCAGCCATGTAAGTTAATGATCCAAGGCCAGATACATTGCTTAATGCCAGGCACAGCCGTGCTAAGTTCTACTTTTTCTGGGGGTGGAGGGGAGGCACGGAGAGATTACGGTTCAGGTTTCTCTGGCCTGGGTCCCGGGGTGATGGGGACCTGCCTCATGATACTTTATCTTGGACCGAATACAGTCTCTGGTCACCAATTATTTCAAAGGCATGAGTTACTGTCATCCTGCTACCTTGTCCCAACCCATCAGCTAACAAGGGTGCCTCCCTAAGATATGCACGTACCTGGAAATGGCTGGCAGGCAGGCCAGCCTCACTGTAAGTCTTGTCAGCCTGCACGATAGTCCCGTGTGTGGGTGATAGAGGCACTCATCAATACAGTGTGCACTGGTGGGGGGACTCTCTGGTGTCCTGCACAGGTTCCCTGGGCTACTGGAGAGGGGTCCTACCATTGCCATTCCAATAATTCATCTTTCTTCTTTTGGACTCTGAGGATTCTCCTTCATTTGGGAAATTCCCCTTAAACATTCATGTGATAAATATTTATTGAACATTTGCTATGTGGTGGATGTGGTACTAGCCACTGTGGGTGGGAGTGTAGGTGTGTCCAGGAAGACTTCCTGGAGTAGATGGTGTCTAAAGTGACTCTTGAAAAATGGATAAGGGATCCAAGTGAAAGGATTCACACAGATTAACTCATTTGGGCCCCTCAGGCCCTGAGTATTGGACATTAATGTCGTTCCCCTTTGATGGAGGAGGAACTGAATCTCAGAGAGGGTAAGTAACTTGCCCAAGGTCAAGAACTGGTATGTGAATTTAGGAAGTCTCTGTCCAGAGCCCACACTCTCAGTCACTGGAACTTAGCGGTAGACAGGCAGGCAACAACCACAGTTTGACCCATCATTAACAAAGAAAAGAAGAAGGCATTGGTGATGACTGAGAAGACAATGATTACATCTAACCTCCTTCAGGGCTGGCTTTATGAAGGGAGGGGAGTTGGGGGTGAAGAGAAAGAGAGGCTTGATCCCCTTCCTGAAGGAGTGCATGATTCAGCTAGAAAAGGCCAAGAAAGCTCTAGTCGATAGAAATAGTAACTATGGCTACGTCCACAGCCAGATGTCAATCTCCAAGGGATGACAGTGTGAGCGGTCCCTAACCACTAGCATCAACACACTCGCCATGTGAGGGCACTGTCCTCAAATATGGGGACAGGATGGGCATTGCTCTCCTGAACTCTTGGACCAACTCTTGCTGGGCGGGATGCCACTGTAATTCTAGAGGTTATAAGACATCCATGGAGCTCCCTTCATCCCACTCTCTGAAGGAGTTCTTTGGGAAAACTCTGGTTCTTTGACCTGGCACCCTGGAAAGAGCAGGGAGCAGGATTTTGAGCTTCTGGATCAGTGGTCTAAGAACCTCAGTTCTGATCCTGCCTCTATTGCTCACTTACTGGGTGACCTTGGGCAACTTCCTCAATATTTCTGGGCTTGTTTTCTTTATCTGTCAAATGAAAGTAATACCTTAAGTAGATGTTGATGGTTGTGAAAGCATTTTGGAATTTTAAAGTATAAAAGTTTAATGTTCTTTGCAGAGTATGTTCTTAATGTTCTATTTTCTCATTCTGCTGGGTAGAAGGGAGGTAGCTCACCACTGAGATGCCTTCTCTTGGGTGGCAGTGAATCTGCGCAGCCGCATTTTGAGCCACTTCATACGCTTGTGATTAATTACGTGTGTTACATTGGATGAGTGCTTAACCTCTCTCTGTCTCTTCCTTGTCGATAAAGTAAGGAGACCAAGCTGTCATTATGGAGATCATTATGGAAAACGCGATGACGCATGAAAGGCTCTGGAAACAGCGTTGGTGCTTGGAGAATGTCAGAAGCCCCCCTCCCTCAGCCCGTGACCCACCAGCACCTCCCCCATCACAGCCTAGGTCAGCGCATGCGCACAGGTAGCTGCAGGTGCCGCGGGAGGGGATCTCCCGTCTCACGTCCAATCCCGCATCTCCCAGACTTGTGGGTGCCTCTCTCCTGGTTTCCTGAACACCTGGATTTATTAAAAAAATTTTTTCTTTACTAAAAAAAAAAAAAAAAAAAAAAAAATTTTTTCTTTAAATCAGTTTCCCTTTCTCTCCAATTTCATCTTAAGTAATAATAGATCTGAAACTATAGGTTTAATACATAGAACATAAATTACTCAAATAAAAAATTTTGTGTACTTCCCCAAATCCCCAGTGGTGTATGTACCACACTTTGAGAAACGCTGTGCTAATTGGATGTTTTTGAGATCCCTTCATGCCTGCTGGAAGTGTTTTCTCTGATATTTCTCAAGAAATACTGGAGGCATTTTGGAGGTTGTTTGGTGACGGGAACATTTATATATGAGGAAGTTTGAGGCACAGAACAGGCTGGATTGCAGGGCATATTTTTTTTTTATCTGAGTGCAGTTTGAGGAATAGAACTGGCTGAATTGAAATCCAGTTTGGTGTTTATTTGGGTCCTGAGGTTTGAAAGCTCCATCTCTTTCTAGATAGTGAAACCCAAAAGTTCGATGCAAGGTAGTCCCTGACAAAGCCGCAAAAACTGAGGAGTATTACAGACGGCACAGAAATGTAACGTGTGTTGGAGAGACTTTCAAAGCTCTGATTGGGCGCCATTGGCATGAAATCACAGCCTTCATGCTGCTGTTGGGGGTCCTGGATCGTTCTGGAGCAAAGTAAGCGAGTAACCTTAGTTTGGCATTCTGACTCAGGCTTTTCAGGGGTAGTGCACACCCAGGATAGAACTGCAACCCGGCTAGCAGCATGCTTTGGATTGGCCTCCTTGGCTTACCTCCTCACCCCTGGGCAGTGCGGCCCGAAGACCTTGCAGGGGCTGGGCTTGTGCCCCTTCCAAGCTGCACTGCAGGAATGGGATTTCTGCTCCATCAACCACCTCACCTCGTCCCGGCCTGTTTTTACTGTGTGCACACAGTGTAGCAGCTGCCTGTAATTTGGCTGTAGATGGGTGATTATCATAGTTATTAAATGCCATCAGTTGGGAAGGAGTCACCAGGCACTGATCTCATGTTGGGGGGATGGAGAGAGATGCAAGGCCTGGACAGAGTGCCCTCCTGTTTACCACTTTGCTAACGGACTGCAATCTGCTCATCCCAGACCAGTGAAAATGCATCCCGTTTGTCATGACTGCACTTTCCTGCTCTTGTGAAGAGAAATGTGGTTTTAATTCCAGAGATCAGATGGGATGACTTGTGTTCATATGGCTGATAAATCATTTCAAAGAAAATTACTTTGGCATGCCTGACATTTGTATGGATTGCTTATGAAGTAGAAGAAGGAATCCCGGTCACGTCAAAAATATTTTACCATTACAAAAAATTGTGGTCCGTGGAAAACAAAATTCAATAAAGCTATAAAGTTGTCTGACCATCTCTCTGAGCTGCAGAAATGCAGCATTCTGGGACCCTGTCATGGGCATAAGCGTGCCACAAGGTGGGCTGTCTATAAGAAGAGAAGACTC
>NC_138375.1:112781287-112803483 GCF_054177405.1 Leptonychotes weddellii
GACTCTGAAAAACAAACAGGGTTCTAGAGGGGAGGGGGGTGGGAGGATGGGTTAGCCTGGTGGTGGGTATTGAGGAGGGCACATTCTGCATGGAGCACTGG
Source organism: Leptonychotes weddellii (assembly GCF_054177405.1). NCBI lineage: Eukaryota > Metazoa > Chordata > Mammalia > Carnivora > Phocidae > Leptonychotes > Leptonychotes weddellii. The sequence goes on from NC_138375.1 coordinate 112,781,389, forward strand.
GTGTTATGCACAAACAATGAATCATGGAACACTTCATCTAAAACTAATGATGTAATGTATGGGGATTAACATAAGAATAAAAAAAAATAGAAAAAAAAAACAAAAAAAACTTACTTGACTTTTTAACACTCTTCCCTAGAGGAGGAGGAGACAAGGAGACAAGGAGAACTGGTCTTCAGAGCTGAACTCATTTCCCATGGGCTCTGCCTCCTAGTTCAGTGCAGGGGACATGTATTGAGCCCGTTTTGGATGGGAGGCAGTGGGAAGAGGGGGTGCGAAGATGATCAAGGCACATAGCCAGTCTCTGAAGGGAGGCTGTTCACATGGGCGTGTCACTGTTGCCGGTGATGGCTGGGAGCAGGCTGGTACTAGCATTGGAGAAAGAATCAGAATTTGAGTCTGATTCTCACCTTGTGATGAGTTCTCATTTTGCCTTTTGTGATCCCAGACGGTCCCCTGTGCCTTAGTTTCTTCATATGTACAATAATGTCAAGGACTCTAGGACTTGCTTTTTTTATTCTTGCAAGGTGACATGCAACATTCCGTTAGTTTTAGGTGATTTGATATCTAGACACAGAGAAATGATCTTCCTTATAAGTCTGGTTACCATCTGTCTTCATACAAAGTTAGAAAAGTTTTTTTGGAAGCTTTTAAGATTTACTTCCTTAGCACCTTTCTTATTTGCAGTACAGTGTTATTAACTGTAGGCACCATGCTGCATGTTACCTCCCCGTGACAGACTTATTTCATAACTGGAGGTTTGTACCTCTCCCTCCTAGGACTGTCTACTTTTCAGAATTATTGTGAGGAGTGGATATGCCCCTGTATTCATTTGTTTAAAGATTTTATTTATTTGAGAGAGAGGGAGAGAGCACAAGCAGGGGGAAGGACAGAGGGAGAAGGAGAAGCAGACTTCCTGCTGAGCAGTGAGCCCGATGCGAGGCTCGATTCCAAGACCCTGAGATCATGACCTGAGCCGAAGTCAGAACCTTAATGGACTAAGCCACCCAGGCGCCCCTCCTGTATTCATTTTTTAAGAGTTTAGCAATCTACTCATGGTAACAAGATCTCTGCCAACAAAAAAGCAAATACAAGTGAAAGAAGTGTTGAGAGCACACACTGAGAGTGTAGACAAGGAAGGTACTGTGCCAAATGCTTTGTGTTGTTATCTGTAATCCTCACAACTGTCTTGTGAACCAAGTCCTCAATATCATCGCCCCTTTATAGACAGGGAGATTGAGGCACAACAACTAAGCAGCCAGTCAAGGTCCCACAGCTGCTTAGTGGCAGCACCAAGATGTGAACGTGTGCAGTCTGTCTCTAGAGGCTGTACCTTTCACTTTCCCTTCCAGGGTCACTCTTGGTAGTAGAGGATCCTGTTGAGAGACATTTGACAAGACTTGGTAACAGTTTATGGAAGAATAGAGGAAAAGATGTAGGTTGTGGAAATGAACTTTCTAGCTGTAGGAGTGGTGCTCTTGACAGAGCAGAAAGACCACATGCAAGTCATTCTGTGCATTGGGGTTGGGGTTTTAGAGTTGCTGAGGTCGGGAGGGAGTAGCATGTCTTTGGATGGTGAATGAAAGCAGTGGTCAAGGGTGGACCTGTGGCATCGCCCAAAGGAAGGAAACTAGGAAGAGCAGAGAGCACCGAGAGTAGAGTTTTGGGGCCAGGTTTCATCCCGGAATTAGGAAGAGAAAGGCGAGCCAGTGAAGGAGTGAGCTGAAAGGAAACTGCCTAAATTTAGTTGTCCATCCAGACTGAAGGAGGGGAGCTTTACAGTGGAGGGATGGCCTATAGTCAGGGGTGGGAAATGCCACCAGGAGGAGGAAAACTGAGAAGAGGTCAAGGACTTGGCAGTGGGGAGGTCGGGGGCACCACCAGGCAGAGCGGTTTTGGAGAAGCTGTGGAATCAGAAGGTAAGGCACATTGCCGCCTGAATGGAACAACTTAGGACAGAACTGAGGGTCAGCTTTCAAGCCTCTGCTTAGGGCGCCTGGCAGCCAAGGCCAGGGCCCCGGTGGGCATGGGGACATGGGCTGTCTGAGTGTGACAGGGTGGGAGGTCAAGAGGAGACAGTCGGGGATGAGTGGGGATGCATGAGAGAGGAGGGCTCATCAAAGGAGCCCACCCCAAGGGGGGTGCATGACGGGTGAGGCTCAGGGGCAGGCGAGGAGGAGGGAGGAAGCGATGGGTGGAACCATCGGGGAAGGCAGTGAGCGCATGGGAGGTTACGTGTGGCTGGGAGGAAAGGGTGTTCAGAGGCAGGGCAGCATCGTTATTCCTGCATCTTCACTTGGCTCCAGCTTTCTCATGGTTACCCACTTCCTACACAGCAGCTGGAGGATCTTTTGAAAAGAAAACCGTTGACATTTGCTTTTGCCCTCAGCATAAAGCCTGCTCTCCTTAAGGTGGCCTCCATGCTGGTTGCCTTTTGTGTTAGGGTTCCTGCTGGCTCTTCAACCCCATCCAGCCCCACCCCCTATACTTCCAGCCCCTCTGTTCCTTTTGCCTGGAGAGCTTGACCCCCTGTACCTGTACCTGTTCCTTTCTAACTCCGGACCTCTGTTCAGACGGTTGACCTCTGGCTGCTTCCCTGCATCTCTTCTCTGGAAAGCGCCTTGATCTCTGCTGAATCTGCAGCATTCAACACCGTGGCTGGCGCACAATAGGGGCTCAGCAGAACCTTCCCGAAGGAAATTGACATGGGCGGTGTTGACACACGAGGAGTCCGTGCTGTTCCTGGTGGCTGAGAACCTCTCTGCAGGTAGGGGTTTCCCTGGTGCTTCTAAGCCCCTTTGTCATGCTTACCACAACTCCTGTGTGTTTTTCAAGCCTGACCAGCTTCCCTCTGCCCTGCAGTCCTCTTTTTCTCTTTTCTTTTTAAAAATGGAAATAGAACAGGCAAAGCAGACCTCACAAGGACCTCTTTCCTTTAGACAAATAGCTGGCATTCCATTAAAATGGTAATTTCCTTTGTTTAAAAAGGCAGATGTGGTCAAATTAAGCTAATCTAATTTGTAATTTTTCATTAAAAATATATACGGGTCAGGCCGGAAGGCTATTTGGGTCCCCAGGGTCATTGCATTAGCAGTCATGGGAACAAATGTCCTTTATTTGCTTAGAGATACATGGAGCTTCCATGCAAGCATCATTTCCTCACATTGACTCCTCCGTGACCTTGTTTCAGACCATGGGGGATTTTTGTCTGCCAACTTTCTTGTATTTTGCCCTTTTTATTAAATAGAAAATCCCTAAGTACCCCCTGGGTACAGAGTCTGTCGTAGAGAGAACAGGAGAAAGGTTCTCCTCTGACTAATAGGGAACACGGGACAAAGACATGGGATTTTATACAAGAGCAAGGAAGAAAGTAAAGTCCTGCGTGGAGCCAAGGGGCTGTGGAGGTGTGCACTGGTCCGTGTGCATGCGTCTGGGTGGGCGGGATGGCAGAGAATGGAGGATGAGGCCGTGGTCCCTTGACATTCTCACATCCCAGCATTTGTTGGTACCATTTATAGCTTAGGATTTCTCTCATGAAATGCATCATTCATGCCTGGAACCTGTATGTCCCCATCTGAACCTCAATGAGAGTTTATCTGCTCTTGGCCATGATGTGGAACCTGGATGATGTGGTCCACAAAGATGATGTGGCTTTTATTCTACACCCCAGCCCCAAGGGACTTGCATCTAGTCCATGTTTTAGCAGCACTTCTGGCATCTAAGAGACCTGGATTCGAGTGCCAGCCCTGCCTCTTGCAGCTTTGGGGCTCCCCGTCTGAGAAGTGGGGATGCTGCTGTATGGCACTCCGTGCCTGCTGAGCTCATAGCACTGGTCCTAAGTGGTCCTAAGCGGTGCCTCTCACCAGCACCCCCAGGTTTGGGATTGCTTGTCCAGGGTTGGGACCATGCATGTGACATCCACAAAGCCAGGGGTTCCTCCTGCCTCTGTTTCTTCTCAGCAGTGACATCCTGAACCCCAATGAAAGGTGGTTCAGTCATTCACTGTGCTGTCAGAACTTAAAACATGGGTTGGAGCCCAGGGATGTGAAAGCAGTGTTAGAGCGCAGGGACAAAAACGTAGGGGACCCGCAGAGGCAGGCCTACCAGACGAGGCAGTAAGCTTCCGAGGGGCAGACGGGACCTGGGCAAAGTGTTCTTGGCACTCCGGAAAGCTCTTGGCCCTTCTAGTCCTAGGTGACTGTAGAGCATATGAGGAGTTGGAGGTGCTTCCATACTATTTTAAAGAAGGCTGAGATCCTTGGATTATCATTTTTAAGCCTGTGATAAAACCCGTCTCCCAGGAAGTGTGTGGCAGTGTGCTCTATTTGTCCCTCTCACATCCTGTCTTGACTGGTCTTTGGAATGAGCCTTAGGTATTTTGCTGTAGTTGGCCTATTTTCTTGCCTACCTAAATTATGCCAATTTGTGCAGAGGATGGTACGTGATGACAAGTGAATGGTCTGCGGCAAATTCTGTCTTCTGCCACCCTTTTCTTGTCACTGTCACAGCTGTGAGCTTTGGCAAGTCCTCCAGATAGATTTTCCTTTCCTCTTAAATGTTTGTCTAAAATTAATTTTGACTGTTTTGAAGAGGTAGCTGAGCACTCAGCGGGTTTTGCAGAGCAGAATCGGTAGCCCGGGCAGAGGAACCAAAGGTGTCAGATTCGGTGTGGTGTGTGAGTGCCGCCCGGAGATGGAAACTGGGTCCACGTCCATGCAGAGCTGGAAGGGGTGAGTGGCCAACATGCTGCCCAGCAGACCTGGAGGGGAACCCTTGAGGTTGGAGCCTTAAATGCCGTTACACCGTGTGGGCTCCAAGGGCACGAGATGGCCCGAGTTCTCATAGGCCTTCCAACCCTGGACAGTTGGCTACCTGTCAGAAAAAATAGTCGTTTTTTAAGAATATAATTGGGTGACTGCTTTTGCTCTATAGTTTTATGAAATCACCCAGAGCTCTCTCTGTGCCTTGTACCCACAGAGATCACATCAAAGGACATAGGTAGAACCTGGCTCAGCGTTTGGAAGGGACGCCAGTGTTTCATGGGTTTCTCTGTATTCCGTGGGTCTGGATGGTTTGTGGTCCTTTCAGTTGGCAGCTAGCACCATGCTTTCACCCAGGGGATGGAACTCTTGTCCACTCGGTGTGGGCCCTGTGAGGGTTTGGGTCTGCTGTGCTCACTGTTACATCCCTACTGCCTAGCAGAGGCCTGGAGCACAGAAGGTGCTGAGTAAGTACTCACCGAGTGTGGTACGAACAGACTCTTCCTATTTGCTGACTGGACTTCATATTAGAAACACTTCCTCTATGCCATGGATGGAGAGTTTTGGCTTCACTGTTCATGTTTCTCCTTGGTTTTAAGTGCAATTTTAATTGGTCCTGGGTGGACAAGGTAGGGCCTCGTTCAGCCTGAGGTGGGAACGAGAGACCTCCGTTCGATTCTCAGCTTGTCCCTTCTCTCTGGGAGTTTTGTACGTCATCGTGTGGCTCCTGAGACTTACTCATTTGTATATCCTCAGAAGCTGGGGTCACAAACTATCGCCCAGCACCTGTTTTTGTAAATCAAGTGGTGTTGGAACACGGCCATGCTCACTTGTTGACGCATTGTTCGTGGCCGCGCTCATGCTGTAACACAGAGTTGAATGCTTGCTACAGGATCCATATGGCCCAGAAAGCCCCCCAGGCTGTTTACTGTCTGGCCCTTTACAGAAGAATGTTGGCTGCCCCCTGTTCAAGAGCTATACGTGGTAGATGCATGGTAGGGCATGTGTTCAGTGAATGCCCGACAAATGGATGAACGGAGTGGTTCATCATTCTGCTGGTGGGGTGTCCATTCCTAGGGGCTGTGGAAGAGGGGATGTTGTGGGCTCAATCTCAGGACTGAGGGCCAGAGGCCTCCCCAGGGGTGTCATGGCTTAGCATGACCTGGTGCCTCTATTGGAAGAGGAGTGGCTGGTGCTACCCGTTTATTGAGTTATCAGATATTTATCGAGCCAGCCAGTTGCGGAGCACCAGCGAGGTGATGGCTGTTACGGGGCACGTACTACTTGCTGGTCCCCCTGTGTAGTGTGTGTGTTGTCTGAGGTGTTCATCATAACTTCCCTGCACAGCGGTAATGTTCCTACTCCCCAGATGATAACGTGAGGCCCAGACGTGGCTTCCCATGTCCAATGTCGTATCATGAGAAAGTGGCAGAGCCACATGCCAAGCGTGGGTCTGTCTGACATCGGAGCCCATGATCTCACTGCTGAAACTGTTTCCCTCCGCTCATGGAGCGCTTAGCAAGTGGACGCCAACAAGCCCAGGCCCTGATCTTTTTTTTTTTTTTTTTAAGATTTTATTTATTTATTTGAGAGAGAGAGAATGAGAGACAGAGAGCATGAGAAGGAGGAAGGTCAGAGGGAGAAGCAGACTCCCTGCCGAGCAGGGAGCCCGATGCGGGACTCGATCCCGGGACTCCAGGATCATGACCTGAGCTGAAGGCAGTCGCTTAACCAACTGAGCCACCCAGGCGCCCCCAGGCCCTGATCTTGAGGGGTTTGTAGTCTAGAGGGGAAGTCTGAATTGTCTCAAATCCTTTTTCGAAAAGGGTACCAGACAGTCAAGAAGACTTCCTAGAGAAGACAAAGATGGCAGCGGTCAGCGTAGTAACGTGGAATGTTACTGTTGACTGTGCGAATGATACCATTCAGAGCAGGCTCCGGGCATTGTTTCTTTTAATCTGAAGTACCCCACATGATGGGCGAGGCAGACGTGAATCGTGTCCCCCCAAAAGATAGGTTCAAGTCCTACCCTGTGGTACCTGTGAAGGTGACCCTGGTTGGAAATAGGGTGTAGGGGCTTGCCGAGGAAGAATGGGGCGGAGCAATGCAGGCCCCGGCCGCAGGGCCTTCAGGCGTCAGGTGTGGCTCCGAATCCCCCAGTCCCATCGAGTCCTTTGCATCCCAGTCAGTGCGGACCCAGCTTCAGGATGCACACTTGTGAGAAGAGCCTGTGGCCCTCTTCAGTCTTAGGCTGTGTTCCCCAGCAAGCAGGGGGGAGGGAGTGAAGGCACCCTGACGGGATCACCCCGTGGGAAAGGCTGGTGGGACCCCGGCCTGCATTCATCTGGGGGAGGCGCCGCCGGTGCTCCCTGTGCCCCCCATCTCCCCTTCTAGCCCCTCTTCTTGGAGGAAGGCAGGTAGTTAAAGATCAGCCAGCCAAGTAGCTGCTCGTATTGTCAGAAAAATTGATGTGTCAGATCAGCCATGGAAACTAAGGGCTCAGTGGCCCAGAGGGTGAGAGGAAGAGACACGGTTGGAGCACACCATGTGCTAGGCGGTGTGCTAAGACTTTTTGTTCTTGTTTTTGCTTGTTTTTATGTTGTTAAAAAATCACAGCAGCTCTTTGAGATGTTCTCATATCCCCATTTTACAGATGGGAAAAGGAGGTTTGAGGCCTTATGGTGACGGAGCCAAGGAGTCATAGAAAGTGGTCACGCTGGGATTTGAACCCAGGGTCTTTCTGACTCCAAGGTCATGTTCTCAATAGCTGCTTCTGGAGCAGGAGGTGCTCTCAGGGAGGGGAATATGAGATGGGGCTTCCCAGTGGGGGGGGGCCTATGTGGGGACTGTGGGAGAGGGATAGAAAACCAAGGGACCCTCTTGGGGTCATGTTTCGCAGTTTGAACTAGTCCTGGCCCAGCAGCTAATCAAACTTCTGAGCGCCACGTCATGCGCCTTCATTTTAAGGTGAGCATGGGTAGGCTACTTTGTTCTACTGGGCAGTGCTGCCCAGTCTTTTCCCCACGTCCCGGCTTCTTCTTCCTAAGCCACAGTGTCTTTAAGGAGCTCACACTCACTGGACACACACAGGCCGTTTTGTGACCTGCTTAGGAAAATGGTCCCAGAAGCTATTGCCATGACTTCATCAGTAAAGCAAGTACATTAGTGAATTTTCTGTTGTTACATCCATTTTTAGCTTGGGGTGTACCTAACCTGCCCCATTACCTCCCCCACGTTCCGTCTCCCCCAGCCCCCACCATCTGTATTCCCACCTCTCTGTCCTTACTGAGTCCTTATAGTGGAGGGTAGATATATTACAGCCTAGATGGAGCGTGATTCACGCACACGACATTTGCTCCACTCTGCTGTCGGTCTGGTGAGTTTATTTGGTGTGGGTCTTAGGGAGTTGTTATATGAATATCTTAGAGGAAGCAAAGGAGAATGATGAATGCTTGGAAGGCTCTTCCCTGACATTCTAATTCTTACTCACTAAGTGTTAAAGTGGCAATATTTAGTCTGATGACTCAGTCTGTGAAGGGGAATTGGTTTTAGTGCTATCACCATTGGGGCTCATGAATTGATCCACCACTGAGGTCTGAATTACCCAAGAGATGAGTTTGTTTGGACTCGAGAAAGCAAAGGCAGTCTTCAACCCCACTCACCCCACGGCTTCTGTTGTCTTGTCAAGTCCTGGCTGGTGACTCGCCTGATGCTACCACGAGACATGTCTTGGCTTATTGAAGGAAAATTTCACATTCAAATCAGATGCTGACTTAATGTATGATTTATGGCTATTAAGCCAAAGAAATGAGTGAAAACTTTAAAATCATTGGCTTATCTTGTGTGATTTTTAAGCAGCACCAATACCCTCCAGTGGGCGAGAGATGCCGCTCAGAAGTATTTGCAGCTTGCTTGGGAAGCAGAAAAAGTATTAAGAGACCTTGTCACTTGAACAGTGTCTTTTTGAACATGAAACCCTCCTTTTTTGTTATTTAAAGCCACAGGATGGCACAGAAACACATTCGCATATTACCCAGGAATTTTTTTCTTTGCAATAAAGATAAATCTGTATATGTTTGATCTCTCATGTTTGAACGAAATTAAAATAAAGTCATTATGATGAAACTCTTTTCAGATGGCTAATCTGTCTTTGTTGTGATAGAAAGCCAGACTGAGTTTTTATTCTAGTGGCTTCAAAACATGATCCTGACATTATCGGTCCCGGGAGGTAGGTGGTGGGCTGACGCTCCTTGCCTACCACCATAGCATCCCTAGACCAGGAGGCCTGCCGTTGAGGTTAGATGAGGATGGGAGAGTGTTCTGGTCCCCTTTAGGCTTTCTCTGGTTCCTATGGGAAAGCAGGGTGTACTGCATGGCCAGAATGGGGGTAGGGGAGGAGGCGCAGGAAACAGTCCCAGTCTTGCGAAAGCTGAGCCTGTGGAGAACTATAAGGTGTCTTGGGGTACAGGAACCATATATGTCATTGGTCTGAGTCCTTGGACACCTCAGAGTGTAACAGTTTGCCCTCCTGGTACCTTTCCACACCTCTGCTGCTTCTCTCTTCCCAGCTGCTGACTTGCCTCAGGTCTCACATCCTCGCTCCCCAAGAGGGAACTGAGTTAGTGGTGGTGATCATGGGGTGCTGGCTAGACTGTGGAGAACAGCCCTGAGGCTGGGCACTGAGCCCTGCTCTCGCCTCTCTCAGGCGAGGAAGAAGGGCTGCCTGGTAGAAAACATGCTCACCTGTGGTCATGGAACCCCATCCAGCCACTTTGCTCGGAAAGGGGGCCGTCAGCATGTAGCTGTTGGTAGCATCTTCGTCTCCTCTCTGGCTCAGGTGGGGACTCTGACCTCATTTGCACGAAGGGCCTCTGGCCACTCGTGTCTCCAGCTCAGAATCTGTAGCCGTCCATGCCTGAGATGAAGGGCAGCTCTTTAGCTGAGCCTACAGCTTCGGTTTTGATGGTCAGTCGGCTTATCCTCATCTTACGGAGCTGCAGGGGCTCTGCTGGTCCCACCTGGACTCCCATACCACCTTTCTCTCACCTCTGCAGTCCTTACCCTCTCGCTTCTTCCCGCATCCACAGAGCTGCGCGAGCCCAGCCATTGCCCCAACTGTCCCTCAGGCAGCAATTCCCGTGCAGGGCGAAGCTGAGACGCAGAAGGGGTGAGGTGATCCTGTTGCATTTCTTGCAGCTCTGTCTCCTGATTCTCATGTAGTCCTGTCTGATTTCTTTCGGGCCGGTCTGATTTCTCGTTGGGACAAGGACTTACTTTCAGGACTGATCTGACTAATTTGTTGACTAGAATCTGTCCCTTGTAGAAAACACCAAGGAGTTTCCTCTCAACCCACTGGAAGAGAATGCTGAATGCTGCAGCAGCTGGTGGTCACACAGACGCAGGAGAAGTAGCCCTCCTTTCCTCATTTATCTGGCAGCTTATTTAATTGCTTGTGTCTTGCCTTGTGCCAAAAACTTAATTTATTATTCCACAAGTAATACATGTTCCTTGTAGAAAATTACAAAAAAAGAAAAAGAAAAAGTAACAGGAACAAATTGTTCCTTGAGACTTGGAGAGCAAGCCATCACACATTACATTCCGCCCCCCAAGTTAAATCAAGATAGACAAGGGGCGTGGTGTCCCCATGCCTCAGGGCTCCTTCCCGTGGGAAAGACCGGGGGGCTCCAGGAGGGACCGGAGGACCTGGCACTGAATGCCCCCCTCCAGTGGGAACCCCCGTGGCCTGCCCCACACCAGCAGCCAGGCTCCCGGCGTGGAGGCCTCCAAGTGCTCCTCCCTGCCCCTTCCCACAGCCTGTGTGAGGCCCATTCCCCTGCTCAGGCCTCCCTCGCTTGCCGTGCGGAGATGGGCCAGGAGACCGAAAGCACGCAAATAGTATTTACTCTTCCGTGGAGCCGGGAGAACCCAGATCTGGAGAACAGCAGGCTGGTCGTCTCCTTCATGCGTTAGCGAAGCCGGGCCCCTGTCGGTGAGCCGCCGCAGCAAAACAAACAGGCACAAAAAGACAGCAGTAAACTTCTGAATAATGTACCATTTTGATGTACAAGGGTGCAAAAAGAAGAAAGCGTGAGCTGCTCCTGCTTCTGCTAGCCACGCTTCACGGCTGCTAACATCTTGTTGCTGACCTTCCAGTTTTCTCTGTGCGCATATACCGCGGTGCGCAGGGAAGGCTGGGCGCGCAGAGCTGATGTAGGGCAGTATTTAAAGAAGAGGCAGGGATCCGGGAGGAAAGCGAGGGCATGGAAATAAAAAGAATCCAGGAGCTACTTTTCCCGGAAGGCGTACTCGCTTCCCTCCAGCGCAGGATGCTGATTTCCGTGAAAAAGACTCTTTGCCAGGGAGCTTTGGAAGGGAAACCTGTGGCCCCTGAAGCCGGCGGGCTTCACTTTTAATGAGCGGGGGCGGGGGGTGGGACCGCGGGAGGGAGAGGTGCCTGCTGGCTGTCAGAGGAGGCTGGTGGCCCGTGGCCCACAGATCCTGTGCTGCTCTCTTCCTGGGACCAGAATACCTGGGGCCTGGGTTGCTTTCTGTGGCTGTAACTGGGCTGTTCCCCGGCTTTTATTCTAAGCTCTGCTTGCTCCCAGACATGGACATAATTAGAGGCAAGTGTGCCTGGAGTGGGCTTCTTTGTGTGACTGCCTGGTGGCTCCTGCTTTCCTTTTGTCAGGCATGCCCATTTTGCTTCATGTACTTGGCTGCTGAGATGGCCAGCAACAGTTTTATTGCATTCAGCACTTTTGAGATTGCTTTTGAGTTTCTTATGGTGCCTTCTGAAAAGGCTTGATGCTCCTGGGCGCAGAGGAAAGGAATATTCTTCTAAATTCCTTTGAAGTGGCCCAGCGGCATGGGCTTTGTTCTCTGCAGACAGGTCTTTGGAGACTCCAGCTGGGGATCTCCCCAGCGGGCAGGGCTGGGGTGGGGGTAGCTGGAGGTCACTTGTCACCTGAGCGGACCTGGAGCCTGGGGCTCCTGCTCGCTCACTCCACTGCTCACGAGCTTGGCTCTTGGGGCGGAATTTTTGTTTTGGGGCTTTAAAAAAAAAAAAAATCCTTATTTTAGTTTTTGTTTTAACAAGGAGGAGAGGCAATTGCCTTCTTTCTTAAAGGAGTCTGGGTTCATTTTTACCTAATCTCAGGATCCTGGATAAAATGAAACAATAATTTAAATATTAAATAAATAATAATAAATTAAAATAATTTAAATAAAATAAAGTAAATAATTTAAATTATAAATTATTTATAAATTAAATAATTTAAATAAGTCAAATAAATTTATAAATTAAATAATTTAAATAAGTTAAATAATTTATGGAGATATTTCTGAATTTTTAAAAATATTTTTATTGAGATATAATATGGGAAAACACACAGGTCTTAAGTGCACAGCTCAGTAATGTTTACCCCTAAATATTCCTCTGTAATCTTATCTAATTACGATCTAAGAACCTTTCCAGCACCCCCACATGCTCCCTCATGCCCTTTCTAGCTGATGCTCCTTTAGCAAATGTAACTGCTGTTCTAACTTTTATCACCATTGATTAGTTTTGCCTGTTTTTGAACTTGATATAAAATGAATTTATCCAGTATGTTTTTCTTTATCAGTCTTCTTTCACTCATCATGTCAGTGAGATTACCATGTTGTGTCTGTAAGTAGTTCTCCACCTCTCTGTTGTATTCCATTATATGAATGTGTTACCAGAATTTATTTATCTGTTCTGTTGATGGGCATTTGGTCATGACATTTTTAAAAGCTTGACATAGAAGCCATCTTTTGATACTGGCCATCATTTATGCCAGGGATTTTTTTTTTTTTTTAGTTAGCAGTGATGCTTTCTTTTTTTTCGAAATCAAATGCCGTACGGATTCTGTTGGGAAGAAATTGATGGAATATGAACTGCTGCACCTTCATGGGGGGTTGATGGCTTTGAGCCCCCAGCCACTTTGCCTCCCCTGCCCCCTGGGGAGGCCCTTGGGTGAGGCACTTTAGCTTATTGGCTTATCCGCTGGAGTTGGACTGTCTCCCCGCTTTCCCCTTGCTTGTGCATCTTTGGACACATTACTAAACCTCAGTTTCCTTATCTACAAAATGGACATTAAAAAAATGAACGCTGCTATCAAAAGGTTATTGGCAACAGTAACGGTTTTCAAGGCAAGCACTACACACAGCACGGACACTTAGCATGTGCTCCATGAGTGGTGTGGGGAGCACTGCTGTCTTTCCGGGTGCCATCATTCCCATCTTGCAGAGCCCTGGTACTCCCTGGGGCACTATTGCAAAGCCACGGATGCTTGCTGGTGGCAGGATCGCAGCCCTTACTGTCCCTCCTGCCCTGGGAAGATGTGATAAGCCACAGTGTGTTGGTCCATGGTGTGCTGGAGCGTCTCTGAGGCACTTCTCCCTGCTGGTTTGTGAGCATTTTGGAGAAGGGCATGTCATTCCGCACTGGGGGCTGGTAGAAACCTGGTGCTCCACTGGTCAGTACAATTGTGCCCTCCAGAGCCCTCTTTCCCAAACCCACCTTTTTGCTGTGTACCTGGGCTTCATGGGATGGTTAAGTCTGCTCAATGAAGACCGCGTGGGGCTCCATCCTTGTGGCAGGATGTCCTTGTGGCCCAAATCCAGAAAGACGTTAGGATGGGAAGAATGGAGTGCTTTTCTGGCTTTTATCCTTCCTTGGCTTTCAGCCAAATTGGACTTTTGGAGCCAGGCCCAGGCCCAGGTGGAGCTGGAATGATTAGATATAATTATTACTACTCTTCCTAATAACAATGGCTAACATTTATTTAGTGTGTACAGTCTACTTTAGATGTGCTATTGAATTGAATCCGCATAACACCCCTGTGAGATAGGTACCATTACTATATGTGTTTATACTTGTGGACCTGCCCACTGGGCTCCTCTAACTAGAATTAAGTCTCATGGGGAGAGATTTTTTTTTTTTTCTTTTCTTCACTGTTGTATCCCCAGAAGCTAGAAGAGTACAGGCTTAAGAGATATTTGTTAAATCAATGAATGTGTCTATTACAGAAGATGAAATCGAGGCCTAGAGCCATTAACTCAGCCAAAGTAATGCTGCTGGTAAGAGGCAGAGTCAGGTCTGTTATGCTAAGCTCCTGCTGGTCGCCGTCCTCCTGTATAGGAGTTGGAGACCCTTCCCAAAAGGACAGAGGTTCAGGTTTGGCGTGGGATGGAGATCTCATGGAGGCCTTCCAAGCCTTCTTGGTTCTTGGATGCACTTTTAGTCACAGTACAATTGGCAGCAAGTAATTACCATTATGCCATTATACTACAAATTACAGCTGCAAAGACCTTCTGTCCCGAATAATTTCTGTGTCTTCGAGGCAGCAACTGGACTTTGAGATGAGATGCAGGCGGGTGAGGGGCTGCTCACCTGTAGGCTCCTTCCCCTGCTGCTTAGCTGTGCCCTGCTCTGTCTCAGGTTAAATATGCATTTGCCCATTTCCTATTCAAGTATGTGGTACCTCCTCTGTTACTCCATTTTTTTTTTTCCTGTTTTTAGCATTGTCATTTTCTGGCATTTTCCTTTGGAATCCTTACCAAATTGTAGCTAATCTCTGCAACATTCACTCTCTCTTCCCTTTCTGGGAATTTCTGACATAGGGTTGGACCTTTTTTTTTTTTTTTTGGACAGCTTTGAACCAACTTAGGACATCAGCTGGGTGCTGTTTTTAAAAAAGTGCTTGTCTCCTCTTTAGCCGTTTCTCAGCCTGGGGTCATTTTTAGCAGGTTTCAGTGATGGTGCCTTGTCAGGATCTTATCTTTAAATGCGCGTTTGCAGATGTCTTTTGCGTTTTCCCACAGCATGCAGGGAGGGATTTGCTTCCGCTCCTTAGCATGAAGCTACTATTTCTTGGGGTGAGTGGTGGGCTGCAGAATGTGGGGCTTAATGGCTTTGGGAGATGAGAGGCAGGACAGTGTTGTAGCTGAGAGCTTGACTCTGGACCGACTGCTCATGTGGGACCCTGTCCAAGCTTTTTCATGTCTTTTGCTCATTCTCGAGACCTCCCAGTCCAGGATGGTGACCACCAGCCATGTGTGACTGCTGAGCACTTGAAGTAAGGCTAGTCTGAACTTGAGGTATGCTCTGAGTATAAGACACACACCAGATGTCAAAGCCTTAGTGGAGGAAAAACAAAAAAGTAAAACAGATCATTAACATTTTAAGATACTGATGACATGTCAATGTGATAATATTTTGGATATGTTGGGTTAAATGAAATATGAAAATTAATTTCACTTTTTTTTTTTTTTTTTTTACTTTTTAATGTGTCTGCTAGAAAATGAAAATGACCTACATGGTTCACAGTTGTGCTTCACATGACATTTCTCTGGGACAGCGCTGGGACAGTGGGACTGAGGAGGTGTCGTGAGGACAGGCAAATGGATGGGGGTGTTTAGTTTGGTACATGGCATGTGGTAAGCATTCAGTGCATGGAAGGGGCTGTCACCGTCTGCGTCATGTCATCATCAAGGTTGGAAATCTAAGCTAGGAGGAGAGCATTTGGAATTGGAGACATCTGGGTTCAAGAGAGTTCCAGGCAAACTCATCTCCTTCCTTCCAAGAGCTTATGTATGATTTAGGGTTTGCAAGTGTTCCTGAGAGCCCCACTCCTCTTGACTTCCCATTTGTGTTTATAATGGAAGGTTGTTTGTACAATTCATGGTAAACCTAAAGGGATGACTGCTCATTGCAACCCATTGTAGAATCCCCTGAGGCTTCTTTATTTACCCAGCTACTTTGACTGTTCTATTGGAGTGAAAAATCCATTTTTTTAATGAAACCTCTTATATAATAGCTAACCTTTATGCCTAGCTCTATGCTAAGTGCTTTTCACAGTATTGACCTGCCCCGTTTGCGGTGGAATAAAGCTAGGATTTGGCTTAAGGACAAACCCCAAGTTCTATAGCACATGAGGGAGCTGGGCCTTGAATCCAGGTCTGTCTGTTGCTGAAATGACTACGTTATTTATTCTGCCTCATTAGCACTCAAAGCAAGTTTCTCTTAATCAGGAAACCCAGGGCAGGAGCAGACCAGGTATTTACAGATATCTGAGAAATTGGAAAGACCACATGTCTGAAGGCAGAGAAAGCCCAGAAACTGGTTGAGAATCCTCTGGCCAAGGCTGACTCTGGAAGCAGAGTCAAGTGCAAGGTGGCCAGCATCATGCTGTGGCTAGGCGGTCAGATGAGCAATGAGGGCAATACGGCCCTGGTCCCAGGCCGTCCCTTCGTCTCAGTTGAGCAAGATGTCATACGGTTCTTCCGTGGACCCAAAGTCCATTCACCAGAAAGGTTTTCTTTGCCGAGCCCCTGGAGAGGTAGAGAAAAATGCTGTCCCAGACACTTGACAAATGCATTAACTCTGGCAGTGCTGCTTCAAGGAGGCATTTGATAGAATGTTTCCAAGGCCATAGTGTCTTCTGGGAGAAATTCCTTGACAGCTAAAACTCTAATGACTGTGTGTGTCAGGAAAGGACCTTATCTTTCACTTAGGCCTGATGTAAATTTGCTGGTGACTTTCCCACGTTAGCTAAATGCCGGGAAAGATACGTGTCACGGAGCTGGGCGTTCCTGTTGCCCCAGGACACCGAGCAGCACAGTCTTCAACGAATGGGTGTCACCGAGTGGAGCAGCCTTGCAGGGAAGCCGTTCCTCTTGAATAAAAGATTTCTACTTAGTATCCCCATTATTTCCTCTTTGACCCCCTTTCAGTCAAAATATGCAAGGCTTATTCCTCACCTCTTGACATCCGATGCCTATTAGAACCTTATTAGCGTTTGTTCTCATTGATGTTCATTGCATTTTCTATCCGGCAGGGACTTGATTAAGAGGTAGAAAATCACCGGACTGAGTCCACGTGTGACTGTCAGCTTGTGGCGGGATGACCAGCTCAGCATTTAATCACATCTCTTGTGTTTTCAGTTTCCTTTCATACCCCTGGAGGGAAAAAGTTCAATTCTAAGTCACACTCTGGCTTGGCAGGGGGAGGTAGGGGCCGGAATGGGGGGTGCAGAATCCTGAGTGCTGTGAAAGGCAGGCTGGGGCCTGGATGACAGATTCCACCTGCCATTTGCACAAGGCACCCTCCCTGTGTCAGTCGCCACAGGGAGAGGCAAGCTAGCAGTGACCCGCTGCTACCGGGCATTTACAAGGGCTAGGCCCTGGGCTAACTGGACTCCCCATTGGATCTCAGTCCCCGTGCTGGTCCTCCGAGGTTGGTAGTTGCTCTGGAATGAATTGTGTGTCTCCAAAATTTCTGTGTGGAAGCCCTAACTGGCATGTGATGGTATTTGTAGGTGGGACCTTGGGAAGTAATTAGGTTTATATGAGGTCACCAGGGTGAGGCCCTCATAGTGGGATTGGTGATCTCTAGGAAGAAACACCAGGGAGCTTGCTGCTTCTCCCTCTCTGCTGTGTGAGGACACGGTGAGAAGGTGGCCATCCAGAAGCTAGAAAGCAGGACCTCCCCAGGAAAACAAATGAGCTGGCACCGTGCCCTTGGGCTTGCAGCCTCCAGGACTGTCACAAATCCGTTCCTGTTGCCTAAGCCGCCCCGTCTGTGGTGTTTTGTCGTGGCAGCCTGAGCTGACCAAGACCGTGGTCCTCGTGGGTCCTTGTGCTGTTTTACCGATGTCAGATGCTTCTCCAAGTTCCCCAGTCAGCCGTCTGCAGAACAGTCTGGGCCAGCGATCTGCCGCCCAATCTCCCTGGCTCCTGTCTGCTTCGGGGCGGTGGCGTGTGGGGGGGTGGGTTATGCATTTCTGTTATCCCTGGGCGGATCTCTTCTGGGCCTGTCCTTTATCTCGGGGTCACAGAGCCTGTGTAGAAGAGCCGGTGAGTAGTTACCAGCGGCATGAATGAATGCATGGGGGGTAAGGAACGTGGCAAAGGTCTGGGACGAGAACCGCCTAAGGAAAGAGGCAGCTGGATGGAACAGCAAGTCACACACCTTCTCCCTTCACTCATGACCTGCGTCCAAGTCTCCATGAACACGGGTCCGCAGAGAAGTCTCTGCTGCAGCTGGCCTCCCCAGAGACACTCTCCCATTCAGGGGGCACTGTCCTGGCCATCTGGAATAGTCCCCAGGCACTCCACCTGCTTGTCGGCTCAGCTGAGTCCACTCCGTCTGCCCATACCTTTGCTTCTACCTGCACACTGGGCTAGATGGAAAAGAAGGGGTTAAAGCCTGTAAGTGCAAGTCTGTTGTACAGAGCAGCATCTAGGTCATTCCTCTAACACAAAAGAAATGAAATACAGCTCGCCCAGCTGCCGCTTGCTGCATAAACCCCGCTGCTCTGTGCGGAACAGCAGGCAGGCACCAGGCCATTTTAATAAGATACAGCAAGATTAATAAGAGACCAGACCACATGCTTCATGCTTCTCTGGAACACACTGTCCTGTGCACAGTTGTTGGGGGGGGGGTGGTGTCCAAGGGGGGAAGCAGAAGCAGTAGAGACAGAGGGTTTTGGGGAGCAGAAGAGGGAGGCACTGAGGGCATCATCTCCAAACAAGGGCCACCCAAGGAGCTTCTTGGGGGGAAGAGTTGCCTATGGCAGGGGTCCCAAACCTGGGTCCAGCCTGGGTTTGTGGCAGTGTGGGGCCACCCTGGAGATGTGTGGAGTGCTCCCAGGCCTGGCCGGCTCTGTTGGGGTTGCACGGGGCCTTTGCATGTTGGGTTCTCCCAGCCTGGATCATCCTCTCTCGTCTCTGCCCAGGCAGCTTCCCCTCTTCCTTCAGGTCTCATTTCCTGGGGAAGCCTTCCCAGACCCCCAGGCTAGCTCACAGGGGCCATTCTCTACCCTTGGGGCCCCGAGCTCCCCTCCTTCTGGCACTGCCCACAATTGTAATTTTAGCTTCAAGTGTCACGTCGTCTCTGTTCCTCACCCTGCTTTGGCTTCCCTGGTTTATTCTCCTACTTCACTAGGGCAGTAGTTTGCAGAAACTGAATTTGTCTGCCTGTTGATTGTATGTTTGTGCTTGAAAACGGTTCTCCCAGCCTGAGCGCCCTAGCACCTTCTGGGTCAAAAGCCCATCATTAGCTGCCCCCGATCTTGTGACCATGAGGTGCAGATAGGCATTTGAGGGAGAATTTGGCCCAATGAGTTCGAGCTCCTGAGTGCGTCTTCTAGGATCAGGTATGCACTCCAGTTCGAATGGCGTTTTGAGGAGAGGGCCATGAGGTCGTGAAGCTGCCTTTCCGGGCTGGCTGGGTAGACTAGGCAGTGCAGGGGAAGCCTGGGGTGGCGGGCATCTGGGCCGATACTCCCACTGCGGTTTCCTAACCTTGATTGTGGCACATCTGGTGCACACATAGCAATAGTTTCTCTGTCTCCTGCCCTGGACTTGGAGGGCAGGGCTAGGCTTTTTCTCTGAACATCCTGAGATCTTGGCACAGTTACTAGCAGGGAGTTGTTACCTAACGGGTGTAGGCTTAAACCATGTATAGGAGATTTCCAGACTGTGTGTGCTGAGAAACTTTGTTGGGATGTGTGGTTTGTACAGGTCAGCATGAAAGACTGTGGGCCGAAAAAAAAGGGGAGGCAGAAGGAGTTTAGCATGGGATGGTAATGGTGCCGTTAGATCTCATGCATTGGCGCTTCCTACGTTCCCATCGCTGTATGCCTCTTACCTCTTTTAATGCTTGTAGGCATCTGTCTACTGGAGTTACTTATATTTCTTCCATTAAGCTCTTCTTAAGCCTAAGTGTCTGCCATGTGCCCAGTCTGGGCCATGATCCCCTGGGGCTGCCCTAGACATACCCGGAGACTTGCTTATGTTTAAACTTCTGCTTTATGGAAGATGTGGTGTATGTGTACAGTGGAATATTACTCGGCCATAAAAAAGAATGAAGTGTCGCCATTTGCAACGACATGGGTGGAGCTAGAGAGTATAATGCTAAGCAAAGTCAGAGAGAGACACTGTATGATTTCACTCATACGTGGAAATAAACAAGACAAATGGATAAGGGGGGGAAGAGACAGAGAGACAAATTAAGAAAGAGACTCTTAGCTATAGAGGACACACTGATGGTTACCGGAGGGCGGGTGGCTGGGGGGATGGGTTGGATAGGTGATGGGGTTTAAGGAGTGCATTTGTCATGAGCATCTGGTGATGTATGGAAGTGTTGAATCACTATATTGTACACCTGCAACTAATATTACACTGTATGTTAACTAGCTGGAATTTAAAGAAAAACTTAAAAAAACCCCAAACCCTCCACGTTACGGTCTTCCCCGCGCAGTGCTCAGTGGCAACACTGCTTTTTGCTGACAGTTGACCGCAGGGATGTTGAGGACTTGACGGGACCCAGGAGAGGCCGGGGCTCCCCGTCCACACCGTACATTTCCCAGCAGTGGTTGCCATGTGGATGGGCGCAGTTCCCTCTGGAACACAACGGAGCGGTGTTAGCTGGAGCAGGGGAAGCTCTAGAGGAGGCAAACCACAAGTGCAGGCCAAGCCCTCTCCCTGTAAAGCAGGGGTGAAACAAAGTCAGTAGAACCCAAGTCATTTCGCTTCATCTACTTGAAAAGATAGGAACAGATGAACAAACAAAACCATGAGAGCACTCCAAGCACAGAAGCCCGGCCGATGGACTCATTGTCACCGCGCTCACTCGCTCTGTCTCTGTCTCTCTGTCGTCTCTGGCTCAGCAATTCTAGCAGTCTAATGTCTGGTGTTTAAAAAACTGCACCCCTAGTCATTTGCCATTCTCATTTGCTTGGTCTGATTTTTTTTTAAGTAGGCTCCACACCCAGCGTGGGGCTTGAACCCTGAGATTAAGAGTGGCACGCTTCACAGCCTGAGCCAGCCAGGCGCCCATGCTTGGTCTGATTTCTTGTTTTGTACACAGTTGGACCACACTTAGCTGGAGCATGTCTCCCTTTATCTCCCCCCACATTTTCTTAGACCTATGCTCTTTCCCCGTGAAAGCAGTGATGGAAAGTCTCTGGATTTTCCCTGTGGAAGCAATGATGGACTCCCCTGCTTCAGCTGCTTCTGATTAAATTCCTGCTTAATCATTGATGTCTCTGCATTACTCAACAACCTGCCCATTCGAAGAGCTGAACTATTCTGACAGTTGACAGGTGGTAAATGGTAGTAACTGCCGCACGCTAAGGTGGGGCTGGGAAGGGGACTCCAGCCTTGACCTTCTAGGCCAGCTTGGTATTAAGTATTTAGGGCATGGGTGTTGGAATCCAAAAGGTCCTAGCTCCCAGCTTGGCTCTGCCACTTTTTTGGTGGAGTGGCCATGGGCAAGTCTGTTAACATCTGTGTCTTTCTTTTTTATCTGAAAAATGAAGATAATAGTGCTTATCTCACAGGATTGTTGTGAGGATTAAAGATCTTAAATCTCTACAGCATTTAGCACAATACCTGGTAGTGAACATTTAATATATGGGAGCTATTTGTGGCATTATTATCTAGCTTATAGATGTTGATGAGATAGTTTCAAGTTTTCTATTTTGAAAGCATCATAATTGTCCTATTACCCATGTGACATCCTGAATTTTAGTAGGATTGAAAGATGCTATCTCATCCTTGGAGCACTTGGAGAGTATTCTTAGAGGATTCAGTAGAGTTCTGGGTTAAAGTGCAGAGAACCCAGATCTCTGTCTGTTTGCCCACCTACTGAACTTTTGTGCAAAGAGCTCTTCTGGGGACCCAACCTTATGTTTGCCTCCCATGGCGTCAGTTGGCTGTCTGTGCCATACTCAGAGCTTTTCCTGCTCCTCCTGGGACATTTCATGAGGATTCCTTTTTCCAAGTGCTGCCAGAAGCTTTAGGACTGTACTTTTACATGTCATTATGTGTAAGTGGTATTACAGAATATTTAATAAGGTCAACTACATTACATGTTTGAAAACTGTATAAGTTGAATTGGGGAAACAGCTTTGATTGCATGAGTAATATTTAAAGTGCTTGCTAAAAATACAGTAACTTTTCTGTCAATAATAGAAAAGCCTCTGAGCTCTGGAGAAATTTTTAAAGCAAGATCCAGTGGCTCTTGCCCATCTTGGTGAAAGTTTCCATTAAACAGATGATTCATGTTATGAGAGTAGAGTGATTAACATGAATTATGGGAAAATTATTCTAAGACTTGAATGGCTGAGTTATGAATGGGTTAGGAGGCAGATTGCTTAGCAATTGGCATTTTTATTTTTATTTTTTATTTATTTATCATGTTAATCACCATACATTACATCATTAGTTTTTGATGTAGTGTTCCATGATTCATTATTTGTGTATAACACCCAGTGCTCCATGCAGAACGTGCCCTCTTTAATACCCATCA
>NC_138375.1:112803983-112828182 GCF_054177405.1 Leptonychotes weddellii
ATTCAGTTTTAACAAGATCACCAGATGATGTCGATTTCTGTGAAAGCCCCATGCAACAAATCATTATAATAGAGTGTGAAAAATGCTCACCTGGAGGGCATTCTCAGGGGGCGGAGCAGGTCATGCCCCTGCTAGGGTCTCTGGGAGGTGCTCTGGGGAAGGAAGAGCTGGTTTCAGCTGAAATCTGAAGGATAAAGAAGCACAGCACACAGGGGCGGATAGGGGTGAGTGCCTGCGTTTTCAGGCCCCAGGTAGCCACCGGTGCTTAACCCCTGAGGGAAGGGATTACAGACTGCTGGAGGACAGACTGGCTTCGTGGCTGGAGCTCAGAGCTCTCCAGGAGGTGGAAAAATCTGCGGTGAGTCCAAGGAGGGCTCCAGGCCCACAAACAAGGACTTTGACCTTTTCCCCCCTGAGAGTTACGAGGAGCCCTTGAGGTATTTAAATAGGATTGTATTTAAAAACACGATGGGTTGGTGCAAAATCACTTTCACTACAGTGTGGGGGATGGACTCTGCGGTGCTGGCATGAGCGAAGGCCTTTGAGCGGGGTGGGAGGCGGAACTGGAAAGATGGGAATGTGGGGAGGGAAGAGTCAGGAGAGCAGCCAGCAGGAGGTGCCATGTGCTGGGGGACCCAGCGGAAGGTCTGGGTTCCGCTTCTGACTCTCGCCTCCTGTAGACTGTCCCACGAGGCACATGCACCCAGGGTCGGGGTATTTCTCTTTCCCCCTCTCTCCCAGATCATCAGCTTTTAGAGCACAGGGCCCTGCCCTGCACGTTTTTGTTTTCATTATGGTGCCTAGCACAGAGCCTGCGCTCAGGGCTACTTGGAGTCCTCTTGTCCAGCTGAGACCCAGTTTGTGCAAGAGCTTGCCTTTCTTCAGGTGCAGAAGGTGACTCTCCGAAGAGAATTGGCTGGAGAAAGCTGTGTTTCCTTGTTTGTGTGTCTTTAATGTGAACAGTAACTCCTGTCTGTGTGGCGCTTTACGGTGCAGGTGGCTCGTCATAACCACTGTCTCATCTGCATTCCTCCCCACAGCCCTCCGTGCGGTGTTAGAAAGGGTGGTGCATTCGCAGCGCAGTGTTAATCAAGGGCTGATTATCTCCGTCTTTCTCTCCTCCCCGTTCTGACTTCCTGCCTTTTGATTTGGGAGTTGAAGCTGGAAGCAGGTTTGGGGTCAAACAATGCAGAGTTAAGTCAGATAAATCCTGTCCATTCAAATTAGCCATCCGGGAGAAGGGCTGTGGAGGGAGAGGCTGAGCGAGGAGGGGAAAGGGCTTCTGCTAGCTCTGTGGCTCAGGCTCGCGGGAAACTGGGTCCGTGGGCTGGAGGAGACCGTGGGGAAATGCAAGCTCCCAGCCTTCCTGTGCTTCTCACTCTGGGGGTCTACTTTGCTATGCTCCCCTGGGAGAGGAAGCCTAAAAGAATTTGGTGGAAGAAGGAAAATCCAGGCCTTACTAAAATTGCCCCTTGCCTGTCAAAATGAAGAAAGCGGCTTTTCATGGAACAGACTTGAGTTTGAATCCTGGCTCTGCCACTCTCTAGCCCCATGGCCTTGGGCAGCTACTTAGCTTCTTCAGGTCTGTTTCCTAAAAAAAAAAAACAGTGATAAAATGGCGGTGACAATCCCTTTCAGACAGGTTTGTGAGAACCAGATGAGGCCTAGATGAATGCTAACAAGCAAGATGCCCCCAGCGTCTGGTGGAGTGCTTGCAACAATGCTAATACGTTTCCAGCAACCCCTGACCCTTGTTGGAGATGATGCTTCCATAAGACAGGGAATGGCATCGAGTGCAAGGGTTCTCAATGTTCGGGTGCAGAAGAATCATTCAGGAGGTTGTTAAAGCACATTCCCACTGCAGTGGGCATCTAGAATGATCTGACCTAGAATGGCGCCCATTGGATTCTCACAGGGACCACATTTTGGGAAAGTTTGGAATGCAACCACAGCTAAAGAACTGCCTAGCCTAGTGTTTGCTCAAGTAGATTCTCAGTCCTGCTCCAGACTTACTGCAAGGGATTCTTCAAGGGTAGGGACTGTATTTCTACCAAACCCCAGGTGATTCTCAGAACAAAGCCAAGTGTGCATAACCCTGGGCTCTGGGATCCAGGTAATGCCCACCTCTGTGAGGATATTTAGTGCAAGAGGTTCAGGCAGCTGGGGATGTACTTTTGAGGCAGACAGGTGAGACTTTTAGTGGGAAGAGCTCATCAGGGGTGGAGCTCTGTTCCCTGACGTGCTGACAGCTGGGATTGCCAATGGGCACCATCTGGCAAGTAACAAACTCGAGAAACCAGCTCTGCGTCCTTGTCAGTTAAACCGGGGCTCAAGGACTGGATGCCTTTAGACCTTACAGCCCTGAAGTCACTTGGTTCTAGAAGATTGAGTGGAAGTTAAATTAGGCAAGAGGTGATTATATGTTAGCAGGGTGCCCCAGTGTATGGTATTTGCATTTCTTTAAAATGTTGCATATATTATATGGATTTATTCAATTTCTGTATTCAGTCCGTGTTGACACTTAACTGTGGTTATGTTTTTGTGGGGAAATAGAGCGTATGTGGTTGCCTGAAACTGTTTGGGAACTTGGTAGATTTGTTACCCAAGCTAACAGCAGTGCTCCCTGGTGGCAGCTCCTGGAATTGCAGGGCTGTGGTTTTGAGGAAATAACATCAAAACCAGCTGTTGGGTAGGGGGAGAGGTCTTTGGGGAGGTGGGGCGGGGAAGGAAGCAAATTCCCACTTAAGCTGAAATAGTCTCTGGGATTGGGATACAGAAACCCGAATTTATAGTAAATCCTTCCTGTAAACCTTACACCCAGTGTCATTTGGAAACAATTGGTCTGCGTCAGGGTTTCTTAACCTCCGCAAGAAAGAATGTTTGGACCATGGGGGGAGATACCTTGCGTGAGAAGCTCTCCTGTGCAGGGGAGGATGTTTAGCAGCATCCCTGACCTCAACCCACTAAATGTTAGTAGCGCCTCCCTCCCATTTGTGACAGTCCAAATTGTCCCCAGACACTGCCAGTGTCCCCCGGTGGGCAGAATTGCCCCCACTTAAGCACCACTGATCTGAAGTGTGTCGTGAACATTCAGCCCATTTCAGTAACAGCACAGGGCACAGGGTCGCTAAAAGCTAAGATATGTCAGCTGTCATGACAGGAGGTCACTAATGCAAATGTGCAGTGACTTCTGACTGGTGGTAGGATAAACAGCTAGCCCTGTGACCTGTGTTTTGATTTTTAAGTAGTCCTGTGAAGGATGGGCGGCATTCATGACTCCCCACACTTGAACCGGGGCATCTGATCGCCCCCACAGAGGCCGCCCACGTACTGTGTCCACTTCATCCTGCTGGTGCGTGGGAGCCCCAGAGGCGGGGATGGGGTAAGCGTCATTTCTTTGAGATTCTTTAAAATAATTATGTTCTGTCAGCTTTTCCAGTTGGGTAGAAGGGCTTTTTATTGTGTGAAATATAATTCTGTATAGCAAACACATATTCCAGAAGCATGACAAACAAGACCAGGAATGGGGAAGAGAATGCATCTGTGTGGGGCACTGTTTGGTTATATGAATGTTGCTAGGCTTGTTCTGCGAGGTAGAGCTGAATTAATCTCTGGTGGGCACCTGTGAAGTCTGGAGGGGAACATTTAGACTTAACACCTCCAGTGGGGAGAATGAGTTAACTGGGGAGAGCACCTCACTCGTCCTGGTAGCAGTGATAGCCAAGCCTTCTGGTCTCCTCATACTGGGACAGAAGGTCTTGTTAGCAATACACCAGAGAACTTGTCACAGGATGAATGAGTGAATATTGCAGAAGGCCTTGACTTACTCTTCTCTAAAAACAGAGGGTTGGGATGGGTTTGGCCCCAAAGAGGGTCAGTGTGAGTCTGCGTACTGTGTCACCCACCAGGGCTGAGAGCCTTGAGCCTTCCACGTGTCCGTGATGGGGGAGTGGCAGGCCGAGTGGGTTGGAAGCAACAAGGTATTTCTGTAGGGCTCTCCCACCAGCCCTCTGAGGGACCCCTGGGAAGCCCCTGCCCTCTGGACCTCGTTTCTTCCACTGTTGAGTGGGAGCGCTGAGCTTGGACTTCTCCACGGCACTTAGAGCTTCCCCATTGTGTGGCTCTTGTGCAGAGAAGGTCCATGGCCTCTTCCTCTCTTCTGTTGTGGGTGAGCCTGGACAAGAGGGTCCTGAGCCGTGGGGGGCGGGGGTGAAGGGAAAGGAAATGCCGTGGAATTTCTGATCTCATTCTGCTTCCCCCTGTCAACTCATCCTTCCCTCCTGAAGGACTGTGGATACAGCCAGTCTCTGCATCAGCTTGTGCACTGAAGTTTGACTTGGAGGAGGTGTAGTCAGCCCTCCCATCCCCCCACCCTTGGTGTCTGTGCTCCTGTGGGGATTTTCTCCCGGGATGAGTTGTTACCACATCACTGTGAGAATGAACTGTTGGCAAACCCGTGCTGAGCCCCTGGCAGGGGGTGCAGGCCCCAGAGTATCTTCCTCTGACCTGGGAGGGTGGGGGATGGGGCAGCTTCATGATGGGCGTGGACTTAACCAAAGGCCCTTCCCTTCAAAGAGACTCACCCACCAGCTCTAAGACGGCTAAGAGCCTGTTTCAGGAGTGCAGTTCTTCTGTTTTAATGCTTGATCCAGCATCAAATCATTCATCTAGTGCTAGTCGTTAACACTTTGGTGTGAATGAATTTCAGCTCATTTCCAGAGATGAGATTTTGCTGGGAAAGAGGAATGTAGATACTGCGCTCCCCAGAGGGCCTGGTAAAAACAAAGAATGGAACAAAAACCCAGGAGGAATGAAAACGGCACGTAACTTGGAGACGAGAGCTGATCAAAGAGACTTCTGCCCAGTGTTGTCAAGGGGGAAGGTTCTCCGATGGCTTCCTCAGCCCCACGTCCTTGTCTGTGAATGGCTGAGCAACTTCCATTTCATCCTGATCTTGCTGGTCTGAACCAAGCAGATTTATTGATAGTAAATAATCTGTGAGGATTCTTCTTCCCTCCCAGAGGCCTGCCATCTCTGTTCTCCAACACTGTGGTTCAACCCTCCTGCCAGCTCACCATCACTGGAAGTTTACTTTATCTGATCCTGGATGGGTGGGAAGGAGGTCCTGAAAAGGCCTCTTGAGGTGACAGTTAGGACCACCCTCAGTGGACACCATAGTGATTGGCTGGATCAGTCACTGAATTTTTTACTTACATTTTTATTTATTCATGGGGGTCAACTCTCTGGGGCAAGCTGAAAGAAGTGCCTAAGACAAGACACTTCTTAGTGATGTAAGGAATATAATGGCCTTCAGATTCTAAAGGCCATTTTCTTCTGTGGAAAGAAATTCTTGTTCTGAGAGAAACACAGGGGACGTGGGATATGAGGTGAGGAGGGGACACGGTAATGCTGGATTTTCCTGCTGTGGCAGTATTTCTGCAGAGCTTTCAGTGGGACGCTGGTCCCTCAGAATCTTCTGTGGAAGAGTTGATCATGTACGTACTTACAAACTTGTGCTCACCTCCTAGGGTTGGACCAACTCTGTGTGCCCACGCACTGCAGCCTTGACTCTCTTGGGGTGTCTTGCTAAGCACATTTGCAAGGTGAAGGATGGGAGAAGGCCTGAAATAGAGAAACCGGGGCTCCAGTTTTCTAAACAGTCATTCTCAACTATTTGGCCACAAACACTTTTCATTTTCTTCCCTTGACACCTTATTAGAAGGAACACGTTTTTAGAGATGTGGCTCCATGAAGTGATTTTCTCCCGGGATGAGTTGTTACCACATCACTGTGAGAATGAACTGTTGGCAAACCCGTGCTGAGCCCCTGGCAGGGGGTGCAGGCCCCTGAGGTGCTGGTGCTCTCCAGCCGGAGGCCCAGGCCTGGCTCTTTGGTGGCCCGTGGTCTGGAGGGTCTGCCACCGTGCCTGGTGCATAGCAACTGTATGAAAAGTTATGGAACAAGTAAATAAAAGAAGGTTTGTTTTAACAATTTGATAGTCCTGTAAGCCTCTTGTGGTTTACATAAATGTCCTCTGTGCTTATTGATACAACCTCAAAATCCAGACTGTGCTACATTTCATTTTTCTTTTTTGCGATGATTTTTTTCCCCCCACCCTGAGACATGGTGATCGCATTCCTCAGGCCTAAACTGTCTTCCTTGGCAGCATCCTAATGTCCTTTGGATGGTGATACACCTATTTGATTACTGGGGCATCTTGACACTTAGGAAGAGAAAAGGCTCTGGGAACAGGTTTGTTTATTCTGAGCAGACCTGAAAACACAGCTACATTTATAATGTGCCTGCCAGGCACCCCAAGCAAACACACGCATTAGGAGAAGATAAGACCTGCTTCTCAGTCTCTGAGACCTTGCCTCCTGGAGCATTAAGTTTCTGCAAAGTCTGTGCAGAATGTAACACTTGAGGTCGTCCCGCTCGAGGCGAGCACTACCTGCCAGGGCAACTGTGTGAGTAGAGATGGTTTGGGGGGCATCACACATGTGGTCAAGAGCACTGACTGTCGGTCATGGGGCCAGCCTTGCAGGTACAGAGAAGGGTGACCAGGGCAAGGGGCTCTGATTCAAGCCCCACATCCCACAGTTAGGAGCTCTGGGACCTTAGGCAAGTCACTCAACTGCTCTGGCCTCAGTCTTACACACAGAACTGAGTGAAGACCTCCCACCCACCCAGCCAGTAAGTTCCTCCTCATTCCATCCTCAGGACAGCCTTGGGAGAGTGTGGTATGAGATACCACAGCCGAGGCTCCGAGAGGTGGAATGACTTGCGATAGGTCCTCGTTAGGAAGTAGCGCTCAAGAACGCAGTGGTTTGCCTCCACGGTGTGGCACTGACCATTCCCTGCATTGCCTCCGGTAAGCATCACTCCCAGGCTTCGGTAAGGATCTGGGGTGGCTGTGGGCAGCGGCCGGGAGGGATCTTCTAGAGTTCAGGTGGCTGTGATGTCTGAATAATGACCTATGACTGGTGTGTGGTGGAGGTACGCCTATCATCCCAAGTGTTCCCAAATTCCTCGCGACAATCCAGGATCGAGATCTTCAGTGAAGATGGCTGGAGATCGAGATTCCCTTACCTGTCCAACTTCTCCTATGTGTGTCTTAACCAAGAGTTGTTTTGTTTTGTTGCCTTAGTGAAGTAGAATTTATGAGGAGCTTCGACACTGTGTGCTCCAGAGAACGTGACCCTCGTCTGTGTCATGGTTCCTGCCACTCAGAGGGATGGGGCAGACAGGAGGTCAGAGGCTCTGCTGGGCCCTGGGCCAGACCCCACGGGCAGACCTCAGGTGCTCAGGCTAGAGTGCTGTTTTCAGGCGAGGAGCACGCATCCCATGGCTTTTGGATTTGCTCTTTCCCAGGGTGCCCACTTCTTCAGGGCATCTGTTCCACAGTCCAAAGTGAATCTGAGTTTAGCAAGCATAATCTGGACCCCTGTGCTCACTCCCCACCTCTAACCAGCCCCAAACACTCTGACTCTGTGCGTTAGGACTGTCCCAGTGTCATGACATACTGTTCTGATTTCACATTGATGGAAGGGGGGGGAAAAAAAACCTTTAAGACAAAACCAAGAATTCAAGAGGTAGTTCTGGCTTGAGATTGAGCTTGATGTAGGGGCTCGTAGAGGTCATTACGGCCTGGATTCCCACTTTCCATCTGTGAGCCGTGTTGTCTATGCCCTGGGTCTGTTCTCAGGCAGGCCGTATCCTCTGTGGCAGGGAGTGGGGGTGGGGTGGCAGTAGCAGAGCCCGGCTTAGAGCCTCACACATACACATTTAGTAGAAAATGTCTTCCAACCGTCCTGGCAAATATGTCATTGCATTGCATTGGTTCTGATGGCATCATGTGTCCGCCCTCGGACCAGTCACTATGGCCAGGAAAATGCAGAGCACGGATGCGCTTAGGTCTGGGTCACACGCTCCATCTCCTGGAGCTGGGGTGGAGTTTGGTCCAAAGCTAGGAACCAAATGTGGGGGAGAGCTTGTTCCCCAAAGGAACCCATCAAAGGGGAGAGGGATGCTCGTGGCCATAATGTAAACACCATTTGCTTCCTTCTCTGCTAGATCTCCTTGGTCCTCCCGTTGCTGTCTAGGCTCTGGCATTGTGTGTGTTGCTAGAGGAGTGGGTACATTCCTGATCGTATTCCAGAAGCAGGTACGTACTTGTGACTTGGCCACGTGCTTACACGGACCTAACAACATTCACTTCACGACATCAGAAGTAGGAATCATGACTCCCATTTGTTGGGTTCTTACCATAGGGCAGCCACTGCTAGACCCTTCGATGAGTATTCTCTGACTTAATCTTTGAAATTACACTTGAAAAGAAGATTGTTAGTTCCAATTTACAGATGGAGAAACAGACTCTGGGAGATGGAATGCCTCGTGAGTCACATAGTTACTTTAGGTACAGGTGGAGACGCTACGGCGAGAAATTTTTCTGGTCTGTTGGCCACTCCTCTTGTGGACAAATCTCGTATTCTCGCCTGTAGACATACTTATTTGAAAGTTAATTGGATATTTAGGAATGTTTCTTGCTAGACAAAAGAAGCAGAAGTGTCTTCATTCAGGAGGGCCAGAATTCAGTGCACTTTTCAACGGAGTTTGGGTGTGCGCATGCATGAGCACATGTGTACATTTGTATTCGTGTGTGTATCGGCATGCTGTTGTAAAAATGAGAGAATCGAGTCGTTGGTCTTAGTGTGAACTGATATTTGTTCTTTGCCTTTAGTGAGCAAAGTTTGTTGAAGCTGATGTGGTATCTCTTGATCTGTAAATTGGTGCTTGTGGTCAGCATCTCCAGAGGTGGAGGAGGCTAGGGAGTCCGAGAACACAGGGTTACCATATTTAGGATTTTTACGGTACTGGTACAGAAAGGGATGATGCTACAAAGTCTTATGGGTAAGTAGGAATATTTAGAAGGTAAAGTGATATTATAGAGTAGCAAGTGGAGGATTAAGGAAGCGCACGGGGAATGTGGTTTGTTTCATAGCAATGTTAGCTGTGGTGTGGGCTGACCTGCAGACAGGACTTCTGTAAGACTATTTCTTTAGCTTGATACTCAAGGGTCTCTCTGTTGTAGTTATAATCTATAGCTCTGCAAATATGCTTGGTATTTCCACCAAATGGGGTTTTTCCCTGCTCCTTGGACAGACCCTGTACTTTCCTACTTCCATGTTGGTATATGGAACTTCTTAAACCTGTTCTTGAAATGGACTTTAGCAAAAAGTTGATGATAAGTATTTAGGCATCCATTAGTTAATTCAGTGGGTACTAGCTGAGCCCCTACTAAGCACCAGGCAGTGTTCTAGGTACATGGGGTAGAGTGGTGAGCAAGGCAGGCACTGTCCATGGTCCCTGCCCATGGGGAGTTCTCCCTTTGAGCCATTGAGTGACTCCATCGCTCTGGAGGCTCCACTGGGCTTCCAGGCTGGACACCTGCCACGGAGCCCTTTCCTTAGGAACTTGGACTTGAAATCTCTTGGCTTCTTTCCTGGAAGGAAAGTATTGTATTCCTCTGGCCATGCCTTTGCTAATGCCTCTGAGTGGAGAGCCCAGAGAAGTATTTCCTATTCTCAGGGTGGCATGTATTTTGTAGCTCTTTTATCTAAGGCTCCTTTGGATGTGACTCGACAAAAACTCCAGGCTCAGTTCAAGCCAAAAGAAGGAGTAATCAGGAGGTGCAAGGGGGGTGGTTGATACACCCTGAGAGCTGCCCTCACAGGGACTGGTGGGCAATTGGGGATCCAGAAGGCCACTGTCAGTCTCTTCCATCTGTGTCCTCTGTATCACCCTGCTCTCTCCTGACCTGGCTTCAACAGCGTCACGAGGTGCATTGGTGAAATGGCTGCCCCAGAGCCCCAGAACGCACAGATCCATATTTCCAACGACCAGTAGAGCAATAGTATGGCTAATCGCAGTTCTCATGTCAGGAGAGAGGATGCTTGGATCAGAGGTCTGCCCACAGCCCCAGTGGCTGTGATCTGAGAGGGGGGAGTGGGTTCTGTAGTGCAAAGGAAGCTGCAGGGCCCGTCCCTATGACAGGCAGAGGGGTGGTTCTTGGAAAAATGCTGGCAGGCTGAGGATTCCACCATCCAGATTTCCTACTGGGCCGTGTCAAGGAAACATACCATTAGCCTCAGTTTAGGATAATTCAGACTGGCACATTGTAGGAATGGCCTCAGCTGAACTTGCCCTCAAGCTTACCACCTGTGTTAGCATGGTACCAAGTATTTATTGTTTTAGAAAATTCTGTATCAGCAAAGTACCTGGAGATCCAGTGTGTGATATTAATTCTGAAGGATAGGAAATCATTAGTTGGGGCTAGTAAATCCTCTGTTCCAGTAAGACTGTGTATTCCAAGAAAATAAAGAGCCCTTCTCATGAGGGGGAAAAAAAGGCATTTGTACAAATAGGCTCTGGGTTGGGGATGGGCACCTCGGGGCTTCTGCTTGCTAATGTCATTCCAGCTACTCTCGTCCATATTTAATTGAATTGAACATGTTGAAATTTGTTCCAGTGTATTAACAAGGAGCTGGTGAATGCACGTGCAATGCGTGACAATGTTTGCTTCCCCCCCCTCCCCGTTCTGACCCCCTTCTGGGAACACCCACAGAGGACCCACTGAGAAGAGGATGTGCTCACTCAAAAAGAGAGGTCTTAACTCTTTCAGGTCCATAAATTTCAGCAACAGCCTGGAATTAAGAATCTGCTCAGTTTCTGTGGCTGGGAGTGGAATCTTCTCAAACACTGCTATGAACTTGTGCAATTATGTACAATTACTTCACAGATGGATTACTGAATAAGTTTCGCTTATTTTATTTTAGAGAGCACGTGCTTGAGAGTGCAGGGAGGGGCAGAGGGAGAGGGAGAGAATCTCAAGTAGACTCTACACTGGGCATGAAGCCCATCGCGGGACTCCATCCCATGACCCCAAGACCATGACCTGAGCCGAAACCAAGAGTTGGTGGTCCAACTGACTGAGCCACCCAGGTGCCCCAACAGTTTTGTTTCTTAATCATGAAAGCAATGCACGTTGATGATCAAAATTTGGAACACACAGAAAGCATGAAGAGATAATATCACCCATAATTTCATTATTTAGAAAATAATGGCTATAAATTGTCTGGTATGTTTCTTTCTTTTATTGCTCTTATGGCTGCATGTGCTAGCAAGTATATTCAAAGTAAATTAGGAGGGGCGCCTGGGTGGCTCAGTCGTTAAGCATCTGCCTTCGGCTCAGGTCATGATCCCAGGGTCCTGGGATTGAGCCCCGCATTGGGCTCCCTGCTCGGCGGGAAGCCTGTTTCTCTCTCTCCCACTCCCCCTGCTTGTGTTCCTGCTCTCGCTATCTCCCTCTGTCAGATAAATAAATAAAATCTTCAAAAAAAAAAAAAAAAGTAAATTAGGAGCCTGGGATTTCATATCTGGTATTCTCTCTCTCTCTCTTTTAACTTGTTTCTCCTATCATTAATGAATGAATGTGCTTTTTATAATTTTACTGAGGTATAATTTAATATCGCATTAGCCCATTTTTTTTAATTTAAAGATTTTATTTATTTATTTGACACAGAGCAAGCGAGCGAGCGAGAGAGAGAGCAAGCACAAGCAGGGGGAGTGTCAGGCAGGGGAGAAGCTGGCTGCCCGCTGAGCAAGGAGCCCGATGCGGGGCTCGATCCCAGGACCCTGGGATCATGACTTGAGCCGAAGGCAGACACTTAATCAACTGAGCCACCCAGGTGCCCCAACATTAGCCCATTTTAAGTGTGCAGTTCAGTACATTGGAGTAAAATTTTGGAGTGTGCAACCATGCCTCAGTCCAGTTTGAGATCATTGCTGTCTCCCCCTCCCAGGTCCCTGGGTCCCCACTTGTACCCCTGGGCGCTCTCTGTCTCTGTAAATGTGCCTTTTAGGAACAATGTGCAGATATAGAATCCTACCGCATGCGGTCTTCTGACTTCTTTGTGGTGGGGGCCCCACCTCTGAGGGGGCTCCATCAGAGGTGACACTGGAGTGCCTTCCTACTCTCAGTGGTGGGGGGGTTCAAAGGGCTCCGCGGTGCTGAGTGTTGCAGGCATCCCACTCTCCCGAGAAAGGCAGGACTGCACCTGTATCTGTCTTCAGCATTGGGTTGGATTCTTGCCTAAGTGCCGAGAGGGCAGCGATTACAAATGTTAACATGATTGTGAGGAGAAAATGAGGTTTCTGTGTCAGTGTCCTGTTGACCTCAACAGGGGACCTCATCTTAGGGCCAGAGCTCTTGCTTTATTCTGAACCAAGGACTGAGTTATAACTATTGATTTTCACCATGAAGGTCATCTTTGAAACCAGAAGGACCAGGAAAGCATTGTCTGCTTTGGAGAGAATGTGGGGTGACAGGGTAAGAAGCACAGGGACCTGGTTCCGTGACGGAATTCTCCCATGGGCTTGGAATTTAAACATTTTTTGCTCTCTCTTTGCAGTCAGCTAATTGGAGAGACCTTTCTCAAACCATTTCTTTTCTTACAGGGAGCTTAAATGATGCCCCCCAAATCTTTCTGGAACATTTACAGCCTGTCTGACTCCAGACCAGGAGAGTGAATGTAGTTTCTTTTGGCTGGAGCCTTCTTTGTGCATTTCAAAGAGGGAAGCTTTTTAAAGTCACTTATATTCTCTTTATCTCAGCAGAAAAGGAAGTTGTTTGGATGCTTATATACCTTATCATTTTGAGTCCAAGTTGTGCACCTACGTTGTTCTGAGACAAGTCTATCTCACAGAATCTTGTGTACTCTTGTGAAGGCCGTGAATTTGGCATAACTCGGAATGGGAGAGCCACAGAGACCTGGGGACTGTGCGGAGGCAGGATGGCTCCCTTGTAAGATACCCTTGGAGGCCAGGGCTCTGCTGGGCTCCAGCGGGGGGCGGCTTTTAATCTCCCCAATCAGGCGAGAAACTACCCCCTGCATTTTTAATAATGATGGTTTGGATGTGATGTTTATATATCCTCCCAGTCCCAGTTTCTTTCTTTTTTTCTTGAATTATAGAGGCCATTGAGATTCATCTCGCAACAAACAGACACGACTTGTTTAGAAAATATCACACTTACATTTAGCACTCACAGAATTCTCTGTGTATTTATAGATGCCACATGCGTGTGCCAGCTTTCTACCCAAAAGCAGGTTCTCGGCTTTGACCGGATTACAGTTACTATTTATTTGTTTCCAGGAACTTGGGCGCCTGGCACCCTGCGCATCTCTGCCAATACGTGTTGGAGCACTTGAATTCTGAAGGATCTCATACTCTCTTGGCCCGCAAATAAGATTTTCTCACTCGTGCCTTGAGATCCTGTGTGTTTCCTTTTGTCAGAGCATCCTCAGGCCTGGATTTACCAGGATGGCCAGAGCTGGTGCCTGTGAAGGAGGCGGCGACGTCTCCTCCTCGATGTCTCTGCATGGTCCTAGCGCTGGCCACTGGGAGAAAGTGGAGGGCTGTGCTGGCCTGGTGTCTGCTGGAGCCTTCTGTGCCTTCCTGAGACTCCCTCTGCTCTCACTTGGCTGTTTTCTTCTTCCCTCCTGAGCTCTTGCCTCACTTTCTGGAATAATGCATTTACTAGGTCACTCCTTTCTCCAAAGTCTTGTACCTATAGAATCTGGACCCAGCTCTTGAACCTGACATGCAGAGCCCTTCTCTGTCCAGCCCTAACCTGTGTTTCTGAATTTTTATTCCCTTTATTTTAGCGTCTCCCACATGAGTACCCTCCAACCACAACGGTGCCATCAGGCCCTTTTGCCGGGTGGGCTTATGTTTCGCTGGGTGATTACTGGGGATGTGATGAAATGTATAGTCTCCCAGAGCTTAAGCAAGTGGGTTGGGTGAGGCCCAGGGATCTGCGCCTTTCGCAAGCATCTGGGTGATCACTGCTGCTGGTGGGGAGAGGCCACACCTGAGCTTCTCCAGCTGTTGGCATCTCCAAGTCTGTGCTGCCTGTAGGGCCTGGCTTTCCTGGGACAGCTCGCTTGCTGCACTCCCTGCACTGATTCTCCCTTGTTTTGGTAGCACTTGTTCTTTATGATACTGATTTTGCACTTAGCACATTCTGCCTTGGACCATGATTTGAATGTGTCACAGAGGTATTTTCACACCGGTTATAGATGCCTCTATAAAACCACCTTATATTTGCATGGCACTTGTCCCTGAGCTCCTGCAGAGCAGAGACCTTGCTTTCTACAAGGGCCTCAATGCCACGCCACTCCCTTACCTGTCCAGCCTGCATTGGCTGAGGCAGACCCACGATGTGGGCTTATCGAGATACGCAGTGCTGTTCTTTCAGACGTTCAGCAAGTCTTCACTGAGGACTGGTTTTGGGCTGGGCACTCGGCTGGGTGAACATGGTGGCTGAAGCAGAGCCTCAGGTGGGGAGATGAGCCATGAACCAAAGTAGAAAAAAAGACTAATGGTGGTATCTGCCCTGAGGGACCAGACGGGCTGGAATTGTGACTGCCCCGGGGGGAAGGCCTCTCAGAGGGGAGCCCTGGGGGCCAGGTCTGAAGGGCAGGGGGGCGGTCCTGTGAGGAGGGAGAGGACGGGGTTGCACACAGGGAAGCACTGAGCACCAGGTGAGGTTGGGGGAGTGAGCCGGAAGGCGCAGGCCTAGGCGAGGCCGGAGAGGAAGCATAGGCCGAACTGAGGAGTTGACCAGCAACTGGGGCGGGGGGTGGGGGTTACCTTTAATGCAGGGAGGTGATGTGCTCTGAGTTGTATAAAACTTTAATACATAAAGCACAGTGTTGTATCAGCAAAGGAGATGCGTCGGGGGGAGGAATATGAGGAGTGGTGAGGGGTTTGGTGGGGGGTTAGTCAGCTCATCTCGGTGGAGCTGCTTGGTAAGGCCTGGCTGTGATACCGCATGTCCTGGGAATGAGCTAGGACCTTTTTTTTTTTTTTTTTTAAATCTTTTTAAAGATTTTATTTATTTGAGAGAGAGAGCATGAACAGGGTGAGGGGTTAGAGGGAGAGAGAGAAGCAGACTCCTGCTGAGCCCGATGTGGGGCTCGATCCCAGGACCCTGGGATCATGACCTGAGCCGAAGGCAGCTGCTTAATCGACTGAGCCACCCAGGCGCCCCAACATTGGCCCATTTTAAGTGTGCAGTTCAGTACCTTGGAGTAAAATTTTGGAGTGTGCAACCATGCCTCAGTCCAGTTTGAGATCATTGCTGTCTCCCCCTCCCAGGTCCCTGGGTCACCACTTGCAAGATCGTGACTTGAACTGAAGGCGGATGCTTAACCCACTGAGCCACCCAGGCGACCCGAGCTAGAACCTCTTGTCCACACTTCGGTGGGTCCTCTGATTGCAGGCATTCAGAAGACTCTGAGGTTTGAAGACACCCTTGGGATCACTTTATTGACTTTGAACATTTCATAGATGACAAGACAGACTCCAGAGAGGGGAAGCAGCTTGCCTGGGGACCACAGCTACAGCCCTGCTGCTCACGTAGCTGGTCCTTTTCCTCTGAGGAGTAGAGAGTCCCTTGGCCTCAGATGCAAAGTGGGACTCAGGTTGCTGTAATAGCTGAGTAAGGAGCAGTCCTCTTTGGAACCCCTTGGGAATCATAGTGGGTGCATCTGGGGGAGACCAGAGCTTTGCCATCACACAGATGGGGGATTTGACTCCTGGCTGTACCACCGTTTGCTGGTTAGAGAACTTCGGGCCAGTCGTGTAATCTCTCTGGCTCTCAGCTGTAAAATCATAGTACTAATACCTAGCTTGCAGAGATGTCAGGTGGATTAAATGATATAATGGGCACAGTACTTATCACGGTGCCTCAAGTAGCAGGTGCTCAAGAAGTGAATTGATGACATTGCATGTGGCTGAGTGATTCCTGGCGCGTGGCTCCCGTAGATGAAAGCTGTAACTACCGGGGTGAATATTGGCTGGGCGGGTCTCTGCAAAGATGAACTGCACCCTTTCTTGGCACCTGAACGGGCTTTGGTAGAGTCCGTTGGTGGATAGTGAGCTCTCTTAGGCCTCATCTGTGTGTCCCCATGGCCCATGCCTAGCACACAGTGGTTCCTTACACATGTATTTGTTGACATGTTAGGTGGATGAATATTTTTACCATCAAGAACTTGTAACAAGCTCCATAACCAAGTATCAGCTGACACTCATTTTTTTTTATTTCAGCTTCTAGCTTTCCATGTGAATTTTCACAGTGCGTCTGATGATAGATTTGGAGTAAGTTCATGTCTTGAGATCTGAGAGATACGTGGCTTTAAAATAAGTGCTGATGTGTTCAAGGAATGAGTTCAGCTGGCTTTTCTCCTAATCTAACTACAGATGCAGTGTTGGTTTGCATTTTGGGTGAAGCTGGTGGAGGGAGTTGGGCAACGGGAGCGTTGTAGATGTGCAGCCCTCACTTTAAAAGTCGCCCATAACTGGGAATTGCAGTTATAATTTCCATCCCTACCATGTCTGGGGATCTCGGATTCAGCTGGCCAAAGGTACCGAGTGGAGGCAGTAGAAGGCAGGGAAGTGGCAGGAACGTATATATTATGAATTGCGCCCCAGGTCATCTCTCAGCTCCTGCGCTTTGGGTAGCTCGTCATGATGAAAGAGCTAATTTTCAGGAGCAGTGGCCTGCAGGGAGGCCTGGTGGGTCAGAGGTGAGGTCCCAGCTCTGTTTTCCATGTAGCATGCAATAATGGCTGATCCAGCTCCAACTCAGTGGGAATGATCCCCACGGAGCCCAGTGTGAGGGCCAGGGGATTCTGTCTTATAAAGAGGAGAAGGAGGCAGGAGCTGCAAAGAAGGTTCTGACCTGAAAATAATATGTGCCCTTCTACCATTGGTTCAGATATTTCCAGATCCAGCTACAGAATCTGGAAGGTTTGAAGACACATGGGTGGTAAGCTGCGTGAGCCTCGGGGATGGATTCCCAAGCTTGTATACGCAATAGTGTTTGTGCTCAGAGGAATGTGCTGTGTTAGAGGAACCAGCAGAACAACAGTGATGTGAAAGGCAAGGCAGGGACAGAGGAGCCCCCCAATCTCCCGTATCCTCCCTTCCTTGCCCCCTAGGTCCCCTACTTCAAATCCCTGCCCGTTGTATTTTCAAAGCCGCATTTCTTCAGGTCAGACATTTATCTAAGGTTTAGTTGTAAAAACTGGGCAGTTGGATGCTTAATGTCCAAACAACCCATAAAAAAGCTCCATTGTTAACGAAGTCCAACTAACTTTAGTTGGACTTGTGTAACGCTTGGCATCTGTGTTGGTCCGGGTTCTCCAGAGAAACAGGACCAATAGGACAAAGATAAACGTACATAAAATAAGGCATCGGCTCAAGCAGTTAGAGAGGCTGAGATGTCCCAGTATCTGCAGTTGGCAAGCTGGGCACCCAGGAGAGCTCATGGTGTAATTCCAGTCTGAGTCTGAAGGCCTGAGAACTAATGTTGTAAGTTCTGGTCCAAAATCCAGCAGGCTCGAGAGCGAAGAAGAGCCGATTTTTTCCATTTAAGTACAAAAGTGAAAAAAGACCAGTGGCCCAGCCCAATTACTTAGGCAGAAGGAATTCCTCCTTATTTAGCTTTTTGTTTTACTTAGATTGTCAGTTGATTGGAGGAGACCACCCACATAAGGAGGGGGGCAATCTGCTTTACTGAGTCTGCCTTTCAGTGTTAATTTCATCCAGAAATACCCCCACAGACACACCCAGAATAACGTTAGGCCATATGTCTGGGCACTTCATGGCTCAGTCCAGTTGACCCACATGATTACCCATCGCCACATCCCGAAGCTGGCCTGGGGGAAATCTGCCAGCTGAGGGGCCATTTATGTCTTCATATACTATTTCTGTTTCCCAAAAGACTTAAAAAAAATTCCTGGTCCGTGGAGGTGATGTAGTTGGGAGGTAGTGTTGTGAAAGGCTCCGGTGGGTGTTACAGCTTTGCCATGTACTAGCTGTGTGATCCTGGCAGGTCTCCTCGTCTAAACCTCAGTTTTCTCAGCTGGAAAGTGCAAATGATAATAGCACCTGCTCCTTAATGTTGTTATGAGGAGTAAATAAAATAACACATGGGAGGTGCTTAGCGCAGCTCCTTGGACTGTGGCACGTTGGCTGTTGTTATAGCTGTGTTCTGCCGTGAAGGGGTGGGAAATGCCTAGAATCACTATGCATGATGTGAATGTGGCGTGCCCGGTACTGAGTTAGGTGCCTTCTCTACAGGGACTCCCTGGTGGCCTGTCTGCCCCGGAAGTAGGTTTAGGTCCCAGCATTCAATCTCTTCTCTCCCCTACAGACCGCGTGGATTATGTTTTCTTTTCTGCAATTTAAATGAGAGGAGACTTACTTCTTTGGGGGAGGAGATAGGTCATCCTGGGGATGGCCTTGGCCAGCTGTCCCCCTTTCCCAGGCCCGTCTTCATCCTATCATCCCTGTCCCCAGAGTGCACAGGAGGATGGGAGGCTTTGGCAGCAAGGCCCTGATGGTGACATGGCCTCGGGATCGAGGACCCTGGGCCGGGGACTTCAGTATATTTCACCATCCAGCTGGGTCCAATTTATAGATTATGTGAAACCACAAGGTCGTCTTTCAAGTACGTTCCTGGCACATACTCGTTGGTCAGGACAATCATGTTTCACAGGTGGTTCTCCAGTTACCAGCAAGGAGGAGTCAGCTATCAGTTGGATGTCAGGCAGCAGAAAGGACTGTGATGTGCTCCTGTTGTTTACATTTTAAATGGCATTACAGGTAGGCGTGGACAGTGGGTGGTTAATTCCAAGGTCTTAAGCATCTTAGGGGTCTCTGCGGGAATGATCTATTCATGGTCTTTTTTCTTGCCAAGACATTTTCCTTCTGTTCATTCAGCTTGGGAATCTGGACCATTTCCCGAATTATTAAGCCTACTCTGGAAAAGGCAGGTGGATGTACATTCCCAGCAGCTCTTGTTGGCAAATGCTATGTGTGTGTGGCAAGACTTACCTGACACCCTAGGCATTTTATTCAGAGCAAGCCTGGGAGCGGTGTATTTTTCGTATTCCTTACCTTACACTTGAGAAACTTGATGCACAGACTAGTTATTTGCTTTGCCTAAGGTTTCACAGCTTATATGTAGAATTAAGGCTTATACTTAAAGAATGGGCTGGCTTTTTGGGACAGAAAGCACCCAGGCACCATTCATAGAGCTGTGGCAGGCTGAGCATGCTTCTCTGTATTCCATTCCTCTTTCCTGGGAGAACAAGTTTCTCAACCATTGGTGTCCTCCTTTTCCTGATGGCAAAGGGGTATTTAAGACTTCATGATGTTATATTTAAGGTTTATTTTCTGATTTATTCTTGCGGGTTGTGAATAAGGTTATGAAAATAAACCCATGTTACTTTGACTTGAGAAAAATGAGAGGTTTTAAAATCTTTTAGTAGTATGTTTTAGCTAATATCAGTTTGCACTATTGGGATACACCAAACAATAAGGATTACAGCTGACACTCCACACTTATGATGGGGCAGGCAGGTGGCGTCATGGGTGATTAACTCACGGAATCCTTAAAACCCCCCCCGTGTGTTGAACATTCTTCTGGTTCCCATTGTACAGTTGGGAAGAAGGTGGAGCTGGGGCAGGAAGTGAGTCTGACTCAGGATTTTGTGCTCGTAACCAAAGTTCTCTGTCCTTCCCCACAACAGAAAGCATAATGCTTGGGCTTTTTGAAAAGTTCCATTTAAAAAAATTTTTTTTAAATTTAAAATCAATTAGCCAACAATAGTCCATCAAATGTAGAGTTCAGATGTAGAGTTCAGTAACTCATCAGTTGCACATAACACCCAGTGTGATGAAAATGTCTGATGTAGTTTCAGATGTAGAGTTCAGTAACTCATCAGTTGCACATAACACCCAGTGTGATGAAAATTTCCATTTAAGTCAATGATGAATGCAAATGATTATTTTTTAGAATTTTGGTGAAGTGTATTCAGAGTGAGGCTCTTTTGGACCGTATTTCATCCAAAATAATGAGGTTTAATGCAATATGTATTAAAACGCACCCCATTTGAGAATATCCAGAGAGAAATTACCTGGTTGATTTTTACAGTGGGCATAAACACAATGGAATGATAGATGAGACGAATTCAGGTAATCTTCAGATTAAAATTCTGAACAAAGAGCATCTTTTGGGAAAGGTTGGATCTCTGGATAAGCACCAAATTATATTCCCACCTTATTTAAGAATTTGTGTTGGCAGGTTTAACAAGATCTTGGCACATTCTAATTTGAGATTTATTACAAGATGTGTGCAAGTTTAATAGGGGCTTAATTATTCATATCCACATCTTCCTGACAGTAACTTACTTCAGCTGTAGATAAATTCCTGGCGCATTGGGAAATACTGGCTTCTACTGTTGAAAAAATACAGTGAAAGGAAAATTAAATGCATATGCAAGAGATTACCCAGGACAACCTGCTCCACTCAAACAGGAGCTGGGAGTGAGTAGGTCTCCACATAGCTTGAATGGGACTGCAGAAAGGGAGCTGTTCTGTGCCCCTGCACTGGGAGGCAGCCCATAACCGTGGAGAGAGCCCAGGCTCTGGAGTGAGGCCCATTTGAAGTCAACTCCATTTATAGCTTAAGGATTGAGTGCCTATCTTAAAGTCTTTCTTAAAGTCTGTAGGCTTCAGTTTTTTTACAAGCAGAGGAGGGTAACTAATGTCTCTCTCAAAAGGTTGATGTAAGGATGAATGGAAACCTCTATAAAGTAGGAAGCATTGTACATGGTATAGGAAGCACAGAATGGATGCCACCTTCTTTCATTTCCTCTACTCCCATCATCCATTCTTTAAGTCTATCCAAAGCTCTGGTGAAAATGTAGAGCAGTAGGCATTCCCAGATGCTGCTGGTGAATGTGAAATGGTACAGCCCTTGTAGAGGTCAACTTGTTGATATCTATCAAGATAAAAGACCTCAGGGTCTTTGCACTAGCTGTTTCCTCTTCCTGGAATGCTTTACACACAGTTGTTTGCATGGCTGGCTCACTCTGCATTTCATCCCTTGGCTCAAATGTGACTTTATCAGAGAGGTTGTACCTAACTCTTCCATGTAAACTAGCTAGCTCCACTCATTGCTCTCTCTATTATTTACCCTGCTTTGTTTTTTCCATAGCTTTTAACACTCCCTGACATTTTTACTTACCATGTGTGAGTTTGTATGTCTATCACCCAGCAAATGTGATTTCCAAGAAGGCAGGGTCTTTGTTCCATGCTGTATGCCTAACACTGAGAGCATCGCTGTGTCTGGCAGAGTGGGTACTTAATTAATGATCATTGAATACTCTAATTACAAGTTACTGCCTTAAAGTTCTGTTTGGATAAACACTTCATAGAGTTGGGCTGTTAGCTCCCAGGAACCACATATGTGCTATTAGTTTGAGCAAAGGTATTGGTGCTCTAAAAAAAAAATGTATGTGAGATCTAGCTCCCTTGACGACAAGAGTCTGGGGTCATTTGTCCTGGTCTCAAAGAACAAAGGACAGTGAACTGAGTGGCCAGAAACTGAATGGCTTGTCTAGGAAAGAAGGGTAAAATATCCCTGACTTGAGGAGTACCATGCAAGGGAGGGCTTGTGTCATTTTA
Source organism: Leptonychotes weddellii (assembly GCF_054177405.1). Taxonomy (NCBI): domain Eukaryota; kingdom Metazoa; phylum Chordata; class Mammalia; order Carnivora; family Phocidae; genus Leptonychotes; species Leptonychotes weddellii. The sequence continues at coordinate 112,825,584 of NC_138375.1, forward strand.
TATATCCGTGACCTATATTGACAAAGAATACCATAGCTGATTGGTAGATAGTTGACCCTTGAGCAACATGGGGGTCAGGGGCACCAAACCCTGTGCAGTCGAAAACCCATGTATAACTTTTGTCTCCCCCAAAACTTGACTCTTTATAACCTGCTGTTGAGGAGAAGCCTTACTGATACCATGAACAATGGATTAACACAATTTTGTATGTTAGATGGATTACATATTATATTCTTACAATAAAGTAAGCTAGAGAAAATAAAATGTTAAGAAATTATAAGGGACAGAAAATAAATTTATAGTAGTGTACTGTGTTTATTAAAAATTTGCATATAAGTGGACCTATGCAGTTAAAACCTGTGATGTTCAAGGGTCAGCTGTAATTTTTTTAACCAAAAATTTTATTTTTGTAATTTTAAATTTCACAGTTAAATCATTTTCTTTTAAAATATTCTAATATGACTCCTAAGGCTAAAGTGTCTTGACCACCTCTTACCCACTAGCCCCCACGTTCTCCCTCTCCCCGGCAAGAATATCAGTTCTGTTAACAGTTTGCCATATATATTTACAGACACACTTGTGAGCATTCCCGCACACAGATTGCTCACTCAAGGGCTGCAGGTGGGTTGAAGAGCATTCATCTTCCTTGACGAGCGCTGACCTCTCAGGTTGTTTTTGGGATTGAGCTGTGAAACTTGTCTATATGGTTAGTGATGGTGGTGCTTTGCTTTCTTTCTCTTTGGAAGCTAAATTTTGGGATGGGGGAAAACTGCTTTTGAAATGGTTTGCATCCAGATTCTTCTGAAACTTCCAACCTAGACAAGTATAGTTTGTGGTTTTTCACTGTGCTAATATATATAACATGAAACCTAACTTCTTAAATTTTTAAGTGTACAGTACACTATTAACTATATGCACATTGTTATCGCAGAAGATCTCTAAAACTTTTTCACCTTGCATGATGGACACTGTATACCCATTGAACCACAACTCACTTTGCACCGCCCCCTCTCTTGCCCCATCCTGTCCCTTGGTGATCACTGTTCTTCATGCTTCTAAGATTTGATTATTTTAAATAACTCATAAGTGGAATTATGCTGTATTTGTCCTTCTGTGACTGACTTATTTCATTTAGCATAATGTCCTTAAAGTTTATCCATGTTGTGGCATATGAAAGGATTTCCTTCCTTTTAAAGGCTGAATCATAATCCATTGTGTATATATATACACACACCTCATCTTCCTCATCCATAGATTGATACTTAGATGGTTCTACTTCTGGCCTGTTGGGAATAATGCTGCAATGAACATGGGAGTGCAAATGTTTCTTATTTGTGTCTTTTAATTTATTTGAACACAGTTTGTAGTTTTTTGTGTAGGAGTCTTTAACCTCCTTAGTTTACTCCTAAGTATTTTATTCTTTTGGATGATATTATGAATGGAATTATTTTGTCCTTGTGCTTTTTTTTCTTTTTATTGTAGTGACCTGCTTTGATTCTTAATTCTAATTTTGTGAATCTTATCTAGGTATTTCCTTTGTGATTACTATGGGACTTAAATATAACATTCTAAGCTAATAACAACTTAGCTTCAATCACATACAAACACTCTGCTCTTTCACTTCTCCCCCTAAACTTTGTGTTGATTGTTGTTGATGCTACAAACAAAATCTTTTTTTTTTTTTTTTTTTTTACTGTGTATCAGTTTACTTATTTTTAATAGTTATTTTTATAATTTTGGCTTCTAAGTCCTATATGAGAACTAAAAGTTATTTACATACTACTATTATGATATTTGTGCATGTGTTTTTACCATGTATTTTTACCATTTATACTTACAAATGCTTTCATGTTGCTGTCTAGCATCCTGTCATTTCAACTAGAAGTATTCCCTTTAGCATTTTACAAGGCAGATCTCGTGGTTTTTAAACTCCTTTAGCTTTTGTTTGTCTGGAAAAGTCTTTATTTTCTTTCATTTTTGAAGGACAGTTTTGCTGGATATAGTATTCTTGGTTGGTATTTTTTTTAAAAAGATTTTTATTTATTATTTATTTGAGAGAGGGAGCACAAGCAGGGGGAGCTGCAGGGAGAGGGAGAGGGAGAAGCAGTCTCCCTACTGAGCAAGGAGCCCGACATGGGGCTCAATCCCAGGACCCTGAGATCATGACCTGAGCCGAAGGCAGATGCTTAACCTACTGAGCCACCCAGGCGCTCCTTGGTTGGTATTTTTTTCTTTAGAACATTTGAATGTATCATCCTACTGCTTTCTAGACTGCAAGCTTTCTACTGGTAAATCCACTCATAGTTTCATGGGGATTTCTCTTGTATGTGATGAATCACTTTTCTCTTGTTGCTTTCAAAATTCTTTCGTTGTCTGACTTGTGAGAACTTGATTATAATGTGTCTTGATGTATATTTTTTTGGATTCATCTTAGTTGGAATCTCTTTGGCTTATTAAATCTGAATATCCATTTCCTGCCCCAGATGTGGGAAGTTTTCACCCATTATTTCCTTTAAAAAGCTTTGTGCCCTTTTCTCTCTCCTTTTTCTAGGAATCCTATAGTGTGTATATTGGTCTTTTTTTTTTTTTTTAAGATTTT
>NC_138375.1:112828682-112846606 GCF_054177405.1 Leptonychotes weddellii
AATATCGCCTCGGATTCACTTCTCCGCACGTCCTACCTTCCAGAAAGTGGTCGCTTTTCTGTTCAGAGAGTTGTTGCTATTCCTTTCTTCGATCTCCTGTTGAGTTTGTAGGTGTTCAGAATGGTTTGATCCCTATCCAGCTGAATTCCTGAGAGGAGACGAAATCCAGGTCTCCTACTCCTCCGCCATCTTGCTCCTATAATGTGTCTTGATGTATATTTTTTTGGATTCATCTTAGTTGGAATCTCTTTGGCTTATTAAATCTGGATATCCATTTCCTGCCCCAGATGTGGGAAGTTTTCACCCATTATTTCCTTTAAAAAGCTTTGTGCCCTTTTCTCTCTCCTTTTTCTAGGAATCCTATAGTGTGTATATTGGTCTTTTTTTTTTTTTAAGATTTTTTATTTATGTATTTGACAGAGAGAGAGACAGTGAGAGAGGGAACACAAGCAGGGGGTGTGGGGGAGGGAGAAGTAGGCTTCCGGTTGAGCAGGGAGCCCAATGTGAGGCTCGATCCCAGGAACCTGGGATCATGACCTGAGCCGAAGGCAGACGCTTAACAACTGAGCCACCCAGGTGCCCCGTGTATATCGGTTTTATTAATGAACTTTCCTAAGTCCTTTAGGCTTTCTTTACTCTGTCATTCTTTTTTATTCTTGCTCTTCTGCCTGGATAATTTCAAATGATTTGTCTTTCAGTTCTTGGATTCTTTCCTCTGTTTGGTCAAGTCTGCTGTTGAACCCTTCAACTGAAAATTTCAGTGCAGTGAAGGGGTTCTTTAGCTCCAGAATTTGTTTGGTTCTTCTTAAAATATTCTCTTTGTTGATATTCTCATTTTGCTCATGCATCATTTTCCCGAGTTTGTTGAGTAACTTCTTGATGGTTATATTGAATTCTTTGTCAGGTGATTCATATACCTCCCATTGTTGGAGGGTTGGTTTCTGGAGATTTATTTTGTGCCTTTGATTGGGCCATGTTTCTTTGGTTTGTAATCTTCATGTGCTTTGTAGCTAACTTTGTGTTGGGATATGCACATTTGAAAAAAACAGCCATTTCTCTCAGTGCTTACAGGTTTGAATCATATGGGAAAATGTCACCAATCAGCCAGGCTAAGATTCTGGGAGCCTCTCAGATCTTTCTGGGGATGTGTAATCTCTGGACATCTGTATGTAATTTCCCGGTTAGAGAGATTGTGTTTTTTTGTTTGTTTTCCAGGAGCTTGTTGTCTCTTAATCCCCCTGGTGTCTGTGTTACTCGAGGTTCTGAGAGAGCCACTGAGCTCTCTGTTGTTCTCTCTGGCCTCCAGGTATCTAATATATGCCAGTTCCATCAGTGTTCTGAGTCATGTGAGACAGAAACCAGTCCCCCAGGCAGCCTTCTGAAAAGCTGGATTGTGTGATGTATGTTTCACTGTTCCCTTTTCTAATAAGGGAGAAGCCATAAGCCGGGCCCTTGTTCCCAATTGCAGTGAGCTGTGTCAGTTTCCTTTTGCAGTATTACAAGGTCTCTGGTGCTGCCACAAGCTGCTGACCTGTTTTGCTCTCTGCAGCCTCCAGGCATCCGAGGTATGCTGTTTCCTCATCAGTGCTCTGAGTCACATGAGATAGAAACCGCTGCCTTGGGTAGCCCCTTGAAAAGCCAGAGCATTGATATATATTTCGTGCTTTCCCTCCCAAGGTTGAATTCACAAGTTGGGCCTTTCTTTCTGATTGTTAGCAGTGCCAGGTTGAGGGAGGGGTGGGCATGGTTGATAGGAAATGGGTTTTGTTACCTGTTTCAGGGCAGTTATTCTTGGCCTTGAACTTGCCTGGAGTACTGTGACTTCTTAATTGATTTCTGGAGTTCTTACAAAGGATTTTTGGAACTTGGATTGTTGTTGGTGTTTCTGTGGGGAAATGAAATAGGAGGCTTCTTGTTTTGGCCACCTGGCTGACATCGCTTGGATACAAAGTATAGTTTTATAGCACTTCCTAAAATTGTAACCCAGTATCCACGCTGGTGGTAATGTAGCTAGTTTGATAATTGATGCCTTTCAAGAAACCATTTTATAAGTATTAAGACTTTCTCTTTAAGGGATATTGATCTATTACTGATAATGAGCAATAAACATATTGGGGAAATGTGTTGGATGAAAGAAAGGGATAATGAATTGCTTTAAATTAATAGGTGTTTCATCCAATGCTAGCCACAGAATGTTGCTCACAAATCAATTAAAGGCCAAAGGAAAGGTCAGTTGTTGAACTCACTGTGGGTTTTTACTTACAGAGAGATTTTTCCTCCAGATGCACTTTGCCTGGGAATCCATGAATCCTCAATTCTCTGGGGAGAGGCAGTTTAAAATTCAGCTGGGTAGTTTTCATGATGTCTCAAACAGGCTCCATAATCTTTGTGATGTATGGCCTTGGAATTTGCATGCACCTCCTCTTTTCTCTAAGGCAAAGATTGGACAAACTTGAACTGCTGAGGTGGAGAAAGTGACTTATTATGCTTTTTAGCTTACAGCAGCATTAGTTGGCAAATTTTAGGGGCTCAAATGTGAATTGTAAGCCCTGAGCAGAGTGGTGTCCACAGAACCTCCTCTGTGACCAGGCAAGTCTATAAATGAATGAAGTTTTATTTCCTTCAGTGAAGGAGATGAATCAGTCAGCAAATCCACAATATTGAGCCTCTCTGCCCTCAGAAGTATATCTCAGGGGCAGGAAAAATTCTTTTTCTACCGGGTGAGATGTCCAAAATAGGGCCGACTCTGTGCTTTCTTCTGCATGCTGTGGTTTTTAGAGTCCCAGCTTTTGCCCTAAGCACCTTACTTGTAACAGAGAACAAATTTAACAAGAATTCCTTTTTTTATAAGGGAGTGGTTTTCTTAGTGGCGTCCTTGATCTCTTTCTGTTCCCATTTTTTAAGATCCACTTGGCCAGCTAAACAATGATCTGGTTCAGCACTCACCGGAAACTTCGTTACAGAGAGAACCACCTTGACTACTCTTACCTCTTCTCAAGGTACTGAAAGCAGTTCGTTCACGAGGAGCAGGTGGTCCCTCAGTGTTGCTGCCTGGAAATAGGAATTCTCCTTGACATTCTAGACAATAGAGCCATACTTTTTTATTATTTAAAGACAGCCTTTTCTTTTCTAGGTAGTTGACAGCTAGCAATTTAAATGAGCTAGGTTTATGGATGGCTGCAGAAATCCTCCTCCCTCAAACCCAGTATCTATCCATCAGGCATCATGCAGCACTTTACTGCGGAGGCAGGCAGGGCGACAGCTCATCAGAATCGCCCCAGTGGAATGTTATGATAGAAAAAGAGAGGAATAGATTACATATTTATGTGGTCTTGAAAATGCAGTGGGACAGGAAGATTGCTTGTACCATATGCATTTACATTAAATGACTATTAACCTTCACTGGTTGCGAATGTCTGGTGAATACGTCTGTGCCTCTGTGTGTTGTGTGGCTTGAAAAATTAATGAGAATTTTAAAATAATCAAATTAAAAGTACTCGTTACCCTAGGTTCTGGTGAGCCATCAAAACAAAACAGTATTAACTTACAAAAATAAAGTGTCTGCCAAGAAAAAGAAAAATATACATGGGGGGGTGGAAATTATAGCTGTATAGGTCTTGCAAGCTAGTTTCATCTGTTGAAGTGGAAAGAAATTGTGTCTGTTGCAACTTGGTTTCATTTGTAGATGGTTGGTGAATGGTTGGTGAATTACCTCTTTTGTTATAAATGTATCACACTTTGGTGGAACAAGGTGGACTTTGCAGTAATGTGTATTTCTGTGGGTGTCAGACTTTTCTCCAACCTGATGACTTGTGGGGATAGTTTGCTAGACATGGTGAGGAACAGTACCTGCTGAGCTGAGCTGAGCTTTACAAATGCTGAAATGGGATGTTTTGAAGATGCTCTTTCAACAAAGACAGTTTGACTCTCTGTAGATTCAACCACGCTATGAAACTTTGTCTTTAACACCCCCACCTGACTTTCACAAGAACGCCTTTCATCCATTTTTGAAATTCTTCCCTTCCTGGTATGCTAGAGCCCACATTCTCCCCAGTACCCTGCACTGAACCAAAGCAGCAGCAATGTAGGTAAGGGACAAATTTTTGGAGTCCTCAAAGGTTAGAGACAATGAGTTCTCTCTGCCCTCATTCCATAGCCATGAGATGGGAGGGACAAGGAGGTAAGGGGTTCCAGTAGTTTCACTATAAGGACTAGGAACAAAGGCCTTTTCTGTTTCCCACTTTAACATCCCCCCCCCAAGCCCTTTATGTTTATGTAGCTGTAGGGGAATCTGGGGAGGAAGAGCAAAGGATGTAGATTGGTGACCAGGGACTCTGTCTGTAGGACATCAGCTCTTCGCTCCACCAGTAGAGATGCCCCTCTGACTCAGCCAGGCAGTCCAGTGAGGAAACACTTGGGTATACCCAGAGCCCTCTGAAAAAGGTGGCCTGTTTGTTCTTCTTGGCCCAGGGACCATTCAAAGCCCTTACCAACTTGGAAAAAAGGCTAATCCTTAGAAGGATCAAAGTGTCACCCCTTTTAGATGACAGGACACTGTGGGGGCTCTGGCTCTTCAGTCGATCTCCTCTAAAGGCAGATAGATGTGTTCTCTAGGTGCACACAGCAGGCTCATGCTGAACACAGAAACCTTGTTATTCTAATTATTAAATGAGTAAAACGACATGTTATTCGTTAGGCTAATTGATCTGCAGAATTTGGGTTTCCTGCAATTTAAGACTCTGTCCTGGGCATGAATGAAATATTCAGAGGGCAGAGGAGCTAGAGGTGAAACCTGTAGGGGAAAAAACATAGTTAGGAGGAGGTTTGGCAGGTGCAGTTCTGAATTTCAGGGATTTTAAAGTAGAGGCATCTGCTCATGCGCCTGTGGCATGCATGGCTGAGTTGTTAGTGAGGAACTGTGAGCCCCGGGCCTGGTTGTTGGCCTGGGAGCCAGCAAGCACACAGGGGAATTAGACCTGTAGGGTTGTCCAGCCCTTAGCTTTTCAGGATGGAAGCTCTGCTCTGAATTTCGGGAATCAGGAGACCAAGCACCAGGAAGGAGGTCTCATGGCATAGCTCAAAGAAAGGACAGCTCTGGGTGCCCAGGAATGAAAATAAAAGTTGTTTATATTGAAAGAGGACTGGCTCTAGCTGGCAGAGCCTCCAACTATTTGCCTCACCTCTCAAAATGTGGTCCTCTTTCCAGCAGCCTTGACATCACCTGGGGCCTTACTAGAAATACTCTCACTGTCCGCCCCTGCCCCACTGAATCAAAGTCTGCTTTTTGACCAGATGCCCCGGGGGATTGGGAGGCGCAGTGAAGTCCGAGAGGTGCTGTGGGACAGGTGAGCTGTCTACATTCTCGCCCCGAATCTTTATGGGAACCCACCTTGGCTGCCCTGTTAGTGCTGGACACGGTGAGAGGGGACAGACTCTGTGTCTGGCCGGAGGGACTTCACTGTCTAGAAGGAAGGGCAGCCAATAATCATAAGTGAGCTAAACGGATCTCATAGATGTGTTTCAACAGCTTCAAGTCATCCGCGCAGCTAGAGGCTGCCTGATGTGCCCTGGTGGCAGGTGTCCTGGCGTGGAGGCCCCGTTTGCTCCTGGGGAAAGCAGAGGGGTCCCAGGTGGGAGTGCACAGCCTCTCCCAGCTTCTGAGGGGCACAGAGCAGTGTCTACTTCACCGGGCTAAAATAATTCAGTAAACATTTGCCGAACGTCTCTACCCCAAACTGTGCTTGCGAAGTAGTGAAGACCGCTCATAGCTCACAGCCTCATGGGGATGACAGATAGGATGAACGGAATTCAGCCCCATGGACTACGAATTGGGGAGTGGTCCTGGTGATGAGCATCACGTTCTGTCTAGGGTGAATCCTGGAAGGCTTCCTAGTGGAGAGGGATGGATTTACAGCAGGGACAATGCAGTTCTTCTTGGCATAGTTCTGGCTTTAGCCGATGTGATTGTTTGGTCCTCTCAGAGCCGCCTGCAGTCATTGATAAACTCCCATGGAGGACACGAGGGACCTGGCGGGACAGCCGAAGGCTCTGATTTTAGAGATGTGGCAGAATTTCTCAAGTAGCTGGGTTCGGCGCGTCCCACAGATTTCCCATGTATTCCTGAAAATGCCTCTTTTTGCCAGGTGTTGAGACCTGGTCAGTCATGTGGATGGACAGACAGCTCTAAATGCTGCTGACCTCACCAAAGCTGATCGAAAACATCAAAGTGTCTTGTGAACTTCATTTATGGAGCACCTGCATGGTACTGAGCTCGGGAGGAGATGGGCTTAGGGGAGTAAAAAGGGAAAACATGGTCCATGCACTCTAAGAACATTAAATATGGCAGGGTCACATGTCTTTTTTTTTTTTTTTTTTAAAGATTTGTTTATTTATTTGAGAGAGAGAAGGAGTGGTGGGGCGGAGCAGAGGGGGATCGAGAGAGAAGCAGGGCTCCCTGCTGAGCAGGGAGCCCGATGCAGGGCTCAATCCCAGGAGCCTGGGATCATGACCTGAGCTGAAGGCAGACGCTTAATGACTGAGCCACCCAGGCGCCCCCCACATACGTCTTTTAAATAGAGCCAGGCTAGAAATCACTAACCAGAGATTTTAGCTGGAGAGAAACAACAGACAGGTGACAGATGTTAATACTCCCTTTCAAGGAGAACAGGGTGTGTTCGAGGCATTGTGCTCAGTATTTCATACATGGCATTTCTAATTATTTTTTTTTAAATCCCCAAAGCATTTTTAAAAATAATCTCTGTTGGGGGCGCCCGGGTGGCTCAGTCATTAAGCATCTGCCTTCGGCTCAGGTCATGATCCCAGGGTCCTGGGATTGAGCCCTGCTTTGCTCTGCGGGAAGCCTGCTTCTCCCTCTCCCACTCCCCCTGCCTGTGTCCCCTCTCTCGCTGTCTCTCTCTCTCTCTGTCAAATAAATAAATAAATAAATCTTAAAAAAAAAATCTCTGTTGTTCAGGTGGGGAAAGTGGGGTTCAGAAAGTTTGTGAAGAGCAGAGCAGAGATTCGAACACAGGTTACAGGTTTCTTTTGTGGCAAGTTCTGAAGTCCTGTCTTCTTTCTCTGGAACCTTGCGTTCATTCTAAATCAAACCCAGAAAAGCTGGTGCAGTTAGTTAGTGTCGTGCAAAGGTGGGAGTGTTGGTGAGGCTAGGTTTTGGAGTTCTCTGAACCGTATCGGGAGTTTAGAGGATTATCCCAATATCCTATGTGGGAGTTAGAGGTTTCCTTGCTATTATTCGCCCCTAAGCAGTGACAGGACTGGGTGCCTTGTTCAATGATTCCAGCCAAGCAGAAATGAGGCAGTTCCCACTTGTCTGCAGAGGCTGTGGGCACCAGAGAGGCCCTTAGAGGCCTCCTCATGGCAGGCTTTGTAGGAGAAAAGCAGAAAGAGGATGAAAATAATCAAGCCCCAGGGCAGGGAAGCCTGAGGGGTCGGGCTCAGAGCCTGAGGCCAGACTGAAGTGAGGTGATCCAGGGGCCAGAACCCTCCCTGAGAGAGAGGCTGGAGGTCTGCCGTTTGTGGGGGGGTGGGGAAGGATCCATCTGGGAAGGCCGAAAGGTGGCTCCACACCTCCCTGTGGGGAGCATCTGTTGGTTCTGCTCCTGGTTTCTTCCCTGGGAAGCGTTTGTGAAGGGGCTCCTCCTTCCCCCCCTCCCCCCCTAGGATGTACGGAGTTCTGCAGCAAGTGACTGGAAATAACCAGGAAAACTGTTCCTTTTCCTGTCTCACAGGGACACAACCCCTCAGCCCAAGCAACTGGGAGAAGGGCAGGGTGGGCTCCTGGCCAAGGGGTGGATTGTAGTGGACTTGAACGGTTTTTTTCCCCCACAGTATCAGTATTTGGGCAACACGGTAGTGTGTTCTGGGAGCTAAGGGGGGGATGGATCAGGTTCGTTCTGAAGGGATAGAAGAGAAGCTGGAGCCTGTGATTCTCCTTCTGAGGTTTTGGTGCCTGTTCCATTGGATGGGTGACCCACGTTCCCAGCCTGCTCTCTGATCATACCCCGGGACCCAGTACTTGAGGCACTTTCTGTAGCAGGACGCTGGGCTGGGCTGGGCTCTGTCCGTGCTCTCTTCTACCTCACCCTCCTGGCAAAGCCTACCTCTTTGGGGTTGCCACACCTCATCCCTGCTTCCAACTAGACCAATGCAGTATCCTCCAGTGGGCTAATTGAAGTAACTAGTTTAGCAGGGGTTAGTTTATGTGTTACCCCTTCAATTATGCAAAAGCATAATGCGTTGCACTTAATAAAACTCCCACATTCCCACTGAGTTCTTAAGGAGAGACTAACTTTGTGGGAATTTCAGCTCCCGTTGGGAGTGGATAGTGGGGGCATGTTTAGGTCCAAGATAGTTAGGCTCCACCCCCTGTCACCTCATGGAGTTGAACAGGGTCCAGCCTTGCTGTTAATCTGGGATGCTGCCAGGGAGGACAGGAACCCATGTCCTCTGGATTGGGCTTTACATCTAGCTGACCGTGGAAAAGCAGGCCTGGCCTGGGTTCCCCGTTGTCTGCTGGCAGCTCTGTCTTCCAGATCCCCCCATAAGTGGACGTTTCTCTTCCAGGGGTATTTACTCTTCAAAGAAGGCCACCTTTTGGTGGAATAGTTATCAGAAGGGAATGATAAAAGAAAGATGGGGGTCGGATTTTGGAGCAAAGAAATCATTTCTTCTCAGATCCTCAAGACTTTGAGCCTCCGTGGGCTCCTTGGCTTTTCCTTGTACCACATTCCCAGGCTGCCAGAAGCATGGGACGTGTTGCTTCTGAAAGAGCACAGAATGCAGAACCATTCTAGACTCTAGCTGTGGGCACCTACCTTGGCACGTGTTGGTCATAGTTTCTGAATTTGGATTACGAGAAGAAAAACCAAAACGAAACATCTTGCTCCTTCCTCACTGGTGTGGTGACACAGGGCCGTGAATGTTTAATGGCAGACTTCTCTGGAGGGGTTGAGCACTTTGCTGCTTTATTCTCAAACCCTCCTGCAGGATGGATTCATTGAGTGACACTCTCCTTTGAGTACCTGCCAGTGGTGAAACCCAGTGGACACGTGACTCTTCGAGATCGTGAACCTGGGCCAGAGCCTGGTCTTCGAGGTCTGCATGGCACCCTTTGACCCCACCTCCCATCTCCCATCTTGTGCCGGAAGCTGCCCTGAGCGGGGCACTGGGAACTCTTTCACACGGTGCTGCTGCTGGAAATTGAAGGGAGCTGAGTCTGAATATTGAGCCATATCCTAGGGCCTTTCCAGGGTTCTTTTTTGGAAATGAGAAGTGTCTAGGATTCCTTTGAAAAAGAAATACGCTAAAGAATTGTCATATTAATGCCAGCTACATGCCAAGCAATGAAAGGGTCTCCACACTTTCAAATACCCAAGTACCTGCTTTTTCTGGTTTGGGTATTGAAAGAGTAACTTCTGTCAGCGGCATCTAATTAATTCAGGTGAGCTAAGTAAATTAGGGCACAGGCAAATGCTGCCGTACTAGGCAGTCACCAAAATGATGCTGTAGAATATTTAAGGACATGGGGAAAAGTTCATGCTTTATTAAGTGTGAAAAGCAGGTTACAAAAGAGTGGGTGTGGAATTATCGTGTTTTGTGGTAATTTAAAACACGTCAAGGAAAAGATGGATGAGGCAGACATTGAAATGTTAAGAGTGGCTCTTCCTGGAGGTCACTTTACAGAGGATTATTGTTTGTCTTCTTTTTATATATTTTGTTATTTTTTGTGTGTACGTGTGATGTTGCTCAAATAATGGGGGAAGGGCATTTAAAGTGTGTGTGTGTAAAAATGAGACTTAAGAAAGGAGTGGATGCTTTGAACTTATTTAAAAGTATGTTGGATGAATGACTTGTGTTTGCAGATGACGAAACTGAGAGGCTGCAGAGCAGGAGTGACCTTATCTGTTCTTCCAGCTTGTTGTAATTATCAAAGGAGAACATCCTTTGAAAAGAATTTAAGGCATTAGTATTTTTAATACTCTCCAGATGGTTTTTATATACAGTCAGGATTGAACACCAGCCATTAGCAAGGGGCTCAGGAATAGACCTCAATTTGGAGTCATCCCCCCCCCCCCCAAAAGGGATCAAGAATCAAGGGCTGTGCTTAACCCATAGTAAGTGCTTAGAAAATTGTCTGCCATCTTCTTCTGCAATCTTTTACCTCTGCTTAGGAGAAAACCATGACGTTCTGAAGCTAATGGGAAAAAGAAGTGACTTTGAATTTGTCCCTCTTGGGTTAGTTATGTTTGTTAAACCAACACCAGAGGCTCTATCTTGTGGCCTGAGAGATTAGTACGCACTTTGAGGTGTGTGCTTTTTAAGATGAAAACGGCATAGATTTCTAGACCAGCCTGTGGGAAGTTTGCTCTTCAATAAGAGGATGGTTCCCCAAGGCCTGTCCTCTTTAGAGGAGTGTCTGTGTTTGGGAACAGAGCAATCCTGTTACCTTCTAATACATGCCAGATTGATTTTAACGTTTGTGTCTTACCTGCATCCGGGGGAGGCAGTCTTTCCTCCTGTCTAGCCTCCCAGCCTCTCATTTCCTGCGCTGCTTTTGCAGTATTTCATGGACATAACTCAGTAGAAAATAGCCAGTAAACGTTTGCTAAATTTTTAATTCATTAATAAGCCCATTGAACTCCGGCTGCTCTGCAGTGATTAATGAGGGAGGCCCATCCTCTCAGGCACAGATGCCCACCACTGTGGAGGGAAGCAGGGCAGAGATGGGGGAAAGGCTGCTGAATTGTTGGATGACACAGCTGTAGATTTTTGTGCAAATTCTCCTTTCGTCATTGAAGGCAAGCTCTGTGGAGGCCCGCTCATCAAGTGCATGTTATGGTTTTGATGATTAATGATTCTGGTGTGTTGATCCACCCTATTTTCTTAAAAACAATTATTTCAGCTCTAATCTCCCCTGGGGAATTGCTTCATATGGTTAATAAACCAGTAGATGATATAAAATTCCTAAATGAAGGTGACCCTCGTGTGGTCTCACCTGGGTGCCATTATGCTGTGCTGCTTATAATTGCAGGGAGGTTTGCTTGCTTTTCTCATGAACTGAGGAGAGACTTGGTAGCTTTCATATAAATGGGAACGACAGAGGTGAGTCCTCAGAAAGTCCTGCATGCTGACCTGGGTTAAGTACTTCATATACATTTTCTCACTTAGTCCTTAGAACAATCCTTTTAAGGAAGGTGGTATCATCTCCATTGTACAGAATGTACAGAAATGGCTCAGAGAGGTTCAGTAACTTGCCTGAGGCGCACAGCTCGTTAGGGTACAAACTGATTTCAAAACACAGGACCCTGGCTCCAAAGTTGAGGCTGTTTCTAAGTTTCTGCGTGTCTGGGGTTATTGTGCAAAGAGGCAGGCATTTTCACAGGTGTGTTCCCTGAAGACTACACGAGTGACATCTGTGTGTAAAAAAGTGACCTTGAACAACAACTCTTCCTTTGCTGCACGAGCGCCTCGAGTGGAGGCTGGACCTGTGAATGGTGTGGGGGTCCCCCTCTCTGAGACCCCACTACTTGGCACATGCTACATACTTCACCTGAGTTTTCCCTTTTTGCCATCATTATAATCCTATGTGATAAGTGTCCGTAGCCTTACGTCACAGCTCAGTGAGGAAAAGTAATCTGCTGGAGGATTCACAGATTTTAAATGGCAAAACCAGGATTTGGACTCATGTTTGAGCTTTTTATAAACAAATGATGACAGTCAGTGGGAATCACACCACAGCATGCTCAAGCCGTGGCCGAGGATCAGCGTGCTTAGCAGATACTTAGGTTGTGCTGTCTACTTGTGCCGAGAAGAGAAAGAAAAGGAGCAGGCACCTTGGGAAAAAGAGCAGCTGGCTGAGAAGAGCAGGAAGGCTTCTGGAGGAGGTGTTTGACTGGGTTCCCACGAGGGAGCCGGAGGAACGGCGGAGAAGCCGTGGCTGTGGACAGAGTCCTCAGGACCAGTCTGGAGTGACTGGGAGCGCCCTGCAGAGCAGATACTGGTGCCTGTTATCCGAGGAGGGATTCTAGCGACTCTGCCATCCTTCCTTGTCCTCACCCATGCTGTCTTCCTGGGGGGGTCCCTGCCACCCCCCGTCATCCTGCTGGGAGTGGGGTTGGAAGGCCTTCTCCATCAGGAGTCCCTGAGTTATGCAGAGGACACAGAGGGATGCCAATCAAATACGTGACCCTTCACTTCTTTCTGAAGATCGCTCTCCTTTATTTTTCCTGTTTTTCCCCGAAATGGAATTAGCAGTTTTAGTGTTGTAATAGAACAGTAATTCCTACTAAAGACAAACGAATCATACTTTTCGGAGAAGCACAAAGAATAAAAAAAAAAAAAAAATCCATAATCTCACCACCTGGAGACAACCCAAATCAAAATTCCATGTATATTTCTACAGTCATTTTTTAAGTGCATATATGAACATATCTTTCAACATCTTTTTTTCGGGGTATAATGCTGTTCTACGGTCCTCATGTTGTCTTAGCCCCAGCCCTCAGTCACCTCTCTGGGCCAGTACATTGAGATGTGTATCATCGTTCCTAATGGCTGCAGAGTGCCCCATTGAGTGGTGGTGTAAAAATTCCTTTTTACATGTGTATCAGTCAGGGTCGGGTTAGGAAAACAGAAACCACTTTAAGTGTTTTCACTGGAGAAGAGCTAAGACAGAGAGTTGTTTACGCAGGAGACGGAAGAGCTGAGACCAAGAGAAAACTGTTTCCCTCGAGCTGCGGGGGCTCACGGGAGGAGGGGTGGTGCAGAGGTCAGGAGCCCAGACCATGGCGAGGGCTATGCTGCCCAGGCTGGCAAGACAGGGATGGCTGTCCACAGGGGCTGGGCCATGGGAGAGACACAGTTACTGCCAAGATGCCCCCGGAGGCATGGGGAGTGGGGTGCCATACCCTGACTTCTCCCTTTTTGCTGCTCTTCATCACTCCGCCTGGGCCTCCTGTTGGATAGGATGACCTTGCTGCAGCCAGAGGTTAAAGAAGTCGAGAAATGTCTTTCCCTCTGATACAGGGCAGAGGAAGAGCAAGGGATGGCTCTGACATTAAACAGCCAAGTGGCTGGCAAGATGGGAATTGGACATCTTCGTCCCAAGTATTTTTTTTTTTTTAAAGATTTTATTCTTTCATTTGAGAGAGAGAGAGAGAGAGTGCACAAGCGGGCGGAGGGGCAGAGGGAGAGGGAGAAGCGGACTCCCTGCTGAGCAGGAACCCCGACGTGGGAGCTCGATCCCAGGACCCTGAGATCATGACTTGAGCCGAAGGCAGACGCTTAACCGACTGAGCCACCCAGGTGCCCCCCGAAGTATTGTTTCTGTGCGTTGGGGAAGCCTGGGTAGAATTAATCAGGTGCAGTCTCTCCAGCACAGTAGGATGCCCTGCACAGGCAAAAGTACCGCTGGGAGTACAAAGACCCGGAGGCCATCGCCCCTGCTCTGCAGTCGAGTTGGGCCATGGGGAGAAGAAGAATGCTAACAGCCCTGCTCGGTGAGCATTTACTAACCACCAGGCACTGTGCTCAGCACTTCCTGTGGATTGTCATGTATAAATGCACCTTCCTTCAGTGTGGGGACGTGTTCCTGGAGATGAAAGGGCTCCCCGGATCGGCGCTGTGCGAGGTGGGGCTGCCTGCTTCCCACAGCTGTGGGCGCGTCCAGCCAGACGGCGGCCGTTGTGATGCTGTCCTTCCGAAGTCCCCCAGGGGCTCATGAATCCCGCGGGGTCTGCTCCCCGGTGTTCGCTGTGTCCTGGAAGTTTTCATTTATAAAATGCAGATTTTCTCTTCATAGGCCAGATTCTTCCTTGGCTACACACTTTTTGGCAACCATGGCGGGTGTTAACCACATTGAGGGAAAACCGTTGACCAAAACACATGCTCTTCCGGGGGGAAAACCAGGCTCCAGACTAAACGCATGGTGCAGGGTTGAATCAACCCAAGACTGTGTGGCAGAGCCCTTGTTGGAGGAGAGGCTCAGCTCTGCAGTGTGCGTGTCCTGCCTGGCCGGGAGCAGAAGAGCAGCTGGAGAAAGAAGATGCATATTGAAACTGTACTGTTGCAGCTTGTGGGAGTGTCTGGTTTTGGTTGTGAGGAAAAGATTTCACAGGCAGTGGTTAAATGGATGGGCTGCCCATTAACAAAGGCCTGCTTCCCCTCCAATGTCTATGCTTCATGACAATAAGGACCTCATGTCCGTGTTTGCTCATGAGCATGTCTACCATGCTAGGAACGAGACTTGGAAAAGCAATTTACTTGGGACTGAATGTCTCAACTGCCATATAAGCTGTCCCCAGTTTACAGCCAAGAAAGTTGAGGCTCTAAGCTTTACACCATCGCCAAGTGAGTTAGATACATAAGGGTTCTGTCTTGGCCCCTGAGTGGTCTTGCCCAAGGATATCGTCTATGTGCACAGTCTATTCTAAGACTACTCAGTTTTCCAGAGAATGTCAACTCAGAGATTGATAGTAGCGCAAGCCTGGGTGGATCCTGGTCTTGTGGGGCCAGAAGCTTCTATAGTGTAGCAATTTCTCCTTCCGACAAATACCACAAAATGACATGTGCAGAATTAGCAGTAACATTATTTGTGGTTCAGGCTGAAAAAATAAATCATCAAAAAATTGCACATTTTACAAAGCTGACGCATGTTGCAACCATGACCCAGTCCAGAAAATAACAGATTTCTTTGGAAATTAACTGCCTGACACACCTCTATAGTAAATTTTCCCTTGTATGTTTTTTGTTGCATGCTTTTTGGTTATCTCTTTCTATGACATTAATTTTGTAATATTTTCTACAGAGAGATTAGAAAGATAAGTCAGTCTTTCCTCTAGCATGGCTGATAAAATTTGCTTTTTTATTTTTGATGGTTGGATACACAAAGTGCACCGCTTCTCCCACAGGTGTACTCAGTGTTTGTAATGTCCCGCTCGAGTGCAGGGATTCTAATTAATTCTGCATCATGTGACGCCCACCAAGAAATAAAGGGATGAAGCTTGTGCATTTGAATTTGTGTATGCTGCATCACCCAGTGTCCTCCTTTTGGGACAGAACTTATGTTTCAAACAGAAAAGAAAAAGCAGTGTTTTACATGGCTGGTTGCTGGAGGATGGTTCCACAGCCCAGAGTCTGTCTCTGGAGGTTTCAGACCTTGGTTCTTCTTCACTCAGACACTTCTGGTGCTGGGCACCGTAAAACCTCTTCCTATCTTGGGCGCCTAGGTGGCTCAGTTGGTTAAGCGACTGCCTTCGGCTCGGGTCATGATCCTGGAGTCCCGGGATCGAGTCCCACATCAGGCTCCCTGCTCAGTGGGGAGTCTGCTTCTCCCTCTGACCCTCCTCCCTCTCATGCTCTCTGTCTCTCATTCTCTCTCTCGCAAATAAATAAAAAATTAAAAAAAAAACAAAAAACCTCTTCCTATCTTGACTTCTGGCCCAGTTCTGTGTTAGCATGATAGCGGGTGAACGGGAACATTCATGAAAGCCTTTCCCAGACCACGATAGCCAGCCGTGATTTTACCTGTACATAGGAGTGCCCACAAACTCCATAGTCTGTCCCGCTGAATCCTGTCTCCATGTATCTCCACCTGTTTCCTCTTACGGGCTTCCACTGCTAGCTGGAACAAGGTGGAATGTGATGGAGGGGATGTAGCATGGAAGGGACAGTGATCTTAACCGAGTATGGCGAAAAGATCTTCCTTTTGCACATTGTATGTCAGCACATATCCATGTAAATAATGTCGGCCAAGAAGAGGAGGCTGCAGAGCAACCAAAAGTGTTTATTTAGGGTCTTAGGGATTATAGTCCAGGAGACACAGAGTCCACCAAAATCTCCTAAGTATACTCCAGATTGCAAGCAGAGAATGCAGGCTTATAAAGGCAAAAACCACAAGGTCACAGACCCTGCTTTGTAGGAATGATGATTGGTGCCGACAGAGTTAAACCAACTAATACGTGATTGGCTATTTAGCTGATAGATGTTCTTATCTGTCTTTCAGTCCAAAATAGAAGGATGTGTTCCAGGAGGGGGTGGAGGTGCACTCAGGAAGTTGCAGTTGAAAAAAAGTCAGATGGCCATGGGGTTCAGAATTGAGACAGGAGATATGCATAGGCCATGACTTTTCAGTATCCTCCCCATGCTATTTTGAATATTCTCTTAGCAAGGCTTACTTCACTTCAGAATCTTCTTGGGCAGCATATTGCTAGGCCCATCCTAAGGCTGTAGATGGAATATGTATGAAGAGGGGTCCTGAGGCTTACTATACCTTCATGGCACGCCTGCCTTGAGTCTGGGGGACTCTGGAGTGCCATTGATGACGGGAGTGGTCATCCCGAAACCTGTCTGTGTTACTGATTACAGTCCATGGAGCTGTTGATTGATTGAGCACTTCCTGTGGCCAGGTACCGTGCGAAGATAGGCAGCCCCTACCTCACTGAACCTCCCTGTTAGGCGTTGAATTGTGGCCTCCAGATGCTGTGTTGAAGTCTTACCCCTGATCGTGTGGGTGTGACCTGATTCACAAATTGTGTTTTTGCACATGGAATCCAGATAACATGAGGTCATGAGAGAGGCACGAAGACATGGGCACATGAGGGAGAATGCTGATGGAAGTGAGATGGAAAGGCCACAGTTGTGAGCCAAAGAATGCCGTGGGTTTCTGGCAACTACCAGAAGATGCAAAGAAGAATTCTTGACAGGTTTCAGGGGGAGCACGGCCCTGTCAGCACTGTAATTTGGACGTCTAGCCTCCGAATCTGTGAGACAATAAGTTCCTCGTTTGAAGCCACCTGGTTTGTGATAGTGTGTGACAGCAGTCCTGGGAAGCTAACAGCCCAGAAAGGTCAAGTCCCTTGTTGAAGTCGCACATCCAGCCACAGCAGAGCCTGGTCAGCATCACCCCCTCTCTTCTCTGGAAGGAGGCGATCCTGGTGGTATTGGTGCCGTGAGTGAATCACGGGCCCACAGCAGCATGTGGACCTGCTCCTCGGTGGACCCAGACACCGTGCCCCTCACCCATCCAAGGTGGAGCTGCTTCCCTCGTCAAGCCGCTGGTTCCTAGTGGCACACATACATAATGGACATAATTTCCTGCCGCTCCAAAAAATTCTCTTTCTGCCTGTCCCGCACATTTTGCAGGTCCCATGCCCCAGCCTTGCGCAAACAGGCTTACATCTCACTGGGCGCGCCTAAGACTGCTCAACTTGGCAGACCGTGTGTCTTCCCTTTGAGAGCTTCTGGAAGGCTGTGGAAGCTGGAGTGCTGGGAAGCTTGCACCAGGCCATCTGTACAGTTGCTAACAAGGGTTTATTGACAAATGTGCTGTGTGCGAGGGCCTGGGGGAGGTAGAGAGACCTTTGTGCTGGGTGTGGATTCAAGCCTTTGATCACCAAAACCTAGTTTCTCATGGACAAAAATACTTCAGTAATTTTTTATTATCAGCAATGCTGTCTTTGTTGTTTTTAGTAGGTAAAGGCTTTTTAATGTTTTAAGTTTTGTTCTTTGCTCTCTTTGTTTGGAATTTGTTTCCTGATATACTAACAGTATTTTCCACCGCTTGTCTTTATGAAGCACCTATCTTTTACCAACCCTGTACCTGTTCAGGACTCTGAAACAGAGTGGTGAAAGTGGCTGGAACAATCCTAGCCTTATAATTCCCCTATTGTTATGCATGGGGTGACAGGGTGGGAAATAAGAGATGCATTATGGAGTTCCTTAACCTTGAGTCATGAACTTCTAATGGATGTGAGAGGCCCTGGAAAGGGGAACAGTTAAAGGGTGTACCGAGTTCTGAAATTATTTGTAATGCATGTGCATGGATATGTGCTTTTTTTTTCCCCCCTTGGGAGAGAACATAGAGTTTAATTAGACTTTTAGTGGGAATCTAAAATGGATTTAACAATGTT
>NC_138375.1:112847106-112908113 GCF_054177405.1 Leptonychotes weddellii
ATCTGTTAGAAGAAACTATATCCCAAAATTTTAAAGAGAGAATAACATAGATATATACCAAAAATAAGGTTAAGTACTATGAAGGGATAGAATATGACTCTAAAAATGAAAAATAAAAAAGATTTTTAAAAAAGGGATTGATAAGGTGTTGGTTGAAAAAGGGAAAAAGGAAAATTCAAAAAAAAAAAAAGAAAAAGAAAAATTTAAAAATTAACTTTGAAAGACTAAAGAATCATGGTAAAAAAGCCATGGATTCTATGTCCAGTATTCCCCTAGCACTGGAGTTCTGCCGTTCTCATTGATCGGTAAAGTTGGTCTTGGCTGGCTGTTCTTGCTGATATTCTGGGGGAGGGGCCTGTTGCCGTGGTTCCCAAATATCTTTGCCGGAGGTGGAATTGCCCCGCCCTTGCCTGGCTGGGCTAAGTAATCTGCTCGGGTTTGCTCTCGGGAGCTTTTGTTCCCTGTGAGCTTTCCGTGCAGCTTTGGAGGATGAGAGTGAAAATGGTGGCCTCCCAATCTCCGCCCCGGAGGAGCCAAGAACTTGGGGCTCCACTCCTTAGTGCACCCCCAGAGAAAAGCTGTCAGTCACTCCCGTCTCCCCGGTCTCCGGCTGCACTTAGTCTCTGACACACAACCCCGTGTGGAGTCTCCAAACCCAGTAGATCCCTGCGGTCCGCTCCTGCGCCGCTCCTCCTGGGGGGAGGAAGGGGAGTCTCCCCGGATCTGCCGCTTGTTGGGTCCCTGCTGGAGGAGCAGTGGCCCAACTGTCCACGGATCACGGTTTATGGCCACCCCAAGCTGTGAGCCCGCTCCTCGGCTCCGTCTCTGCAGCCGACTTCCCCACTCCGATACCTGGGAGCTCTGCCGCACTCAGGCACCCTGGTCTTTCTGTGACCCCAATGGTCCTGAGACCACACTGTCCCAGAGAGGGTTCCACCCCCCGCTTAGCCACTGAAGCGATGTCCCTCAGCGGAGCTGACTTCTGAAAGTTCCGATTTTGTGTTCTGCAGCTCTATCACTTGCCACAAGCAGCGGACGGAGGCCCTTTCCCCCGCCATCTATCCTCCCGAATATCGCCTCGGATTCACTTCTCCACACGTCCTACCTTCCAGAAAGTGGTCGCTTTTCTGTTCAGAGAGTTGCTGCTATTCTTTTCTTTGATCTCCTGTTGAGTGTGTAGGTGTTCAGAATGGTTTGATCCCTATCCAGCTGAATTCTTGGGACCAGATGAAATCCAGGTCCCTTACTCCTCCGCCATGTTGCTCCCTCCTCTCCTGGTGTTTCTTGATGAAGAAGATGCTTTATGACTTTTTTCTTTGCATACTCTTTCCCTTATATAATTAATTAATTAATTAAGGATTTTATTTGTTTGAGAGAGAGCACGAGCATGGGAGCGGCAGAAGCAGAGGGAGAGGGAGAAGCAGACTCCCCGCGGAGCAGGGATCCCAATGTGGGGCTGGAGCCCAATGTGGGGCTTGATCCCAGGACCCTGAGATCATGACCTGAGCTGAAGGCAGATGCTTAACCGACTGAGACACTCAGGTGCTTCTCCCTTGTGTATTTTAAAGTTGCATCTATAGGAAAATGTGCTTTTCTGCTCTTGTTGGACATAGTGTACTGCTCTCTGCAGCTTTTTTCTAGCTCCAGCTGACACCTCTCCAGCTGGGAGACTTGTTGTCTTTCCTCCACAAGAATTGCTTTTTCTTTATTATGAGACAGAACCACCTTTCCTCACCTTTGCCTCTGGCTTACATATTAGGTAGGGTTTTTGCTTTCTCTTTCTTTTTTAAAGACTCGAAGTCACTCACTCACTCTTTGGACCTGTTTTCAGACCATGAAGCCAGAGAATGTGGTATTTTAAAAGAAAAAGCGACAGGCCAATCAAGTGTTCCCTTTAAATTGTTTTTCCCTAAGAAGGTAATGATGGGAAGTCTTTGAAAAGGAGAGGAATCCAGGGTTAAAATGCACGTAAACGGAGATCCTCTATTAAACAGTAATTCTACTTGTAATGGCTACTGATCATGAATATTCATCCATCCTTTGGCTAAGCACTGTACATGGACTACCTCATTTAGACTCGGTAAAGTCCAAGAAGTTGGCCTCATTAATAACCTCACTTTTAGACTGGAAGAGCAAGGTTCAGGACCTTTCCAAAGGCACACAGTCGGTACATGCTGGAGCCAGGTTCAGAGTGGGCTCTGCTGGGCTCCAGAGCTCTGTTCTCTGCCGAAGAGGCAGCCTCGTACTTTGCAGCCTGGATCAAGCCAGTAGAACCACATTCCAGGCTTCCTGCTGGGAATAGTTCAGTCCTGATGTGAAAAATGGGCAGCTTCTCCTTCCCCAGTTCTCCGTCTAAGAAATAAATCACTGAAGCTGATTGTCTCCCCAGGGCCTTTTCAAGTGGTTCTGTTCCTCCTCATCCTAGAAGGTGTCACGTCTTGTTCCCCTCCTGCCATCGGGAGGACCTTAAAGTTTTGGATAAAATACTGCCAGACTTCAATGCTTAGCAACAGCCTGGTCTAGAATTGTGTATGTAAAAATCATTGTGAGTCCAGATTTCCCTTTTAAATGTAGCCTGCTGTCCAAGAGTAGCATCTAATCACTGCCTGGTCTCAGAAAGCTACAAGAGACCAGTGTTGAGAATCTCTGGCTGCTTCCAGATCCTCTCTCTAGTCACTGGTTGAAGACCCTTAGTTTCCAGCCTCCTGGTCAAGTCATCACAACTATGAGGGCGGGAATGGGCTCTGGTTGGGGAGAGAGGACCCTCCTAGTGGAAGCACTGAGTTGGATTGAGGATACTGTGCTGGACCCTCTAGGTTGTGGGCAGCTTATTGGCAAGACTTGGGACAACGTTGGGTTTGGGTGTATCCGAGGGTTCCCAAGTCGCTAAGGTTCTTGGTTTATGGCTGGAGGGGTATAACAGCTGCCTATCAAAATGTCAGTGGTGCTGCGCCTTGAGCAACACAATTTACTACAGTTGATGGAGAAGCTACCTCTGTGTTGGAGAGTTGTGTGCATGGAAGGAGAAAATTATAGAGAAGCTGGGGGCGGGCCCGGCTCGCCTTGCTGGGGGAGGAACCGCGAGTGCTCTGGGGACCATAACAAGGGGTGCGTTCACTCTCTCTGGGACTGTTGTAGCTCCCTGACTTATCATTTGGGGGGTGACTTTTGTTGCTTGCTTTCTCTCCTTAACCAGAGGGTCTTGTCTTATTGTGCCCACTTGAGTATTGATTACCTCTTGCAAAGGGACTTCCCTTCACATTTAACTTGAAAAGAGCATTTTCTCAATTTTATGGCTTCTGCCTGCCCCCCATTCCCCGCCCCCCTCCCGTTGCTTCTCTCCCCACGTAGGAACTGCCTAAAGCATAAACAGCTGTTTTCTGGGTAATTTTCCACAGTGCCTTCCGCACATTTAGCAGTAGCAGAGGGCTCTGGGAATGATTGCCCTCGCCTGAACCAGCCGTCCGTAGACACGACTACAATGGCAGCATGAAGATTGGCTGTTTAGGGACTTCAATGCTTAGTAATTGCAGAGAGCAATTTGCTTTCTCTCCTCACTATGTCTGTCTAGAGACAATTGCAGAAACTTTTAGGGGCATCTGAGAAATCTTGTCCTTGGATCTGGAGATGAGAAAAGAAAAGGCAATGCAGTTTCTTTCCCTGGTTAACTCATTCCCAACAATTTTAAGTTTTTCGCCCACAGAGGCCTCAGGAAGACAATTATGAGTGTGTGTGTGTTTGTGTGTGTGTGTTTTCCAGGTGGGTAGGATATGGGAGGAAGGAAATCTCGTGGGTCCTTAAGGACTCTCCCCCAGTGCTGCCCCTCCAGGGAAGTGTCTCCAAGTGCTCAGTCAGGAGCAGGCCTCTGTATGGCAGGACCTCAACTTGAGACAAGTTTGGACCAAAAAGTCTGAGCCCAGAAGGTAGAGTGCGTGGCTCAGCGCACATGGGTGGTCTGAGGGCTGGGACCCGGCTGTCTTTTGCCAGGGAACTCTGGGCAGAAACATTTGATGCCAGGACAGCCCTATGGGGCCTTTGTAGGTCCCCCTTATGTGTGGGCGGGGGAGAGGTGATGACCTTGAAGGCCGTGGTATGAACCGTGGCCAAGGAGCTCATAGGAGCACCTGAAAGGTCATCCCAAAGAGTCTCCTCCATTTTGCTTTCCGGTTAAAGAGTCCGTTTTTGTTAGGGATGGAACCTACAGCATATAAACCTCAAGATGGTAGGGAAATTCTCCTGCGGCTCCTGGCTTCCTCTAATACACCCCGAGATCATAATCACCAAGAGAGTCCGTAAATGTCTGTTGAACCAGATAGAATTTGTGTAAATCTTTCTTTCAAATACCTAGTTTTTAACATTATCACCTTTTGTGACAGAGTATGTGTCTGGTCCACGAAGGCAAACAATATTCACTTTCTGGCCCTTTAGAGAAAAGGTTTGCAGGACCCTCGTTGGGAGGGTGAGGCCCGCCTGGCACAAGGTAGTAGCTCTACACGTTATATTTTCCTCTCCCCCATCTCTTGCCCGGTCTCTCTCCAGGTTCTCCCCTGCCTGGGCATTTCGTGCAGTAGGCTTCCATCGCCAAGATCAGCCACAGAGGCCAGAGCTGGCCTAAGATAAAGATCTGTTCAAAATGGAAATGTGTAGCCGTTTTGTGTTTTATGTATTTTTCCCGCCTTTAAATAAAAACTTACTGAGAACCACGTGTGCTTATGGTTACCACAGGTGTGAGTAGCTTTCACTACTTTCTAATAAATAATCATGTTTAAGCTGAATATTAGGAACATTTTTCTGACAGTTTTTAAACTGGTTATTTATTTTCTGGGAGACATATAACCCAAAATGGTGTGGTAATGAACTGCCACTGTTGTTACGGGACTTGTTCACATTACGGCGAGGAAGATTTATGTTCCCAGGTACCTTTAAGTTGCAAAAGATTTAAGAATAATGTGGTCCTCTAAAGAGCAGAGAGACAGTGTTAATAAACCCAAAAGGTCTGGGTTGCTATGGTTGAGTATGTGGTCATAATTTATTAAATATTTTCTCCAATTCTGTTCGGGCATAATTGTTGTGTGGAAGAATGCAAGGTATAGCAGGAAGGCAAGCAACAACCCCTATCAAATTTGCATCTGGTTTTTAGTAAGGTGGGCCCCTGGTTGGTTAAGGTGTGTGTGCTCCCAGACTGATTGCTTAGGAGCCACCCATGGCCTGCTGGGCTGTGGGTCAGGTCCAAGCTTACGCTGCAGTGCGGGGAAGGGGCGCAATGGTCAGGGATCATTGATGGGTCAGACTGCAAAGCCGTGCACTTAGCGTGGTCTCCCTTCGAATGTGAATGGGTCCTGCCTGCACTTTGCTCCATGCCGTGCATCTTGTCAACCAGACTCCTGTTTGATCCTCTGTCCTCCAGCTCTACCCATTGTTGCCCCCCGCCCCCGCCAGGGTGTCTCCTGGGATTTCAGTTCTTCTCCCTTCTCTTCCCACCCTCTGGCTTCACCCAGATCTTAGCCCTAGAGGCTCAGTTTCCCTTGGCTTTGTTAAGGATAGGCCTTTGCTTTCAAAAGAATTAAGCTACTAGTGGCCAAGAGAAGTCATCATTTTTTCACGTGTCAGTACTCATTCAACCAGTGGCTGTTCAGAGTCTCTGCTGGTTGCTCAGATCTGAGCTGGGGTCAGCAGAGTGCACCCTTTGGGAGCTGATGGTCTAGGACTTGATGAGATACCCTGCTATCTTGGGGTGCTGGCTGATCATGGTGTGTGGAAGGAGCCCAGGGCTCTGCAGTTGGACAGAGCTGGATTTGGATCTCTGAACAAGTTAGTGACCTCGTTGAGCCTCAACTGTGGAAGGTAGCTGATCTCTCCATCCCTGGGAAGTCATTGTGATAGTTAAGAGGAATAATGAGCATCAAGTGCAGAAGGTGGTGCTCAGCTGGCCGTCGATGTTGAATAGACATGTGCCACTTTCCATTGTAGGTTGAATATAGGCTTGAGTTGCTGTTTTCTTGAACCCCCCCCCTTAGAAAATGGCAGGACACCAGCACCTCCCTAGGCCCCAGGTCCTTATTCTACTGCCCACTGGGTCTGTTGTGGATCTGTAGCGGAAAACATTCTCACTCTGCCCGTGCTCACTCTTCTGGTCACTGTACCTTTTCCCTTCGTGACTCTTAGCAGACTCTTTCATTCTCTTTCCCTCTCCCGGCTCATTCTCCATCCCCCTCACCTTCTGCCCTTACCTGGACCAGGCTGACCAGATATGCCATAAATTCAGGGGGCAGCCAAGGCCCTCTCCCCAAATATTCCTTGCTTTTCTTTTGTCAGATGCTCTGGCAGGATTTTGTCACCTCAGGTGTGGATCCTTCATTGAATGACAGCCTGTGAGCTGTCACCGTCCTCTTGACCTGGCTCTGAAGGAAGGGTCTAGGAGCAAGGTTTCATGAGTGAGCACAGGGGAGGAGACCATGAGGGCACAGAAGCCCTGCTGTGAGGTGGAGGCAGGAAGGGCAGAGGCTCTGAGGAGAAGCCTTGCCTCGATCAAAGCCACCCGTGTTTAGGGAGCTGTGTCCCTGAGGAAAGGTGGCAGGTACAGCGATGAACCTAGATCAAATGTTGCAGTTGGATTCTGAAATAGCTTTTCTGGAGGTTCTGCATTTATCCAGAGCATAAGTGGTGTAAGGACCTAACATTCCCCAGTTAGTTCTTGGCAGTTTTCAGGGC
This sequence comes from Leptonychotes weddellii, assembly GCF_054177405.1. Classification (NCBI taxonomy): domain Eukaryota; kingdom Metazoa; phylum Chordata; class Mammalia; order Carnivora; family Phocidae; genus Leptonychotes; species Leptonychotes weddellii. The sequence goes on from NC_138375.1 coordinate 112,853,818, forward strand.
AGTTCTAGTCAAACGGAAAACCCTGGAATTTCAGAGACCCTCCTCACAAAGGAGGTAGATTTAGTGCAGCATTGCCTGGTGCCCTCCTTCGGTGCTTGGTCCGGCACTTGACCCTGCAAGTCGAAAACAGGCTACGTCACGGCATCCGAGGAGGCTCCATCCCTACCTGACGGGGGCTGGGAGGATTGAGCTAGAAATTTCCTCTGGCCCAAACTATTTTGGGAGCCCCTGTGAGCTGAGGAAGGCACCTTTAATGGCTGACTTAGACCCTGGCAGCTCTCCCCCAAGCCAACATGTCTGTTTGTATTATCACCTTATTAAGAAGGCATCGCCTCCTTCGTGCCGAGTCTGTTCCCACTGATAGCAGGAGCGTGGGTCCCATCAGGAGCTAATGTAGACATCCCAGCCAGGACGCCTGCGGACGGTTGGACGGACTGCAGTGGCAGCTGACAGATAATGAGAAATCCATCACACAAGTGCGCTTGCTTGCAGCTCTGGATCACGTGCATTAAGCCGTGAGTAATGTGATTACTTAAGTGGCATTTTATTTACACTTTCGCACAGAGCGGTGGCTGCTGCTTTTCCAAATCAGCCATACCCGGATTTCAGTCCTTAAAAGTGTCCTCAGAGTCAGGATGGCAGCATCACAAATATACTAATCCAGAGGGTGCTGGGAGTCTGATTTTAAAACTCTGTTACCAGGGATGCCTGGGTGGCTCGGTCGTTAAGCGTCTGCCTTCGGCTCAGGTCATGATCCCAGGGTCCTGGGATCGAGTCCCGCATCGGGCTCCCTGCTCAGCGGGAAGCCTGCTTCTCCCTCTCCCACTCCCCCTGCTTGTGTTCCCTCTCTTGCTGTGTCTCTCTCTTTCCAATAAATAAATAAAATCTTTAAAGAAAATAAAATAAAACTCTGTTACTGGCTCAGAGCGCAGGACACACGGAGGTCAATTAAAAAATCTTGTTACCATTTTTTGGTGCTTGCCACGTGCTGGACATTTTGCATACATGTCTCAAATAACCCTTCCAGTCATCCCTGTGGAGAAGGCATGTTTGCCCTCCAGTCTGACAGGTGAGGAAACCAGTTTGCAGAGGTTGAATGGCTTGCCCGGAATGGCTTAGGCAGTGGCGACATCAAGAGAAGTTACCACTGAAGAACCTGCCGTAGGCTTTTATGCTTTTGCATGTTTCTGATCGGGAGACAGAGCCATCGATTTCAGCTCCAAGCTGGGTTAAGAGCTGAATGTTGTGAAAAGAGAGATGTGGGAAAAAGGAGCTATGAGGCTTTGATGGGCAACACCAGAATAACCCATGCGGTATTGTTCCCAGGTAATTCCAGCAGGCAGCCCTGACAAGGTACCTCCGATTCTAGCTGGGATTTGTGTGTCCTGCTGGTAAATCAGATGAGGTGTCTGAGCCTCGGATGCCTTATTAAATCGAGCCACAATTTGGGTGAGTTGGCTGGAGCTGTCACCGCCTTGTGAGTGAATGTGATTTCTGCTGTGAGCCCTGGGCCCTTTCTGCATGTTTCTGCCCAGGGCCGTGGGCCGTGCGCTGGTGAGTGAGCTGAGGGTCACCCCCTGTTAATCCTAGGTCTTTCATTCCCTAATAGAGTAGCCCCAATGCCAGGACAAAGGAATAAGTGGATGGGGATCCTATGTGCCAGCCTACAAACAAGCTCATTCTAAGGGTGTGGTTCCATTCAGCTGCCTGGCAATGCTCCTGGTCATTGTCCTTGGTCATGGCCCAGGAAGCTCTTCGCTGGTACCTCCTATGTCTGGGACATGGGTACATTTCTCAGCCTAAGCTGTTGATCTACGTGGATCTTATGCTGCAGATTTCAGTGCTGTGTGAACTTGTGTCCAAATGGTTTTACCAGCGTGCCCTAGAGCTTCCCCATCTGAAATGTTACAGCGATGCTGGTCTCATTTTCCCTATCCCACAGAACTTTGAATGATTGAGTAAGCAGATCAGTGAATAGACAACATACAAACACATGAAGTAATTCCTGTCATTTTTTAATGGAAAAAGAATAAAGTAGAAGCAGCTTCATATTCCCCCAACCATTGATAATCATTTTGATTTTTCTATGGGTTGTTTTTTTTTTTCCTGCTTACTCTGGGTTGTGGACACTACTCAAGGATGTTGAGATACCTAGAAAATGTGGCCATGCAGCTGACTGAGAAGGCGATTTTAATGAACAGGAACCAGCACTGCTCGGGCGTAGCCATCTTGTCCTGACACAGGCATGTCGGTGCCATGGCTGCCCCTTCTTCTTGCCCAGACCTCTGAGGAGGAGGGCTCTGGGCCCTGAGATGGCGTGGTTATGGAGTGGATGAAGTAACTGTCCTTGCTTCTTTGGCCCTCTTGACTGCTTCTTGGTTTTCTGTATTCTCCCCAAGTCGTCATATGTGATTTCTTCCAAAAGTCTCGTCCCCTCTCACAAGAAGGTAACTGAGCCAGAGAATTTGATCTTGGAAATTTTTTTCCTAGAGATGTCCTCTCAGTACCTCTGGGCATCGTGTGAAAAAAAATCTAACTGGGCTCTTTCTTTAATGCTCATTAAGTTATTTCATAGAAAGATTTTAAAGACCTAGGACATAATTACTATTTGTGTTCGTATTATGACCTTCCATTTGGAAGCAAAAATAAAAATCACAGCAAAAGCAGCTTACTGCTTTGCTCCATCTTGTATTCCTCTAGTACATTATAGTCCTCACTACTCTGTGAAAATTGCTGCTGCTTTATTTATATAGAGCTTTCAGGCATAGTTGATTATTTGACATATTTAGAATCACTGAATTTTGTGGCTGGAAGAGACTTGCATTATTATCAACATTCCTGTTATTCCCCCAAATAATAAATGAAAAAAAGGGCGTAAAAATTAAGGTATTACGATGGTTTCTGCCAGCTAAGTGTTCCTCCACAAGAAATAAACAGTCTGTTGAATATGTGTTTTGTTATCATATAAATGATCTCACTTTTTAAAAATATTTTTTATTTGAGTAGAGCGAGTGAGAGAAAACCCAACTGGGGGGGGAGGGGCAGAGGGAGAGGGAGAAGCAGACTCCCCACGGAGCAGGGGGCCCGACGTGGGTCCCCATCCCAGGACCCTGGGATCATGACCTGAGCCGAAGGCAGACGCTTAACCTACCCAGGCGTCCCTACATGATCTCACTTGATAATTTCGCCCTAGAGGGTTCTGATTTTAAAAAGATAGGTAAAAGAACGGATGGTTCACCTCTCTCCCTATCCCTGTCCCCTGTAACCTAGCATGAAATCTTTTCAAGGTTGTGTGGGAGCCTGAACGCTTATCCCTGCCTGAGGGTTGGGAGGGCGCACCTAGATCCCAGAGCATAGTCACAAGGCATGGCCTTTGTTCTCAGGGAGCTCACCTCCAAAGGGAAAGATGTTTATCTCATAAAGGGAGGGTGGAGCAAGCTGGCTATAAGTCTGTAGGATGAAGAGAAGGGCAAGCATGCAGACAAGCTGGTTTCAGTTGGGGTCCATGATGACCGCCATGTCCTTAGCAGGTGGATGGCAACTCTTGGTTGATGAGGTTGAAAGAGCCAGGGTGTGAGCTGGCTCTCGTCCCTGGGGTGGCATGCAGAGGTCAGCATGGATCCTCTAGGCATGGTGTCATTGCTCAGCCTTCCAGCTAGAGTGGACAGGTCGTAGTGGTGCCAGCAACCAGCCACAGTAGATGCGGAGCTTCCTAGTCCCAGAGGAAGGGGAGGATGGAGCAGTGCGCTGATGGTGGTTTGGGGAGACCCCGAGCAACGCTGGCTGATGTCTCTGGTGTCCTGTCTCTGTGGCTTCACCTGGTGAACATTCAGGCTTTATTGCCTTTTGGTGCTCATCGCCCACCCCCCCCGCCAGTCGCCCTGCCTGCAGTGCCCTGTTGCGTCCCAGTGCATGTTCTTTGCCTGGAACACCGCTCGTCTGTCCAGACCCAGCTTGAGACCCACTGCCTCTGTAGCGTCTGTTCTGGTTTCCGGGAAGAATGAGTGGCTTCCTCTTCTGTATCACTGTAGCTTTTATGATAATGCTTATTGAAATCACCACATTACCAGGTACTACCTGCTTCATTTGCTTACGTTTCTGGGTCTCTCTCCTCTGGTCGGACTGTGGGCGTCCTGAGGGCAAGGGCTGACTGTTGCTCATACCTGTGTTCTAGCACAAGGGCAGGTAGGTAGCAAACGTCGCATGAATAATGACTGTGAACATGCAGAATGGACTTCTTCATTGGTGTCCTTGGTTTCACTTGGGCTCCCTCTAATTTGTCCCCCACACAGTGGGTCCAGCATGCTTTAGAAAACACCAATTTGATGGGCTCATCCTCTAAGTGAGCGCTCTCCTGCCTCCTCAGTGCCAGAAAGTCTGCTTCTCTCATCAGGCAGCGAGGTCCTCCCGCCTCTGGCCCCAACTTCTTTTGTTGCTTTCACTTCAGTCTGTCTCTATGGGCACTCCAGGCCCAAACGAGCATGGCCAGATTGTAGCAACTTCCCTGGGACAGACATATGTTCATGGAATGGACCTGCACGTGGATCCCACAAAAAAGGGGGCTGGACCCCTGTTAAGGGACTCAGCGCACATTGCTCTTGGTATGAAGACAGTCCTCTTGCAGCTTCTCTGGGCCCTCCATCCTGTCCCCTGACATCAGTACATCATCTGTGGGACCAACAGGTCCAGTGAGCAGCTTCCTAAGTGTGGAGCCTGGCTGCAGTGCTCAGTGGTCCTCTGAGTCTCCCGAGTCTACCAGGCATCTTTTTGGCAGCTCTGGGGGTGAGAGCCTGGGTCACACCCATCACAGAGCTACGTAAGTGCTTGTTGAGTGAGAAGAAAGGTAGCCTGTCTTTGTACTCAAGTGTTCATTGAACCCAGCAGCTGTTGGCAGCGTGGGTGCTGTGGGAGTCTTCAGTTTCAGAGGGCTCTTCTGGTGGGCCCTGGTTTTAGCAACGACTGTAACCTCAGTGAGGGGGCCCCCACCCTTCTCCATGGAAGCTTTGTTGGTGATTGTCAAGGTAAATTGTGGCTCAGGAGTGTGGATCCAGTTTTGGCAGGCTTGCCTGCTCTGACTACCACTTAACCATGGGGGAATGTCACTTCAGAAGTTGTGAGTATCAAATGAGTGCTCTCAGATCCTGACCCCGACACCATTGGCTTGAAGAGGACAAAAGACATTGACCAGGTATATTTCTGGGACATTTTTGCCGGGGGGTGTCTGCTTTGGGCCAGGGTGCGCAGGGTGACTGCTAGGACACTTGGGGACACAGTGAAGGGAGTCTTTACTGCTACGCTTCCCAGATGTTCCCTTGAAGAGAAGAGGCTGAATGGCAAGGCTGGGAGGAACTGTAGCAGGCCTAGCTGTGCAGCTAATGAAAATTTTATGCAAAGTCTGTAGCCGTAGCTTCCCAGAGAGATGGCTGGTGCCAAAGTCACCACATCCTCCATGCTGTGCCTTGATGTTGTACTGGATACTTCACTTTGAACTGGGCCCCAGGGAGTGCTGGTGGCAGACAGCTATGAGTGCTCAGTCCAGAGCACACAAAAAGGACTTCTGAGGCTGCTTTGTCAGCGCTGATGGCCATGGTTCTGGGTTCTGAAACCCTGGCTGCCATCCTGGGTAGGGGTGGATCAGGGAGTGAAGGTGTCCTCCCTGCTTTCTTGGATCCAGGAGCATGACAGATGGACTTGCAGTCCGATCTCACAAAGACCATGTGAAGCAGGTATTTACACTCCCCATTTCACAGATGAGAGAGCTGAGGCTTCAGACACACATGGGACATGGCAGCAATAGAGAGGGCCTCTTGGGAGGCCTGTGGTGTATGTGTTCATCTCCCATTTGTTGGTTTCTCTTGGGGGCATCTTCCCAGGGTGGCCAGCCCCATGTCCTCTCTCTGGAGTCTCCAGCCTGCACAGCCCTCATGCCCCTCCCTTCATATGGGGCCACTGAGGTGGCGTCATGTGCTGGTTAGAGCATGATCTTCAGAGTCTGGCAGAAGTGCGTTCAAAAACCCTTCTGCTGCTTACGAGCTACGTGATCTTGTGTAGTCATTTGCGCTCTCTGAGTTTCCATCTCCCCAGCTACATCACAGTGGTCCTGATGGTGCCTATCTCAGTGGGCTATTGTAAGAGCTCATTGGACTAAAACAAAGGGCTTAGCACAGTGCCTGGCACATCATGGCCATTCCCCCATGGTAGCTGCCGTTATTACTGCACGATTAATATTAATAGTCTTACTTTGACTTTTGGAGTTTGCTTTCAACCATCTTGTGTAAACTTTAATTTGCTGCAAGTCCTGACTTCAGCAGCTGTGGTGAGCCACGTCAGGAAGGCTACTTGTTCCTTGGGGTGACTTAGGCATGAGTAGATGTGGGGTGAGGGTGTTGGGCAGAGCTCCACCTGCAGGTCTCCTGTACAGCTTGGTCAACCCTTCCAAGACCTTTCAGCGTCACCCCACTAGTCCCAGGTTCCCATTTCCACCCTCTTGAAATCACTGCCTGCACAGCTAAAGGAAGGAAGAGGGAGGAGTCCATCCCGAGGCCCGGGTTCTTGCCTGGGCAACCGGCAGACAGAAGGGCTGTGTGTGGAGCTGGGATGCCGTGAGGGGTTAGCCTGAGAATGGAAGAGGCAACACTGGAAAGCTCTGGAAGCTTTTGGTGAGGTGCCCCTGGTTTGCTACCCTTCATTTCCTGCGATTGAGTTGACCTATGGCTTCCTTTAGCCAGTGAGGGCTAAACATTAGAATCATCTGGGGAACTTAAAGAAAAACCCAAAAGCACCGTGGAGGCCACAGCCCAGTGAAGCAGCTGCTCTTGGTTGAGGCATCCGTGTTTGGAAAGCCCTCCAGTGACCCCAGCAGTCAGCTGAGGATGACAACTGCGGCTTTGCACAGGCCCCGCTGTCAGCAACCCCATGCAGGATGGGTGGGGAGGAAGGAGCAGATGGTAGTTAAGAGCTGTATCTTACCCTCTAAAAGGTAGTGTCTGGATATTGATGGAGGAGTAGCCTTCGCAGAAAGAGGTCAGAATCTATTTAACTTGGAATTTGTGCTACTCGGACAAGGCTGGGCCTCATGGCCGCGTAACTGGGATGTTATGTGAAGTAAAGGCTCACATGCTGTAAGGTTACAGGGGCCTTGGTTGGTGTGTATCTGTTTTCTCCATGTAACGATGGCACAGAAATTTTGCCTCTTCAGAGCAAGCCTAATTCCCTTATCAGGATATAGTTACTCATAATTGGAACTTTAGTTATATGTAATACTTAACAATGGTTCAAAACTCACTGGATGCACAAAACAGCTCTCTGGTGTATCTTTTTTTTTTTTTTTTTTTTAAAGACAGGGTCACTGAATCTTAGAGAATCTAAGCCTGACCTTTAAAAAGAGACATGCCTGGAACTCAAGTTTTCACATTTCACTGAATTTTATTTTTCTCAGCCACTCTTCACACATGACAGTAATAAAATCGCACTCATTTAAAATATTTCATAATTACTGTTCCCGGGTATACTTTGTCTCCGTGCACTCGGGCCTCATTGGTAAGATTCAAATGCACAAGAAGTCACATTACTGAAACTTTAAACATATTATAGTTAATTCTTGAACAACATGGGTTTGAACTGTGTGAGTCCACTTGTGTGTGGATTTTTTTTTGCTAAAGTACCGTCCTATAAATGTATCTTCTCGAGCTTACTTCATTGTAAGAACATAGTATATAATGCATGTAACATGCAAAATATGACGGACTGTTTATGAATTCAGTAAGGCTTCTGATCGGTAGGTAGGCTCTTAGCAATTGAGTTTTGGGGAGTCGGATTTTCAGCTGCATCGGGGTTCACCTCCCCTCACCCCCGGTGTTGTTCAAGGGTTGACTGTATTTCCACAAAAGCCCGTTTCTCTCCATGTTCCTGGGACATCTCAGTACTACAGACCTTTGGCGGTGGACACCAAAGTGTACATCTTTTATTTACTGAGTCATTTTCTGGGTCTGGGATACTGTCAGGTACTTGGCCATGTTAACACGCATCACTGTGACCCATCCTTTAAGGTGGGTGCGACATCTTGTTTTGTAGCAAGATAAGAGAAAGATAAGGGAAGCTGAGTGGATTGTATAAGGCCCTGCAGCCAGTGAGCGCCAAAGGCAGAATCTAAACCTCTGTCGGCTTCAGAGCCTGTCCTGTGTAACCTGTCTCCTCGGCCTTTGCCTCCATAGTCCTGGCTGTTTCCCTCCTCCTGGCCATTCAGAAGGCGGCTCCTGGTTAGCATAGGCATTTTGCTAATATGGCTAATAAGGTCAGAGAGATGGATGGCTTTGAGTCAGGGGAGACACCCCTTGTCTTGGTGAGAGTACACGTGGAGCCTCACATGCCCATTCCTGTTCCCAGAACAGTAACCATGTGTAGAGCATACTTTTGGGAAGGGATCTCAGACTCCGTTTTTCTCCCTGAGAAAAGAACAAGTCAGCTGGTCACTTCCTCCGACTTCAGCTTGGGTGGATGGACAGGGAGACACAAAGTCTTGAAGAAGCAGGAACTCTCTGCAGTGATGGTAATCCTTTAATTGGCTGAAGGTGCCATGACAATATTACTCATTTTACTTCTTTCTAAGACCCACATTCATGTCTTTCTCAGGTGTTAGACCCCTTCAAGCTATTTTGGAGCTACAAGGCAAAATAATTTCCTTGCAGAAACGTAGAAGGTCTGTTACTCCTGGTCTCTGATGTCATCTCCGGATTTTTACTGAATTTCATCCTTTGGACCTATGTCACAGGAAATTATTCCCTTAAAATTCTCATAGTCATCGTGACTGGGTACTGGGATCTAATCATGATTTTGCTAGCTGTTCTACCATAATTACATGGATCACTAGTGCACACTCAGATTGCTCCCCACTTGAGTTATTCTACCCGATAACCTCGTGTTTTTTTCCCCCATGAACTTAATGAATGATGGGACTTTTTCAAGGGTATGATGGTCTGGGACTTGACAGAAAATATCTTCGTATGACCTTTCTAATGTTACGATGATATGAAAATTTGATGCAATTATCGAAAATGTTTATATTCCTTCCGATTGTTTGATATGATTCTTTTATTTTTTTTCTCATTTATAATGCTTTCGTACTCAGGAAGTTGAGGTAGGTTTTTGACTTTTCAACTGTATGTAGACATAGCATCCCAATAGTTGCCAAATAAAATGTAAATTTCATTCTTAATCCTAAATCTCAGTGGTAAATATTTGTTTTAGTTCAGTGAACCAGCACTGCACACATTTATTTCTCATTGATATATCCAGGGGATGCAATTTATCAAACGCATATAAACAGTCCATTTGCTGCTTTATCTTTTCTCATTAGTTATAGTACAAGTATGATTGTCAGTTATTATCTGTGTTTTACTTGTGTGTTATTTATTGAAAGAGCAGAGCAACTGACATGGTTATTTTCTAAATCATTTTGTCTAGGGCCTGCAGGACTTTATACCAAATGTCAGACCAATTTATCAAAGAATCGCTCTATTCAGGAAGAAAGTGATTTAGAGTGTCTCTATAAACATATACCCACCTGTATTTACACACTTAGCAGTAACAGTTTGGGGAATTTTGCAGGAATACAAAGATGTTACAGCTGGAACGGCTTACTTCTGTTTTATACAATTTGGGTAGGATTTATTGGGTGCTTTTGACTGATGCCTTGGGGGAATATACAGGTGAGTAAGGTCTTCCTTCCCTGCTCAGAGGTAGCCTAGGCTCAGGTGTGTGGGAGTGATACATTCACATGCACACAGCTCCCAGTCACTGGTGTACAAGGTTCTCAAGAGTGGGATCTGTGAGGGAAGCCTGGTGGGGCCTCGAGTCACTGCCCAAGCTGGGCCATTTGTGGGAGCCACTTCCTTCAGAAGGGCTGGATTCCCACTGGGTGCAGCTCTTCGCCAGGGATGGGCAGGATGGGCCTGGTGGAGAGGAGACTGGGAGCACGTCGCTTGCCCAGTGATAGAACCGCAAACAGCTTAGTGATAAGGTGCTTGAATGGGAAACCAGCTCCTTTCCCAGTAAATAAACAGAATGTTTGGTACCTCCCAGTGGCTGGATTAGTAGACATTTCCATTGCACACCAATTAAAATTCTAGTCAAAGGTCAAATTATACAGCCGATGCCCTTAAATAACGTCATCTGGAAATCTCACTTTTCCTGTGACTTCTGTTATATTTTAGAGATACTCTTTGCACCTGCCAACCGGCCCTTCTGCCCCCCAGTCAGGTAGTGTGAAAATTAACTGAACTACTTTGCACTGAATCCTTTTGAGAGAGGTTTTCTTACAGTCCCTTAATGGATCTCTTTGTAAAGGTTTTGGGTTCTATAAAGGGGGATGTACCCCATCCAGGATCTGCAAACCCGACTTGACTCTGCCTGACCATGCGGGGCAGTGCTTTTCAATCCTTGGTGTTTACCTGCCAAGGGCCCACAGATGACCCCACAGAGGCTTTGCTTCACCTTCCTTCCTTCCGTTGGTGTCCCTGTGGCTCACTCCTGCTTGAGACAAATGAGGCTCCCATTTATTTTCTAGGCTGGGAATCTGTATTATCTCGGGTAATCTCCAGATGAAACTGCAGGGTTTGAACAGCTTCACTGAAATACATATGAAGGAGAAGTGATCTGTTCCATATGAGCTAAGTGTCTTTGATCTGTAATATCTAGAGCCGTGAGGTAAATAATAAATTACATTATCATGTTCAGAGGTGAAAGTTAGGCAGTTAGGTTTCACAAACGGTTTCCATTTTGTTCTCTGCCTCCCCATCGCCTCCTCAGAGTCTGTTTTGACAGTCCGTGGAGCTGAAATAAGCACCTCTGGAAGAGCAAATCCCTGGGGAATATTTGAGCGAAATTGCATCAGCCATTTTGGGGCTCTGGGATAGTGCAAGAAAAATTCAGGTGCCCATTCAAAATGGGATGGAACCAGAGATTTTTCCAATTGGTTATGATCATCCATGACGAAGAGACTTAATCACTCAAATTACAGCAGATTTTTTTTTTTTTTTGCATCATTTCGTGTTAGGGAGGCTTAAAGACTATTGGGGGATGAATTGCAGAGCAGAATAATTGTATACTAATTGTATAATAATATGCAATATGTGTTCTGTATATATATTTTGAATGGATTTCCTTTCCCATGAATGTTTATCAGAACAGGGTATCTCTAAAGTGGTTAAAAACCCAGAGTTAAATTCCTTAGCAGTAGTCACTGGCTGGCAGGACTTTAAAAGGATCCTTTTCTACGTTAGTAGGATATTTAACTAGTGAAATAAATAGAGAAATACATCATTTTCTGTATAGATCAGTTGCAGGGGATTAAAATAATTGGGGCTGTAATCTTGCCCAGGCTCTGATTCTTTCTTTAACACCAGGACCCCACCACCTTCTTTTTCAGCCTACACAGGTAATGGTGTGTCACTTTCTTACTGTGATTTTTATGCTGACTTTTCATGCTTTCTTACTATGGCTTTATCCTGCCTTGAGATACTTCATGATTTCAGATGTAAGTCAACCAATGGGCTCGAGTTTGAGACTCTGTTTCAATTTCTAGGTTCTTCCAGATTTTCACAGTCCCTGAAGAGTTGGGTGATATTCATGTATGAAGAGGTGTAGTAAAATGGAATCAGCCTTTCCACCTCTGGGAGACTGTTCTCAGGCCTGTCCAGTAGAGGCCTGACGTGATACTTATGCAGTAGAACCCATAAAATAGGGACGCCTGGGTGGCTCAGTCGGTTAAACGTCTGCCTTCGGCTCAGGTCATGATCCCAGGGTCCTGGGATCGAGTCCCACATCGGGCTCCCTGCTCCGCGGGGAGCCTGCTTCTCCCTCTGCCTCTGTCTCTCATGAATAAATAAAATCTTTTTAAAAAAAAAAAAGAACCCATAAAATATACATGTAGTAACACCTCCATCTTTGATTCCTTAGCCTGTGTAATGCACTAATAAGAGTTACTGAATTTAATAAATGGCTATATTTAGATATGCATCTATCTATTGAGGTTTATGTTTTAAAAATTAACTCTTGCTGGGGTCCTTGCAAGTCCTTTTTAAAAGCCTCATCATTAGATGATAAAATAACCAGTGGAGAGGCCGTCTCAGACACACACACCTCTCCCAGCACGTTTGATGGGACTCATCTGGTATGCCTTCCCCTACAGGCTGGATTCCAGCAGCTCAGCACTTTCTTGGGCCAGAAGGAAGATGAGAGGCCAGGGCTCTTCAAGGCCTGCACTGTGCGAGTTATCTGGAAGGGATTCTGGGGTCCGTGCAGCAGGAGCACACTTGGGTACAGTGCAGAATTGGGGTGGTATGGGGACAGGCACCATACTTGGCCCCATGGGAGTTGAAACTCTGAGCAAACTGGCACAGCTGCCCGTGGCACAGGAAGTCCTGGGTCGGTTTTAGGACAACAGACGTAGGATGTAGCTCTATCAATTTAGATAGAAAATAAGAGGTTGGGGTGCTAGCTCTCCCCTGAGCCCCCACCTCCAGTCTTGGGCCCTGGAGAAGTGACCAGCCCTGGTATTAATGGAGTGTTGGTTCAGTGCCCCCCCAGACAGTTGTCCTTATGTACCTCGAGCATCCTGATACATGGACTTCTGCTGTCAGCACATGGTCAGGAGGTGTGGCTCTAGAAGAGGCAGTCTTCTGTCTGTGGCTTTTTCCACTTGAGTGTAGATGCCGCCTCCCTGGGCATTCCCGCACATGTGGAGGGGATGGATGGAGACAGTCCCTGCCTCCTTGGACTTGCCCAGTGTGCAGGCCAGTCAGACCCAGCAGGTATGGTGTGGCAGGGTGCTCTTTGTGCCCGGACATCTCAGCCTCTACTTGGCTGCAGCCGTGCCTCTCCCCCGGGACCCCTGACTAGCCCCCAGGTGGGCTCTGCTTCTAGCATGCTTCCCACGTGTTCGTGACCTTGGCCTCCGATAGGGGTTTCTCTTAGCTCCAGCCAAAGAGTTGTACTCAAGGTTTCACCTGCTCCTGGCTCATTGGTTTTTGCTTAGGCCATCCACTTTGCTTAAGCTGAGCAAAAAGCAGCCAGATGCAGGGAATCATTCTCCTCCCGGGCTTGGCCTTGCTGAGCCAGGGGCTGCTGGAAGGACTCACTTTGCTAATGAGTGTTCACTCAAGGTGCACTTTCACATCTTGGCAGCAATTAGGTAGTATTATTACCTTTGCAATCAGTTTAAAATATTATAATGCAGATACCTGCTTTTATGACTGAAAGGCTTTGTATTTGAAACTGTGATTTTTTTTCCCCCCCAATAAATTTGTAAAAATGGCCGTTGTAGTTAACCTGGAAAAGTGACAAGGGGCCCAGAAGCATGTTTTACATGCCAGCCAGGTTACAAAGTAGGTGGAAATCATTAGGGAATATTCCCTTCTTGAGACTTGCTCAAACCTTTCTTTGACATCAAAGGAAATGTGGCATGTGAAATTAAAGGAACTTGTCTTTGACTCCAGTCCTTCCCTGTCGGACACACATCCTAAGCCTTCAAGGACTTCCATGTATCAGAACAGCATGTTCAAGTAGAAAATATTTCACAAGATTCACCATTGCCATTGGACAGGACGCTGGCCTCTGTATGGGAAGAGAGCATTGATGGACCACAGTTGGAAGGATGGATGTTGTTTTCTCCATTAGTGAGGATGGGTTCTTCCCGGATTAATTCTTCTCATGTCCTCATGAACAGCAGAATGTGTGGGTAACATGCTTGTGTCTAGGGCTGAGAGGACGTTGGCCATCCGACTGAGAAATTGGATGCTATGTTTTTCCCACCTAGTATCCCGTCCTTAACTTACACTCATTTAATACTGGCTGTTGAGTGTCAGACCACGTAGTTCAAAGGATTAGGATTGTATTTAAAACCACAGGTGGACAGAGACGTGGCAGAGGGCTTGTTTTGAACTTTCTCCTTGATATTTCATGGTGTGGCCTTTGGAGACTTCCTAACCAGATGGGTGAGAAGGTCAGTGATGCCCGAACATTAAAGCCAGAGCAAAGTGGGCCAATTCCATGGAGTTAAAAATAATTTAATGCTGAATTCCCAGGATCCAGAGGAACCTGTTCGTGTTTATTCATGCTCTGGAAAATGGAATCACTGCCCAAGAAGCAATATGTTGTGATTTTACTCTAAATTCAGTTTCCTAAAATCTATTTAAGGGCTTAGGTGAACTCAACAAGGATCTAATAAAGCCAGGTAATTGAACGACACAGAGGCTGATAAAATTCACGGGAGATCATGTTGGAGATAAACTGCAGCAGGAGACAGCGTGGACAATAATTTAAACTAATTGTGCACCTTGATGTAAACTCTTCTCAGGAAGAGAAATTGAGGCCTCGTTGTAGGCAGTTCTCTGAAACTGTCTGCAGCATGCAGAGTACCTGCCAAAAACACACGCAGCAAATAATAATTGGCTATAGGGAGGAGGAAATTAACTGAAAAGGTGCACAAGCCCTAAAATGGTATGGGGATGATAAACATGGGTGGAGTCTCTTCTCCTGGCAATCCGGTTGCATGGACAGAGTGGGTATGCTAGGGGACAGTGCAGGTGGCTGAGTGCTCAGCTGGGGGCGGGGGGGCGAAAGATAAAGAGAGCAGGCAGTAGTTAAAGAAGGAAAGGTTATTAAAAGTGGAGAAGAGGTTAATGTAACCATGAATAAGTGAGTGGCCTAGACCCTGGGAATTTCAAAGTAAGGAAGTATCTAGCCTTAGAGCATAAATTGATACAAGCAGCATGCAGGAAAGACATGGTTTTGAGTTGGCCAGATTGGCCAGCCTTTGTTACTTTATTGTTACACACCTAGAAGGAATGGTAGGAAGCTCAGTGCATGCCTGTGGTTGATTCTAACGTCGGAAGGGCCAGTCTGTTTTTAACTTTTGTGAGTGTTGGAAAACTGGAACTGCACACCACGAGTTACATGTCTCCACATGAAAGGGATGTTGACAGTTGAAATTATCAGCTGTTACAAACACAGAGGCTTAATCATAAGTGAGGGCAGCAAGGTATCACCTGCGGGATAATTGATAGCAAATCCAGCTTGCACTTAGAAGGTGTCTCGGTTTATCTGTCAAGCCAAGAAGAGCAGGGTTGTTTCCATATTAGGCTGAAATGTTTTTACTGTGCCTGGTGTTTAATCCGTACAGTTTGAAAAGACAATTTGAAAAGTAAATTGATATTTTTGATTTTTCATGAATGTCTGTTTGGGGAAAGATTCCTAAATTAGTTTATGTTTCCTTTTGTGTTTTGGGAGGTGGGGAGAAAGGCAGGTTTTATGCAGTTACGTAAGAAGCTTTCTGAAATCTGACCTTCATTTTCTATTTTTTTTCCTTATATAGGATGATTATTTCAGAAACTGGAATCCCAACAAGCCCTTTGACCAAGGTAAAGGATGCATTATTTCTTGTTGTATATTCCATGGGAAATGCAGTCTCATTTTTCGTTCCTTGCACGCTGAGTTACTGTTCCTAAAAAGGCTAGAGAGCTGTCTTATTTGACTAACTTGGGGTCCTGAAATGACTATGGTGATAGAAATTATTTTGTCAATTTTGTTATTTGTCTGAGATTACCTAAGACAGATTCTTAAAAATGTATTGAATTGACTACAATCATTGGATATTCTTGTTTTTGTTGTTTTTTTTTAAAACACCACCACTACAAAAGAGTAAAATGCTTATCACAGTAACCTGGTGAGTTGTTGGGCGGAATCCAGTGATTTCTTTCATGGAACAGACTGCCTGGAAATGCTGTGCAGTTGACATGAGCTATAAAAATGAATCTTTCTAGAAACAGGTTAGTCCCAGGAGACTTTCAAGGGCACTAATATTTCATTTGTTAAATAACTTCATGGTTTCTAAATAGAAGCTTGTTTCTGAGTCTGCTCACTGGACCACTTGGGTGTAAGGTTGGTCCTCAGAGGGCTCTTCACACTCACACCAGTAAGCATAAAGCCCATCTCCTGATGGCCATTGTAAATCACCACCACGGTGCTCCTGTGAGTTATTTAAGACACACCGAGGACCTGCTGTGAATCACGTCCCTGTCCCTATTGTTCCGTGTGTGGCTGCTCTTGGCCACAGAACTGGCTGCTGAAAATGATGCTAGATTGTACTTGAAGTACGTGTATGCAATTAATACCGAAACCTGGAGGAAAAAGATTACCGACCACGTGTCAAAGGTTCATGCTTCTGAGGATGAGCTTCAGTTCTGTGGCTTGAGTGTTTGATGCGATCCCGATGGTCGCCCTGACAAAAAAGAAATCAAGGAAGGCATTGACCCGTAACCCGGTAGAAGGTGCCCCTTTCTCCTCTCTCCTTTGTCACTTTAATGGGTCCCTCTGTCCCCGGACTCTGGGTTTTTGTTTTTATAAACAAAATTGGTGTTAAAATTTCTACATGTGCATTTTAGCTCATGCCTCTAAGTAGGGCAACATTGTATTCATTCATATGTGCATTCATTCATTCTCCAATGTTGAATACCCACTGTGGACACAAGCACGAAGCCAGGTTCTGGGAATAAAACGAAAAAGCTGTGGTTCCCGCCCTGGGGGAGCTCAGAGTAGAGCGTAGGGAGGTAACCTGGGCAGCAGTTTTGGTGAGATGTGTTCAGGGCCGTAATGCAGGTATGTGCAAGGCATGTGTTACTCTGTAGGTGGGGAACTTACTGTGTGTTGCGTGCGTCTGGGGAGCAGATGCCGGGAAAGGCTTTCCTTTGCAGATCAGTCTGGGCTTATCCATATCTTAGCAGGCTCCACGAGCCTCTCTCCTTTGCCACTTTACCAATCACTGAGTTGTCACAATAAGCTACATTAAAGCATACGAAGATATTTATAATTTAGAAATTTTCCGTTGAAAATGGTTAAAATTTCTAAACATTTCTTTTGAAAGGATATACCTTCCTTTCAGAAGAACGCTCAGATACAGAGCAACACATTGTCTGTCTATGCCTGACAGATGAGCCCTTCCGTAAACATTCCTACCAGGATTTTGCTTACAGAGGTCTCTCAACTGATAGTGGCAATGGACTCATTGTTTCTAGCCCTGAACCAGAAATGGGTTCTTGTCCTTTGAGGATCACATGTTGTCTAAATAACTGCCAGATTGACTCTGCCCCAAGACTTGCAAACAAATACTTAAACTTCACCAGGGGAAGACATTTTCATTTTTACTACCTAAACATTGGAAAAGATAAATACTTGAAGGTGGGCATCATTTGCCACTTGGGGATGTATATGATCACTTGCCTTGATTTGGGGGTTAATACAGAAACTTTAAGCATCAAAAAGAGCATGATATTTAAATCTGCTAAACCAAGAAGTCCAGAGAAGGATTTTTCTCTCTCAGGAATGGTGGCAAGCATATCCAGCAGATTGCCACCCCGGCTCCCTCTTTTTCTAGCTCTGCAGGCATGAAAACTGGATCTGCTTAGATAAATCTTCCTTCAATAAAACCTCATGACTTTATGGGGTATAATAGAGGACCTTAGCCGAGAAGCCCCACTTTGTAGCTCAGGTGTAGCTGCTGTTGGCTATTTATATACAGAGCCATGGGGAGAGCAGGCAGAGCTGAGAATAGCCTTCACTTAAAATATCAGCCCCAGCAGATGTCATCAATTACATTGTGTGCTGCTCAATAAAAATGGGAGGTTACTATATCAGTGCTGACACCACTTGGTGAAATATAAACCGTAGGCATGGAGGATGTAGAGCATTTCATCTTCCAGATAATAGGAGAATTGCTGAACTCCAGTGAAAGTGGTCAGCTGCAGGGAGAAGTCATTTCCCCTCCTAAGCTGAAAAAGAATCAAACATGGTTTGAGCGGTTTTGTGGTTGGGGAAAACTTTGAGTTGGTAGAAGTTGAACTTGTTGAAAAACATCACAGGGTTGCACGTGACGATTACGCCTGGGTATGGGGGTGGACAGCGCTTCCCGATGGCGGTGGGGGCGAGGTGGGCTTAAAATGCAGGGAAGAAGAGGGGAAGGAAGATGGGCCATGAGGGATTCTGGTAGAGAATAGCCGGAACGGTGAGGCTGAGGCAGGTTTTGAAGGACACTTCATACCCATCTGTGAAGTTTGAAGTTTGTTTTCTTGGCAGTGGGGAACCGGAGAAAGGTTTTCAGCAGAGGAATGACGTGATGAAGGCAGTATGTTAGAGGACTTCATTTGGTGACTCAGCAGCTGTGATGAGGAGCCCAAGTCATAGCTGCTAAATGACATCCCTCCTATGGGACTCTTGCGTGACTTGTCCGTTGCCCCTTCCATCGCCTTGGGGCTTTGGGCTTTGGCTGTGGCAGGCAGTCAGACTTAGCATTCAGCCCTGGAGCTCGATCTCTGAAATGCCCGTGTAGCTCCAGCTTCTCTTAGGTATTGGTGTGAGTGATTAGGACACTCAGTAGTATTTAAGTAGTAGTTACTTAGCTGGAATTGTACTCTCTGCTTCGGGATATTTACCGAACTTGGAACAACAGGGCTTCACAGAGAGCACTTATCATGTAATTGACTCGAAGGCAGTTAGAAGAAAAGTACCTCACTTGGTGGTCTCCTTCCAAGAGACTGAAAACGTCTTTAACTTGCTATCTTAAAGCGAGTCATTAGTGTTTCTGTCAGTGGAGTATAGTAGCGGTCAACTTCAGGCTTTTCTAAGAATTCTTTGTGAGATTTGGGTAAAGTAGTATATCCCCTTTTTTATGTGATAATGATTTAATGCCAGATCTCCTCACAGAAGGGAAGAGAGGAGTTCAGAATTGAAGGCAACGAACGATTACTCACTCAGGTGAGACATTGCCTTTGTGAAGTCCACAAAGCCAGACGCCCTGCAGGGAGAGCTGGGCAGGATGCCCAGTTGGAGAGGGCTATTGCAGATGGTTCTTGTCTTGCAAGGGCAGGAGTGGAGGCCCTGGGGTGACCCTCTGCAGAAGACCGGCTGAGGCTGTAGGGCTCGGGCGTGTTCCCAGAGTTTTGGGTGGCCTCTATCATCACTCTGCTCTTTGAGCATATTCCGTCGCCTGGCCCCTAGCAAACCTGGGCGCACATAGTAGGTGTGGAGCAGGTATGAGGTTTATGTTTTTGGAGGTGGTGTCTGGTCCAGCGAAGTGCTTCTCTAAGAAAACAGTCCTTGGTCCAGTAAGTTTGGGACCCACATAAACTCCGTGCTTCTCCTGGAGATTCCCAGGGCTCATTAGCAACTGAAAAGCACAGAAAAGTCTTGGTAAAGGCTTCCATTTAACTTCGCATTTTTCTCAGTTTGCCTTTGACCACATGCTTTTGTTTTTATTTTTTCACTCCACGTCTATCAGGTACCCAGAGAAAGTAGTATGTTCTGTGGGATGTGCTCTGGTAAGTGCGGTGTGGGGACTTGGGGTTTGCAGTCAGATTCCCCACGTTTGGAACTTGACTTTGCCAGCTACTAGCTGAGCAGTTCTGGGCAAGTTGCTTCACTTCTGTGCCTCGAAGCCTTCCAGTCTGGCAACGGCACCAGGAAAGGCACTGGGAGGATGAAATGAGTTAATGTCTGGCATACAGTAAGTGCTCCGTAAGTGCTGCGTCAGCAAGTGATTGGTCTTTTTCATTCCCTCTTCCTCCTGTTTACCTGTCTCTCCCTGTTGGTTCTATCCTTTTCCACTCAGGTTTTATTTCTCTCCTCCTCTCTTCCCTTCTGGGGGCCTTCAGAGTTGTGATGCTCTGAAGCGCTTGGGGTAAGTTGGAGCTGGCCTGTTTTACACCAGGCGGGTGGGTCATTGCAGTGGTGCACCCCAGATCCTCATTTTTTGGGGCTGAAGAGGGTCAGGCTCTTAATATGTTCCTTCCTTCCTCCCTCCCATCTCTCTATAAACGGTCATCAAATGCTCTGTGTTTCAACCCGCTGTGCTGGATAACAGGGACCGCAGTAAGCAAGGCCTCTCCGTGGGACCCTCCCAATTATCAGTCAGTCATAAGCCATCCATCTAAGGTCTTAAGCATCAAGATCGTGTAAGTACTGGGAAGGGGGGCGCTGGGGGCCGGCAGCAAGAGCGGGGCTGGTGGGGGTGCGTCGGGTGAGGACTGCCGGTCTCAGAAACTGGGAAATCCATAAGATGTCAAGTGTCAATACAAGTGACATGGGTCAGTGTTAGTTGAGGTGACGTTTTCTGTTACAACTTGGCCTCCCTCAGTCTGTGCCTGTGGTGTGTGGATCAAGCTCTCTGTGCTGTAACCACCAACCTTCGCTAGTAACAGCCACCTTCAGTGTGATAATGAAGGTGCTGTCTCAAAGGTTCTCTTCCTCAGAATGGGATGGCTGAGGAAGGTGATCCAAAGGGCTTGGATCGGAAAGAAGGAGACAATGTATCGAACCACAGTGCTGTGTTAAAAGAATAAAAGGTGTTGCTTTATGTCATAGAACAGAGGATGAACAAGAAGCAAAGTGAGTTCTAAAAAGTTGTTTCAAAGCTTCTTGACCAGTCTTTTTTTTTTTTAATTATTTTTTTTTATTCTTATGTTAATCCCCATACATTACATCATTAATTTTAGATGAAGTGTTCCATGATTCATTGTTTGTGCATAACACCCAGTGCTCCGTGCAGAATGTGCCCTCCTCAATACCCACCACCAGGCTAACCCATCCTCCCACCCCCCTCCCCTCTAGAACCCTGTTTGTTTTTCAGAGTCCATCGTCTCTCATGTTGGCCAGTCTTTTTTGAAAAAGAAGTTTGAAGCTTTCATCACAGAGTTTTTGCTGAATAAATGTTTGTTGTTGTTGTTGTTGTTGCTGTTGTTGCGTTGGGAGGTTGGGAAGGTAATTTATGCATATAACAAATACCTTACTTTTAGAATAGAATTCTGATTACTTGAAGAAGTCCTAAAGTGATGGAACATTAATTAATTGAGGTTCTGTCCTGTAACCACGGTCCACCCAGAAAGAACCCACCGATTTATGTGGGTATGAAGTTCCGTTCGATGAGACAAGCCTTTTTAGGACAAATGGCTGAAGGGAGATTTATCATGGAACTTTTTGAAACAAGCGAGTTCCTTTAATGTGGAATAAATGAATGTTTTAGATGGAGTGTATAGCTGTTGGTTTTAAGGATAATGTTCTTTCTTCTGTAGTGAATACTAATCGTTCTTCTCGAGCAGCTTGGCTGTGACTAAATCTCTGATGATGCTGGTGATCTTCAGAGCAGAATATGAACTTGTAGAAATTGATCTCCAGATAAAAATAAAGCTCAGAAAGTCAGGGGCCCTTTTCACTCATGCTGTTCACTTGAATCAAAGAAAAGAAGAAAACCCTTGCCCTTTGACTTCCCATCTATTATACCAAGATTCCCAACAAGCTCAAATTCTGACCAAAGCCTTGAACTGTTTTGAAGCAGAAATTCTAAGACTCAAAAGGAAAGAGTCCTTTCCATGTTCCGGCTGTGTTTCTGGAACCGGAGCCCCGTGGATTATGGCGGCATCCATGTTTTGTCCCAGTTCTAAAGGGGGCTCCAGGGGAGGCAAGGTTGCTTATTTATAAAATGGTTCTTCAGAAGAGAATTTTTTTTTCTCTAGATTAATCTAAAATTTTACATGCTAGGCTTAAAAGAAATCTTCAGTCCCCACAGCTTTCCTCTTGATGTGGAATTTAACCTCACCCCAAAAAGAGCCTCTGATTTGCATTCATACGGCCTTGAACATTTCTCAGTGTTTAAGGATCTGTTCACCTTATCTGATCGCTGGAGCTGCTGATTTTCAGAGGCAGCTGGCCTGGTTTGTATGAAGCATCTTAATAATTTTCCCCTGGTTGTCTCATGTCTGGTCTGCTTGGTTTCTCCTTCTTACCTTTGCCTTTTGCGTGATGTCGCTGCGACACTTTCCCGTAAGTGGCAGTCCCTCTGACCTCCCGTGAGCCCCTTTCCCATCCCAGACCTTCCTGCTCTGCGCTGGCCCCATTAGCTTCCTTCCTTTTGCCGTCCCTTCTTCTCTTTCCTGTTTATGACAATAAAATAGTTACTGTTTTTTTTTTTTTTTAATTTTCAAGTATTGATTTTTAACTGTTTGAAGTCAATTCTGCCAGGGAAGAAACAGAAACTGTTAATTTACATCTTCGTGGGCTGCCTCTTTTCACTCAGCCTATCTGCTTTGAAGTTAGATCAAGTTAAAAGTCACAACTTTCATCTCTGGCTGCCTTGGCCTGTTTGCTTATTTTAAAGAAATAAAGCATCACATAAAAGATTGAAATCCAATGGGTGCCCCTTCTTGCTGCTTTTCCCTAAGGTGCCACATCATTAATGTACTTTTCTGTCCATGTTCTTACACTTTTAGGTCATATGGGCGTGTCTCCAAGCAAGATGTTACATTACATGTTGGGTCCTAGAAATAAATGTTTCCCTTCTCTAACCTGTTCATTTCATTGAAAATTGTTTCTGAGGGCCTTTGGTGTGGTAGTTGTAGATCTAGTTAATGCCTCTCTGTTATATTGCATTATACTAATATGCTACCATTTATCCGCTATTCCCCCATTGGCGGACATTTATGTTGACTGTTTTGCTATCAGGGCTGCTTTTTCTTAGCATTTCTAACACACACCGACTGATTCTGCCCTGAAGGCACTTGGCCTGGAGAGCCTGGTATCCCAGGAGGAGGCCGAGATGAGTCATGACTCTGACACTATTTAAATGTGTTAAATTCAGGCAAATCACGCGGCCTTTTCGGACTTCACTTAGCCTATTTCGGAAATACAAAGGGGGTTCCCGAGGTCCTTTCCATCCACGATAGTTAAGCTCTCATGGTATCAGGCAGCATAGAGTCTGGGTATTTTTTCCTCATAAAGGAAGGAAAAATGAAAAATCTGAAGCCTGATGCTCTAGTTTCAAAGGTTACAGTTTAGCCAATGAGGTATGAATATAACTGCAATAAAACCAGTGGAATTAAGCAGGCCTTTAAACCATCAGGGATGGTGAGGGAGGCTCAGAATAAAAAGCAAAAAAGGCCAAAGTGGGAGGTACTTGGTCTTCTCACAGATTCTTGCAGG
Source organism: Leptonychotes weddellii (assembly GCF_054177405.1). Lineage (NCBI taxonomy): Eukaryota > Metazoa > Chordata > Mammalia > Carnivora > Phocidae > Leptonychotes > Leptonychotes weddellii. The sequence continues at coordinate 112,876,837 of NC_138375.1, forward strand.
CATTGCCAGGGGTGGAGGGAAGAGCAGGGTCTCAAGGGTTCCAGCTGCAGTCTTAGTCCCCCATTAGCTTGCTGCATACACTGAAGTAACTTATTAGCCTTCGTCTTCTCGTCTGGGGCTAGTGACAGCTGTCTCGTGGGGCATTCGTGGAGACTCAATGACATCATGCTGCAGAGGGCCACGAGTCAGTGTATGGCTTGTGCCCACTTAACCTCACTTTGTGGCCAGCCGAGTACCGTCAGCTATGACTTTGTGGGCCCCGCTTCTTCGTGGGGGTGCCGATGGCTCGGTCAGTGTTCTGTGCCGGCCTCCCCCTGGCTTCGCTGGGAGCTCCCACCACCCTGTGCCTCCAGAATCAAGCCGTGGTGGGTTGCGTTCTGCCCTTTGGATGGAATGATAGAGAACCATGAAGGATAGTAAAATTCCCCTTGCAATTACGGGGCTCTGTGGCTTTCTTTTACTGTGTTTAAGAGGTTCCTTCAGCACGGACAAATCCATTTTAAAAACATGTTTATTACCTTTCCCCAAACTCATAAAATGTGGTGGTAGTTTCATAAAAATGGGGGAAAAAAATCCTTCCTGCTATTCCACCTGCTAGAACAACGGCCCCTGAATTAATTATATTGTATTTGTGGAGTGCTAATGAAACAGCCCTGGTTTGGGGAGATTCTCAGTAGGGAAAAAAATGTCAGCTGAATTTTAAAATCAATCAATAATGCTGTTTAAATTGTCCTCCTTTGAGACTGTAGAGGGGATTAGAGCATTTTCACAAGCGGACGTGGCTGTTGGCAGGAACCCTGCCAGCATCACCTGTGTCCCCACAGGTCCCAGGCCCGAGGTGGAAGTTTTTCCTTTGTTGAGGTCTTCAGCTGTGTTCCGTGGCAGTTGATTGCTGGAGGCCTGTCTGCTGTCCACTGATGCCCAGGATGCGAGGCAATGCGGTATATTAGAAAGGTCCTCAGTTTGTGGTCTCGGTGATGGGGTTTGATTCCCAACTCTTGCCTTCAGGAGCTGTGTGTGCTGAGGCAAGTGCCTAGCTTCTCTGAGCCTGTTTCCTCCTCCTCTAGAATATAGAAATTAACATTTATTGCACCTACGACCTGTCAAACTCCTGGTGTAGTACCCGACCCAGTCTTAATATCAGGATTACGATAAAGGCCACAAAGCTTTTGTAAAAGGTGAAGGGACAGTGTTTTGTGCTGGATTCTTAGATTTGGAAGGCTCTTTGAAGTTTCTGCTACGTCCGCTTACCTGATCCAGCGCACTAGCTAATTGATAGGGAATTGTTGAGTCGAGTGCTTAACCGATGACCTGATAGGTGCTGAGGTGGTTCCACATGGGGACTGTGAGGAAGAATGTCATGGAGGCTTTCCTCAGGGCATTTAGCATCCGTATAGTCAAGAGCAGGACCTGTGGGCGATAAAAAATCCCCGAGGATGTGTTTGAGGTACCCTGGATGCTCCGGGCCAGTCAGCAGTTCCTGGGTGAGGCTCAGGAAAGGGATCCCAGGAGGTGACCGGGGGGCCTCTCAAGGATGAGTAGATATATGGAGATAAGCTGGGGGGAGGTGGGCAGCATTTGATGGGAAGAAATGTGTCCTGAGAGCTGAGCCTTCAGGTGCTACAGAAGTGGAGTTTGATAGGATTGCTTCTTTTGAAAAGCACATTTATTAAAGAGAGATGAGGAAAGCGTAAGCCATTGCTTCATCAGGCTGTTTCACTCTTTACCCATTTGTCTCTCAAGATCTCTCTGGTGGGCACTTCAAAATACCCCCAGAGCAGAGTTAGTGAACGAGGAGGTCACTTGTGCAGGAACAGGGGGAGGATGGGGTTTGGGATGAGTCAGCACCAGCTCTGTCTCCAGAGAGCGACCGTGACACAGCCCTAGCTGAGGGTGGTCATGAGGGTCTGGGACCCAGTGGTGACAGAATTTCTGATTTCTCAAGGGAAGCAGGAGATGAAGAAGTTTTGACGTGTGTGTGAAACCCAATTCTTCAGTGTTTGCAAATAAATTATTAAAAACAAAAAAAGCCTACGAGAGGGTAGGCGTGTCTTTGGACTTCTTGTCTGTGGCTTCTCTCAGAGAGGGAAGCCGGATGCCTCGTTGTCAGACCTTGTCTTTGGCCTGTGGTGTGTATGCTCTGGAGGCTGATGAGTCCTTGGGGTCCTCCCCCGCCCCCCGACCTGGAGGCAGTGCCTAGCAGAGCTGGGGACACGCCGCCTGAGTGGAAGTCATCTGTGCCCAGGCTGCACTCGGACACTGTGAGGCCTGAAAATGCATGTAATGAGCAGGGGAGCCTGATGGAAACCCGAGCCCCAGGCAGCGCTGGGTTATTACTGCTATTTCTCGGTGGCCTCCTACACCACCTTTAGATGGATTGTCTTAATCTTGAGAAGAGGGACACACACCCCTGCCCACATGCAAGCACACCCACACTCACAAAATTCACGCAGGTGCCTCAGGGATTCTGAAACACAAACCACTCCCCAAAAGCCCCAGTGAAACCCATGTGAATCAGGAGGGATTTAATCGGGGCTGAGTCTCCTTGCTCTGGGGAGGGTTTGGGCCTCGCGGGGGCACCAGCAGCCTGGCCCTAAGGAGCTGTCTGCAGGAACTGGGTGTCGTGTTCAGCGCTGTTCCTGCTCTTTTTTGGCCCCAAAAGAATGATAGAAAGGGATAGAGAAGGTGGACAACATGAGTGGTGCTTGCTGCCAGTGGGAGAAGACCCCAGTAAGGTAGAAGCTGGTCCTTCTGAGCCCATGGGAGCCAGTGTGACATTCTAACCCTGGTTTGGCCCAGGGTCAGTGCCGTCCATGAGCCCTTGCTCACACTCCACTCCAGCCCCTTCTCCACCTGCTAACTTCAAGACTGGAAGAGAAAAGCACTTGTTCTTCCCACTACGTTAGCTTCAGGTCCACGAATGCTCACTTTCCTTATAGGAATTTACTTGAAATGTCACTCAGCTGCCCTCATATCTGTAACCAAATGCATGACAGCCTGACTTTTTTTTTTTTTTTTTAGTTTCCCTGTCCCATTCTTGAAATGGGAAATTCAGCAATATATAAGTATCAGTTAAAAAATGAATAGATGAACAATATTTGGATATAAGGAAACATAAATAAATGAAATAAAGCTGCAGCAAGGGTAACTACTCAAAACACATGCCTAGTAAATTTCTGTGCACTTCTAGAGCTGGCCCTAGAGCTTCCTAACAACCAAAGTAAGGAAGGAAACACACCATTGGATGTGCCCGTAAGATGAAAGTACGACTGCTATTCAGGAGAGATCTGAGGCTTTCCTGGTACTGAGGCTAGAGTTGCCTTCCTCCACCTGAGTTTTTTAATAGGGAGTCATCTGAGGGCCGTGCTCTTGACCGTGGCTGACAGTGAATGCCACAGCCACTTGTTACGACTGCTTCCTCCTCGGTCTCTCCGGGTACACGGATGCCTGATGGCCGAAGTGCAGTTCTATAAATTAATTCATTGATAAGCCAGAATAGCCTAATTCATTGATAAGCCAGAATAATACAGAGTACACAGTCTTCGTAAGGCCTGGCCTGATACACGGGTAAAATTGACATCAGGAAGAATGGATGCCTTGTGTCTCCATCAGGGAATACTCTTGTTTTGTTTCTGGTAACTGATTAGCATTGGAACTGAGAGCTCCGGGCTTTTCCTGGCAGGAACAAGAAGTCCAGACGGTCTCTGTTGCCAATTAGCAGAAGCAAATGGGTCTCTTCTTATCAGCCAAGTGGCAGGTAGAGCCCGTGTCCTTGGTCAGAAATTCAGAATCCAAGCTGGAATTTTGATGCCTCAGTGTCGAGTCACCTTCTTCTATGCTGAAACTGTAGATCAATTCAAACCCACAGGCAAATGGGTGATGATTCACATCAGCTTTCTTCCCCATGCCCCACTGCAAGCCCAGGTGGTTACAAAGGTATCACCCAGAAGCTCCACATGGGTGGGAAACACTTCCCATGCACATGTACGTGTACACAGTCATCCCTGCTTCTCAGATGTGTCCAGATGCCGAAATGCTTAATAAAATTCACATTTTATTTGAAGATATTGCCAAATTCATGTTATATATTGTTAGCAAATTCTGAGCCACCCACAGAACTATGAGCATGATGGCTGTTTTTTGTGGGGGTGGTGAAGGGGAGGACGCATTTCACACGTGTTTACAACTTGATCCTGAGTTGTCTTTTCCATTGGTGATTAGGCAGAAGGAGAAATTTCCAGTTTGTGATGACAAAGTTATCCTGTCAGCTTAGGGGTGAACACTCAAACCAAGGCACAGATTTGTTCATTCAGAAATGGTTTCGGGTGCTTCATACGTAGTTGTAAAAGTAGAGGTGAGGTGGCAAAGCCCTTGGGCGGGGGCAAGCCTCTGTATAAGCCAGCATAGTGGGTGGAATTTTGAACTCCTTTGGATAGAAGAGCTGTACTCGCATGTTGGTTGAGTTCTTGCAGAGAGGAAGCTGAAGATTGTTTGGCACCAAAGGATAGTCCCAGAGAAAGTGAATGGGAGTTGCAGGGTGATAGATTTTGGCTCACTCTAAGTACAGCCTTTTCACAGCTCAAGCTCTGTGGGGAAGGGGTATCTGTCACGAGGGATGAGTCACTGTTGCTGGGGATAGTCACACCTAAGACTGGGCAGGCACACGGCTGGTTTGCTGTTGGAGGACGGGGTACTTACCGTTGACATCCCTTCTGACTTTTAATTCATGTCGTTCTACGATAAGGCAGTTCTGTTGAGAGTTGATAATTTATTTTATAATAGAAATTATCCCCCATAGGATTTCTTCAAACAATTTGCCTAATTGGTACATCGAGGTAGATTCAGTTTGACAAAGTACGGTCCTTGCAGCTTTGCAAGAATACCTAAGAAGTAAATGGGTTTGGTTGTATACAATTGGAGCCTCATTCTTTGCAAATACAAGGGACTTGAGTAAGAAAAATGGCAGGATTATTCAGTGTTTCTCATGAAGGAAAGTGATCTGTCCAGTCAGTTTAGATCTTCGCTTCCATCCTTCTGAAACAGTCCTACTTCTGTGAATGGATTCTGTTGTTTTTGGCACAAGAATGGCAGGGGAATCTCCAGCCTTGGTGCCATGTTTTATTTTGCTAGAGCTGCAGATGCAGGCATAAATTTCTAAATGCATGGAAATTTCCCAGTGTAAGACTCCTGTGGAGAGATTGTTGTCCTCCATGGAGAAAGAATTGTTTTTGCTCTACGTTCAGATGCTTGAGGGTAAGGGTAGTGCATGAAGGAACTGGGAAGCCATCGTCTTTACAGAGAAGCCCCCGAGGACCAGGACGAATAGATGAGGCTGGTCTCTACCCGCAAGGAAGGCCTGGTCCCTCCGTGTGTCTTGTTGTCTATCTTCGAACGCTAGAGCCACATCCACGGATCCCCTGCCACAGCCTCCAAAGGGCAAACTTTCACAAATTCCTGTCATCTGACAGCTTGTGTTGTTGGAGAGATCTGAAGTGCACGCAGGATTCCATGTGGTTTTGTTAGCATATCAAATAATGACTCCCTTGATGTTTAGAACATCACGCTATCTCAGACAGCAAAGAAGAGATCCTGAAACTCTCAGGTAAAGAGGGATTATCATGTATCTGGGAAGTTTGTGCCTAGTGTTTACATCTGGTCAACACGGAGCAGGTCTGCCCTGGAAGAGAAAGGAGGAGGGGCCACCTCTGTCTCCAGGGTCATTTAGGCTGAAGCATTGGATCAAGGAGGTGGGGGGTCCTTGTCGGAAGTGATCATGCTAGCTGTTGGGTTAATTGTGCTGCAGGAGCTTTTCTGTAGAATATTCTCACTGTCTTCATGACTGTTAGTCACATTTTTCTTCTTTGCTCTGTATGTTTTCATTTTTCTGAGAACCATGATTTCTGGTCTCTTTGATGATTTCAGTGTGCAAAATGGAAGTTGATCTGGGTGGTATAATTTCCAGATAGTATGGAGGGAGTTAGAATTGTAATTGAGGGTCAATTACAGTTATTTCATCTTTTAGTTGTGTGACCGTTTCTTTTAAGAATTTACTGTAATATTGTAATAATTAGCAAATAGCTTGCACTGGGGCCCTCACACATTCCCATTCTCTGTGTTTAGCATCTTCCTGCCCTCCCACCACCACGTGGTGTGTCCAGCTCTTTGTTCATGTCCCAGTTTATATGTTACTTCCTCAAGGAAATCTTCTCTCATTGACCCTAGACTCAGTTGGATCACTCTCTCCTAATAGCCTATACTTTGCATCCTTACACAGTTGTGATTTAATAATTTTCTATAATTATTTACTCTTTGATTCCCTGGCTGGACTGTGATCTCCTTGGGAGCTGACTTATGGGTGTACTAATATATCTCCCGGGGCCCAGTGTGGAGCTGGATGCAAAGTAACTGCTGAGTTAGTAGTTGTTGGGAAGAATAATAATTACCACTTATTTAACACCTGTATGCGAGTACTGTCTACTCTTCTTAAAAAAGTGTGTGCACATGCGTAGTCTTGTTAATACTGATACCTGGATAAAGAAAACATGGTTGCTCCCATTTTAAAACTGGGGAACTGGGTTCAAATCCTGAGAGTAAAATACTCAGCAGCGTCTTTTAAACAGGTTCAAGAAATGTATACACAGTCACCTGGAAAAGTATCCCTGATGTTGGTGATAGTCACGTAAAAAAGCACAACAGTGTATCTACTAGGACTCCACCGGGTAAAACCGAGTGTTGCTGTATGTCTGTAGCTGAGGGGGCTTGTATTTGCATGCCAGATATCTGAACACCAAATTGTAACCTTTTATCTCTGAGGAATGAGCTGGGAGGAACAAGAGGAGTTTTAGTTCTTAACTTTGTAATATTTTATATACTTTCATTTTAAGAATTGACTGTGAGGTCTCTCTTTATAAATAAAAAATATAGGAAAGAAAAGGATTTGCCCGAGGTCTCCGAGGTGGTGTGGTGGCTGACTGGGGATTTGAACCCCAGCCTGGCTTCTGGCTCTGAAGCCTGGGTTCTCTTCCTGACCCCCTTTATGTGTCTACAGCAGTAGTTTCAACTGGGGAGTACTCCCCTCCCCCCCCCCCCGCCCCGGTGCCCATCCTGGGGACATGTGGCAATTTCTTTACACAGTTTTGTCTTTTTCAACTGGGGTTGGGGAAGGGTGCTACTGCAACTAGCGGGCTGAGGGCAGCGATGCTGCTCACATCCTACACCGTGCTGGATGCCTCCCACAGTGCCCCAGCCTAACACGTCAGTAGTCCCGAGGCCCAGCAACTCTGCTCCCGAGTGGCATCTGGCCCTGAGTAGACCCTGGTGAGTCTGGTGCCCCAGTCAGCCCCACAGGACCATCAGCCCCCGTGGCTGTGGGCTGCCTGGCATTAGCCTACGCCCTGGGCATGGAGCCTGCTCTGAGGTCACATCCTTTCAGTGCCCAGTGGAAACAGCAAAAGTTAAATCATTTATCGGCCTCATGCTTACCCAAAGCTTTTTAAAGAGAGACAGAGACAGAGGCTTTAGTCAAAGAAAGGTCCTGAAGAAGTGCAGGGTGGGAAGGAGCATCCTTGTGTCTTAGCGCAACCTGAGGGAAAAATAAGTGTTCTTTCAGGATGGATGATGATGTCTGGATTTTCCCCATCGTCTCCTCGGATGATTTATAAGTTTATTTACTACCTGAAACCAGGTGTCATGCGGGCATCCAAAGCTGATTGGGCATCCTTCTGGTGCCTGTGTGATTTTGTCTCCTCAGCCTGTCGCTGGCAGATCATTCAGTACTGAGGGGACCCCTCGGGGAGCTGCATGGATTCACAGTGAACACCGAGGGGAGGGAGGCTGCCCCTGCCAGAATCGGGGCAAAGGCTTTGTTGCTCCGCTGGGAGGGCTCTTGAGAATCATCTCCCTTCACAGGGAGGAAACTGAGCCCAGAGAGGGGAAATCATTTGCTAAAAACTAATGACTGGCCAGTCGGGACTGGACCACAGGCCCCTGGCCCCTGGTCTTGTAGTCAGCCCTAAGACAGCAACGGGAAGAAAAGAGTGATTATTTTCTTAAAGGCGGGGAGGCAAACAGACAAGAACATATTCTCCTTGTGTAGGTGAGGTTGGGTAGGATTTGGTTCAAGGAGCAGGAGGTGGGAAAGCTGATGGGGGGGGAGGGTCTTACTGTTACAGTGACTCAGTACCACAGTGGTTCTCAAAATGTGGCCCTCAGACCTGCAGGCGGCATCACTCGTGAACTTGTTAGAAATGCAAATTATCCAGCCTCGCCTCAGAATGGAGGAATGTGGAATATGGGAAGCTTTAAGTTTGGGACCCAGCAATCGGGGATTCTGATGCGTGCTCGTTTGAGAGCCACTGTGGAAAAGGATAGAAGATAGAGTGATCTTTCTGGGGTCCCCATTCCATTAGCCAGGACCTTGGCGCTATCACGTGGCTTCCGTGGGCCTCAGTTTCACCGTAGAATGGGGATGGTGCTACCTAACTTGCAGACTTGTTGAATCAGCAGAGAGTGCAGGCGAATGGGATTGGCACAGCATTACCCAAATAATCAAGCTTAGGACGTGCATTTGCTCCCATTCTCCTGGACTGGTAAACGCCACTGTTGCTGTTTCTCATGATATGCCTTGGAAGCTGCTTTTGTTCTTCTTTGCCTGTAGAATAATTCAGCCTATTCCTATATGTTGAGGACATTCCATGTGTCTTCCTGAGGAGCTCTCTGGGAGATTCAGCCTCCCAAAGCTCGGCGCATGCACGCAGGCAGCTCCAGGGACAACAGGGAGGCTACAGCTAAGGGAGGGGCTGGGAAGGCTGTGCTGTAATGCTGACCCAGTGTCTATGGGTGGCCCATACGAAAGACCCGGAAAGACTGGTGCTGGGAAAGAGGATCATCATTACAAGGGGCAGGTAGGACCAGAACATGGCACTTAGCCCCGAAGGTAATGGTCCTCACATTTATAGCCAAAACTATTCGGTAACCAACATGTGACAGGCTCTGCCTTTTTTCATCTGATCTCTGACACCATCACTGGAAAGATACATTAGTTTTAGGTACCACAAAAAAAAAAAAAAAAAAAAATTAAACTGATATGCCATTGGTTATAAAAAAAAAGAAAATTCTGACTTTAATATTGAAATGTGAAAGACTATTTTAAAAAGTGCTGAACATTTTTCACACATTATTACATTCAGTCTTCACAACTGCCCTGTGAAATTGGGGCTAATACTGACATTATTTTATAGTTAAGGAAACTGAGGCTCAGTTAAGTCAGTTGTATCGGGCAGAGGCCAGCAACCTTTTTCCATAAATACTCTAGGCTTTGGGCTCTGTATGATCTCTTTTGCTACAACTCAATTTTGCCTCTAGCGTGTAAACATCCACAGACAATATGCAAATGAGTGGACCTGGCTGTGTTCCAATAAAACTTTATTTATGGACACTGACCATTGACTATCATAAAAAATTCACATGTCATAAAATAGTACTTATTTTAATTTTTCAACCATTTGAATATGTGCAAGTTATTCTTAACTTGTGGGCCACAGAAAAACGTGGCAGGCCAGATTTGGCCCTGGATTTGGACCCTGGGCCATAGGTTTTTGTTCCTGGTTTAGAGTCTCCTAGAGTTCAAATCCAGTTCAAATCCAGGTCCAAATCCTGATGTGTCTCTACAACCCATTTTAATCTCCATTATGCTATGTATCGATAAGGAGAGGTGGCTGTCAACTTGTTTTTTTGTCAAAAAAACAAAAAACTTTAAAAACCTGTACTAAAAGTACTATTTGACTTAATCATGAAGTTTGTCAAGTTTTTCAAGGAAGGTCTAATTTTAATTTCCTCTGAACTTGTGTCTTTGTAGCTCAGTGTTAATTATAATTTGGGGAGGCATTTTGGCTTTTGAACTGACAGTTTGAAAACAAAGTTTCTTTTTGAGTGAAACAAACAGGCACATGGTGTAAAAAATTCACTTCAAAAGTATATAAAATAAAAAGTAAAGTGCTTTAACTCCCTTGTTCCCTTTTATTCTGTAATTATTCCTCCCATAGGTAACCACTGTGAGCAGCTTCTCGGGGTCACACTTCTTGAAATTGTCTCTAGGACAATAGCACTGTGTGTGCACGTTGACTTTGGTCTGCCTCCCTCCATTTTCATGTCCGCTCTTAGAGAGCTCTCCTTTGTCATTTCATCCATCAATCCATTGTTCTTAGTGGATGCATAGTATTCTGTGTATGTATTCCTAAAGCACTGCTATGTATTTAACCATGTTCCCGTTCTTGGATTTGAGTTATTTACAGTTTTTTCTAATTATTGCCAAATAGAGTTCATTGACTATTGCTGCAAGTAAATCTGTCATACTTTCATAAATATTTTGGTAGGGTAAGTTACTGGAAGTAGCTACTGCATCAAAGGAGATGTACTTTTTTGATGCATTCATGTTTTCCTTACATGAAATTTCAAACAGGTTATATGCCCGAGCCAACAATGTCTACAAAGAGCAGCATTGTTGGGGGTGGGAGCGGGGACGGGGGGAGGGGGGAGGAAATTGACTCCTGTAATGCTTGCACTCATCCATTGTTTTTTTGTTTGGTGAGGAAATAGGTCATCTTAAAGAGTTGGTAGAGAATTAGTTGGTGGAGAATGGTGACAGAGGGGTTTTGGGCTCTGGATCTCAACATGATCTTCGACTTTGATGTGAAGAACAGTCACCTTTTCATGAAGAACCCAAGAAATGTGCTGTGGGCCTGTCTGACCAGAGTTCTTTGATTGGGAGGCAACAGTGGTGGTGAAAACTATCATCGATCTCTATGCACATTCCTCAAAGCCCAAGGAATGATTGTTAATAGCTGACAGACATCATGTGACACCTAGTGGTTCTGAGTACTGACTCTTTTCCAGCTTCTCACAGATGATTATGGAAACAGGCTTTTCTTCTAGACTATGAGTTCAAGGACAGGATGGTATGTCACTTAGACCTGTGACCTAGCACAGAGGGTGCTTGGCAGATGTTGACTGAGTGAATGAATGAAGTAGACGACTAAAGGGAAAATACTTAAAGAACAATTTAAGACTTCATTTTGTTATTATTAGGGGCTAAGTAGTAGGATATACAGATAAAGATGCTGTAGGACTTAAAGGGTGACAAGGGCTCAGAAAACGTATACCTCTCTGTATTTTCTTCCCCAGAAATGAAACCCAAAGAATAAATTTAGTACATTTAAACTTAGCTTTGTAGCCAATTCTTGGCCTCCAAGTAATGTTAGGAAAATAGATAAGAGTTAACATGAGGCCTTTTTTCTAAGAAAGAAGCATCCTTTCTTTTTTTAAAGTTCCTCGTGAACTTACGTGATGATGCGTAATTGTGTAACTGGCGTCCAGAAGAGATGCATCTATTAGGTTTTCTGTGCTCTGGATTGTTACTGAGAAGCAAGCAGAAGGAAGACTGCTAAGGAAATAAGATCCTTGCATTCATTCTACAACCATAGGATGATGTGGATCCTAGCCAGAGCAGAACCAAAATGTCTACGTGGCTGGTGGCACCTGAACCCAGGGCAAGTGTAGCCCAGATGTGTGTGCCACTGGGCTGCACAGGAAGGCTACATGCCAGGTCGTGGGCCAGGCACTCCCTCTGCCATCTGTCTTGCCCTCACTGCTCCCTGCCCGCCCCCTTTCCCCTCTGCCACCTAGCCTCCTATCACGGCCTTGTTCTTAGCCTGGGCCGTGCTCAGCCACCACCTGCCATGGTCCCTTCTCCCCCCATGGTTTCTTCATTGACCTAGCTTATGCCTCTTCATCCTTCTGACTGCCCTTCCTTGTTACTCTTCTTATTTAGAATCTTTTTTTCCTTATCACAAATTCCATTCTCGAAGAACATCTCAGGTCCTTAAAGCTCCTTAGAAGACATTTTTTAACCGAGGCAGCGTTGCGAGAATTCCTGCTTCAGAGAATTTGTGCTTGGGCCTTGTGACCACAGTTCCCCCGAGGTGGTTCCTGTCCCCGTGATTTCGATGCCTAGCCGTCTGGGTGCCTTTGCAAAAAGCTTGAGCCCTTTGTGCCTGGGAACCTGCATGCAGAACTGGGGCTTTTTCACTCCTCCCCCCCCGCCCCCGAGTTCTTGATGCTTATATTGCCCTCAATTTTGCTTTTATTTTTAAGGAGCGCTATTGAATGTGTAATTAATTCCCTCCTCTGCTTATGTCCTTAACTATTGATTAGAACCAACAACTGGTATAATAATCATTTGGAGTATAATTATTTCTTATAAATGTTATATGAGTCCTGGGAATGGCCTTGTAAAGCTCCAGAAAGTAATGGCAAGGTATACTTATGTCCATGTGTTTTTTCCATTTCTGAAACCAATTATTTTTCTAAAATTGCTTTTCAGATTGGCTATTAAGTTGAAAAGATCATTGATTTTTTTTTTTTATACTAGCATCAAGGAGAATCCTAATGAAACATGATGTGTTTACAGTTAATTATGTTAGCTCTCACCTGGCTGCTTAATGCCAGGAGTGTTTATTTTTGGGTTGGAGTAGGACAGGTGGTCATGTTCACTAATACCTCCTCAGCTTTTGCTGGGGTGGGGGGAGAGAGAACGATGATCATTTTCATTGAAATTCATAGAGGATTCTTTTGTATTACTCACTTTTACCCGTTTTGGGGAGCTGTTTTCTCTTATTAGATGCAGATAAACTTTGTCTTGGATGTTGTGGAGTTGTAAAATTAGTCTTTAAAACTTAATTTGTTAAAGATCTTGGTTTGAAAGAATCTGACTTCCCTGCCCCTTTGGGGTTTGACTTCAGTTCCTGTGTGGGAGGGCAGTGGGCCAAGGTGACAGGTGCTGGCATGGCGGAGCCTCTGGTGAGGCCAGATGCCCAGGTGCCATTGCTTGCCCGGAGCCTTGCCCAGTGGACTCGTTTGCCCTCGTAAATGTAGGTCCAGCAGTCTTGATTTCTTTCTTCACATGTGCGCACTCTCCATTGAGGCTGGAACAAAACCCTGCCGACCACCGTCACGTGGGATTCTGTCTTCTGGCAGGACATTCCTAAATGGAGACCCAGAGACTTGATGTTCTTGCTATTTTATTTTATTTTAGATTTTATTTATTTGTCAGAGAGAGAAATACAGAGAAAGAGCACAAGCAGGGGGAGCAGCAGAGGGAGAGGGAAAATCAGGCTTCCCACTGAGCAGGGAGCCCGACGCAGGGCTCAGTCCCAGGATCCTGGGATCATGACCTGAGCTGAAGGCAGATGCTTAACTGACTGAGTCACCCAGGCGCCCCTGTTACAGGATTTTAAACTTGAGACTGCCCACTCCATTTTTTAGGTGTTAGAAATCAGTTTTTCCATTTTGGTGCCACGGTGTTGGGAAGATGCCTAGAAATGAGCTCTAATTCATGCTGATTCCTTTTCGATACCTAATTTTTTTTTTTTTCCCCAAATTCTTCAGTGTGTCTTTCTTGCTAACGTCCTTTGTTTTGTAAATCTCATAGTGGAAGCTACAGGATCGAAATTACCTGAAGGACACGGGTTTGGCAGTGCGGTCTCTCCTAGCCCCAGCCTAAATCTGAATTTTGTGCCCCTTGAACTTTGGGGGTTGATTTTCGGCGGCTCCCTGTGCCACCAGCAGCCTCTCTAAGTGCCTCGCTTTGTGCTTTTGCGTACCTGTATCGAAGGCAATATAGTGTCTTTATTGCCAACATGTTATTTCGATGTGCCTTACTTTATTACACATGAAATGAAACCATCTCTGACACTTTTTATACTCACTGAATTTTTATTAGAGTTCTATCTTTCATCAATAATAACATAAGCTGCAACAGCCTTCCCTGGAATATTTACTGAGGTTGTTGCCACTCTTTGGAAAGAGTGCACCTTATTAGAAATGGCTTCATCCTCATTGCTTTTATCTCGTGAGATAATCCTTTAATCCTTGTTCCTTGCTGTGGATGCTGCCTCCCCTTGCTGGTGCTGCCAATGCAAGCCCACAGCTCAGGGTGCTGGGTGAGACCGGCCCGCTGGGTTATCAGTTTCGAGTCATTATTGTCATTAGTTCTGGTGGCTTTGGGACCAGAGGTCTTGTCCCTGAGGCCGGCCCTGTTCATTCATAATAAGGGATTTAGCAGATATTTATGCAAGCAGAAAATTGAATCAGCAGCACCATCAGTGCTTTAAGTGATGGCATTTACCTACAGAATTCCTGTAAGATCGTAATAGTGGATTTGGACAGAACCATTTCTTAGGCAGGTTCTTTGGGGGTCTTTTCGGTCAGCCAGGGAGCAAGGGCGTTTTCCAGTATCTCGGACACTTCAAACCAGTTTGTTTCTGGTTGGTCCCCATGTACGCATGTGGCAGTCTATGTTTAGATACTAACCTTTTTTTCGCATCGATTCTGCAAAATCACCTTCTTAATGATGTCTTTGGTCCCAGGAAAATGAGACTGAAAACAGAAGAAACCAGAGGCTCTAGTGCTGAATTTAAAATACACAACCCTATCCTGCCTTCGACTTTTGGGTGGGTTTGTGTGATTTTGAGACATCTAAAATAGCTCCTGATGGTGAGGGAGCCTGCATCCTCCACATCTCTTTCCTCCAGATGCTGGCTGTTGGGGAAAAGAGAAGACAGAGGGGAGTTTCAAGGGCTCGGCTCTAAGTGGGGTGAGGCACCTGCCCGGACATGTCTGGAGAACAATTTCTAAAAAAAACGTCTCCCAGGAGATCCCATTTCTTCTTATTTTCTTTGTTTTTTAAATGTAGTTTTTAAGTAGGGGGATACATTCACATGGTTCAGAAATGAAAATAAATAGCAAGGAATACAGTAAAAAGTCTCTGTGTGCCCAATTTTCTCACCCAGTAACCATCTTTGTGAGTTTGTTTTACTGTCTAGGAACATTATATGTCTTTCTAATTGTGCAAATCTTCTTTTATGTCCTTTAAAAGTGTTTTAAAGTTTTCTTCTTAAAGGTTTGCACATTTATCGTTCAGTTAATTCCTTGGTATCCTATTTTATTTATTGTGGTATTTTATTATGGTATTTTATATTTTATAAAGTGCAGTTTTTTTTGAAGTACATCTTCTCATTGGTGGAGGTTTGTATATAAGGAAGCTGTAGATACCTATAAGTTAATTTTGTATCTTGTTAGTTTTCTGAATTGTCCTTTGTTTTATAGTTGATTTTTTTTTTTTTTGGCTTTCCTAGAATATGATCACCTTGTCTTTAAATAGTCCTAGTTTTATGTGACTCCTTTCCAATTTTTATTCTTCTTTAGGCTTTCCCTGGTTCCCCTCATATGATGTAAAATAACAGGCTGATAGGAAGCACCCTTGTTTTCATCCTGATTCTTGTTGGCTTGTATTCTAGTGTTGCATCATTAAGTATGATGCCACGTTGGGATTGAGATAAATATATCTTATCATGTCAAAAAAGTATATATATTTATTTCTGTTTGAATGATTTTTGTTGTTGCTATTAAGAATGGTTGTTGACTTTTATCCAGTACTTTTTCAATGTCTGTGGGGTGGTTACATGGTTTTTCTCTTGAGTTCTTTGATTGTGATAAACTAGTATGATAGATTTACTAATATTGAGCAATCTTTGCATTACATGTATAAATTCCATTTGGTCATAGTGTAATAACCTTTTATTGTGCTTCTGGATTCTTTGTGTAATTTTTTGCATGATATTCATGAATGAAAGTGGTCTTGAGTTTTCTTTGATGCGTAATTGTTATGAGGTTTTGCACTTTAATGACAAGATTCTGTATGTGAAGGAGGGTTTTTAAAATAATTTCATGTTGTGAACACAGTTTTAGGAAGCATGTCTAGCTTAAAGGAACATGTAGTTTCAAGAACTGCTTAGGAGTGTATTTATGTATGTGGTGCAAATTTAAACTATTAAGATAAGGTCTCTGTGGGGAGACAGTTTGGAAAATAATTTATAAATGTTTTGTTAGTATTAATAAGAACTAACAAGAATAATCACTTGTTAACTAGATTAATTAATTAGCTGAATATGTAATAGGTTGGATTTACATTTGTTAGTTCATTTTGCTCCTCCATATGGCCCTGGGAGGAGTTGCTTTTAAGTTACAGAAGGGAAAACTGACTTTGAAGAGGTGAACTTGACCTGCCCAGGGTCATGCACGAGGCAGGCGTGGAATCACACTTGAAACCTAGATCTCTTTGACCCTGGCATCTATAATCTCAAACACATGCTATATTATTTTTTAAACAAATTTGAGTTGTTATAGGTAATTAGAAGTAAGGCAGGGGTTTCCTTAAGCAGTGGCCTCCCAGTGTGGTCCCCAGACCAGCAGCATGTGCATCCCCTGTTAGAAATGGAGATTCTCAAGCCTTCACCAGATCTCCTGAAGCAGAAACTCCAGGGATGAGGCCCAGCTCTGTTTTAATAAGGCCTGCAGGTGATCCTGATGTATATTCACTAAGTTCTAGAACCGTTGCTTTAGGAAGAACAGATTATTCTTCCCTCTGCAGTCTGCATATTAGGAGTTGTTAACTTGTCAACTATGAGTAAGGGTAAATAGTCTTTACTTTTCTCCATTTGCTCTCCAGAAATAAGGGCTAATCGTTTGTTTCACACCTTATGGCCTGTTCACAAAAACGCATATTTGCTGAGCCTAGCTCCCTGTGAACTTGGGACGATTAAACACGCTGGTGAAATGCCCCTCCCAGCCCAGGCAAAGGTCTTAAGCAAACTAATTGGACTTTGTTTGCAAGTGTGGGGAGTTCACAGATTTGCATGTTTTCTACATAGGCCCTCTGTGTGTGATGCACCTTCCTGAGACTAACTAGAAGTGGGTGCTGGGAGAACAGGGACCCAGCACCTCAGCTCTGCCTCCCAGACAGGTACCCAAGGCCTTCGTTCCATTTCCTGGAATGAGTGGATGCCACGAGGAAGGTGAAAATCGTGGTGGGCCGCCCACTTGTCACACAATGCCACCAAACCGAGGAAATAATGATAATTCACTTAACCTAAAAAGGCTCAAGCCAATTAATGATTTCCATGCAATTGCCAGTTGCTTGCCCTTCCCTTCCGGGCACAGAAATCATTTCCCTGGCATCACTGATTTACAAAAGGCAGAGTGCTTGCAAGCTAATTGGGTAAAGTCATTATCGAGGGCAGCGTGGCTGTGAGCTGGAGCAGTGCTAAAGTGGTTTTCGATAATGTGGCTCTTGTCCTTGCATTGGTCGTCACCCCCAGAGTAATTAGATCTGAGCGGCGTCAGTTTGGGGCTGCGAGGGTGCTGTGGGTTTACCAGTGACCCAGCGTAGTTTGCTGAGACTAGCTCTTAATTATATTCAGGTACCTTGCCCAGGTTTAGGGGTTGCCAGACTGACCTATTTCTGTGGTTAGTAGCCGCTTCCCTGGTGTGTGCGTGTGTGTGTGTGTGCGCACGTGCGTGCGTGTGCGCATGTGTGTGTGGTAGTAGCCGCTTCCCTGGTGTGTGCGTGTGTGTGTGCGCACGTGCGTGCGTGTGCGCATGTGTGTGTGGTAGTAGCCGCTTCCCTGGTGTGTGCGTGCATGTGTGTGTGGTGGGTTAGAACTGATAGGCTGGGTGCATCACTTTCCAGGTGCCTCGGTGAGCTGAGTAAAGCATGTCCGTCCCCAATCCAGGTCAGAAATGTTCTGACCTCCAGTGCTTCTCTCTGTGGATGAGCAGCTGGGGGGCTGGAGCCTGGGGTTGGCGGAGCCCGGGATGCTCAGGGAGGTTGCACATACAGGCATACGTGGGTGCAGGCGTGGAAGTGAGGCTCACATACCCTAAATAATTGAGTTGCAGTATAACCACATGCACATGCTGTGAGCAGTCACATGTGCTCTGTCCCCCTGCCTTGACAGATGAGCCTCCGTCATGACCTGGGATGTGGCGGGTGGCAGGAGCACCCCTTTTCTTCCCACTCACTTCATCCTGCTCCATGAGGGGCCTTCCGTGCCTGCCTGCAGACACCACCTTCTTATCTGAATCCTGATCCTAAAACCCACTCCCCACTGCCAACTGCTGTCCTAGGGCCTCTCCTTGGGCACAGGGTCCCTCCCTGGAAGCTCAGGCCACCTTGAAAGGACAGATGTGGAGAAAAGGCTCAGGCAGACAGGCCTGGAAGGTGGCTCGGGGCCATTTGGGCAGGAAATTTTGGTTTTAGGGACCCAGGCTGTGGTGTAGAAAGGGGAAGCATGAGCTGTGGATAGGCATGTCTCCTCAGCCCCACAAAAGCCCCACCCCATCGAGGCCAGGTTAAGGGCCCCCTCTGTGGGCGTCTAGGACGGTCCTGGCCTAGTGAAGTGTCAGTAGAGTTATATTTATCCAGGGCCTTAGTCAAAGGAGAAGCCTTGAGCATAGGCTTGTGTGCTCAGGTACATAAGCCGCATAGCCACCGACATTCCTGATGATCACGCACTGACCGCCCGTGTCCGCTTCATAGGGCGCTTGCACGCCCCGCCCCGGGCGCACTCACACTGACCCTCCTGCGCTCATAGTGACATATCCGCACTACTCTTAGGTAGAAACACACAGACGTTGTCACCTGCCCGCCATTCTGTGGCACCCACACACCTGTGCTGAACTTTTACACACCCCAGCGTCTTCCCACGGACATGTGTATCTAGCAGCCTTGCACTTGTAGACACGCCCATCTGTTTTTTGCAGGTCTGCGTGCCTCCAGCCCAAGGCATCTTCCTGTCCGTATGTCCGTATCGTGCAGCCACGCTCAGTTCATCTGGAACGTTCCTCTCACCAGCCGTTGTCACCGCGGCCGTTCCTAGGGCTCAGGTTGACATCAGCAGCTTAAATAAGGCTTAGGGTTCCAGGCACCGTGACTTCACTGAAGGTCTGACTTTGGCTCGTTAGCGGATAGCAACACCTGCTCACGTGACAGTTACTGACGGCTGTGAGGTAACCTGGACCCAAACGCCCAGGTCGCTGCGGTGTTTTCGCGGGTGACGCAGTCCCGCCGAAGGTTGACGCGTGTCATCCAGCAGGGCGCACGTTGCTTGGCCACCACTCTCTTGCCTGGACGTTTCAGGATTACATAAAGCATTCCATATCCTATCTCCCTTGACACGGGGAGACCCATCCAGAGAAGACTGAGTGTCCCTGGATCTTCCCGGGGGCTTCACCTCCCACTTAGCCAGTGATTCAGTCCCATATATCCAATCTCCAGATCACTGCCCCATTGAAGGCAGGCGCAGAGAGCTCACTCTATATTCACTTCAGTGCTATTTCTGCAATGGGATAATAGGTGCTTCTTGGAAGACTCCCAGGTGAGCAGTATTTGCCCTAAAGCCCTTTAATGCCGGTGTCTTGTCCTCCCTAAAGAAAAGCTATCTAACTGTATGATCAGAAGTTTTTGTTGGGAGATAGGTTTCATATTTGGTAGTAGGATTATTTCTCAATTAATTTTTTAAAAATGAGCTTTCGTTTTGGAACCCTCTCAGATTTATAGAAAATCTGCACAGATGCACATACAGAGGGCTGTGCGTGTCTGTCATCCGGTTTGACCCATTCATAACATCTGACATTACTATCATCCACTTGTCAGAACTGAACCTGGTATTGGTCAGTCACTGTTAACTAAATTCCCGACTTGCATCACTTGGTAGAAGTGGTCTTTCCCACTCCTGTCCTCCGTAAAGTAGTACTTTACCTTTTCTCCGCTCTCTTTTTTGAAAGCAAGTCGCTGAACGTAGCCCACTGTCAAGCTCCACCTCCTGGAGGGGGCAGTAGCTCCGAAATTACTTGGAATTCTGCTGAAAGAAGGAGTTCATGCACTCTCACTTTTAAACAGATGGAAAGGTGTTGGTGCAACTTCTGGTCTGGACGAGACGGCATAGAGTTGCTTTTCCCTGCCCCTCCTAGCTCCGTGTGACAGTAAACCCTGGAAATAGCACAGGAGGTAACCAAAGGATAACTCTGGAAGGTGGGAAGAGAAAGGTGAATCGGTTCGGGATCCCAGCACTGGAAGAACAGCACAGCAGCAGGACATCTGAGTTCCTCCCCACAGACCTAACCGAAGGTGGCCTAGGCCTGGTGTTTCCTGACTTACAGCTTAGCATCAGAGAGCAGCCTGGGTTCATCCCTCTCTTGAAACAGTGGGAGTCCTCACTAACACCATTGAACCCAGCACCTTGGCTTCACTGAGAATGGTGGCCAAGGTAAGTGTTTCTATTCTCTGCTGGCCTGAGATGTCTGAGATACCAGGGTGGCTAGGGCAGGGGGATATCCACAGTAAGTGGTCAAGTCTGGGAGGCTTCTTTGTCCCTGAGAGCCTCAGACTCCCCTCCTCCACCCAGAGACACCTGGGCAGCTGGGGGAGGCCCACCTGACGCTCAGGGACATCTCTTCATCGCCATGGGTCCGACTTCCTTCTCAACCCAACGGACACCAGTTGGCCTTGACTGGGGAAGGCCCTTGTCTCGAGGAATGTGGCAAAGAAGTCTGCTCTCACCACTCGTAGTCAACAGAAGTTGTAGTCACTGCACTAAGATGAGAAAAATAAATAAAAGGCATTGGTAAGGGATGCCACACTTCACTGTACCAATTTGTAGATGACATAGTTGTCTATGTAGAAAACCCCTAGGAATTAACAAAAGAAGGGAAAAAAGTCCCCTGGAACCAGTAAGTAAGCTCAGTAAGGTCACAATATACAAATGAACACAGAGAAATCAATCATACTTCTGTATACCAACAATGAATATGTGACATCTGAAATTAAAGACACCGTTTATGATCATTGTGAAGAAAATGAGATATTTTGTCATCTGGTTTGGAACTGTTTGGAACATCCGATGGAACTGTTTATATATTTATAAATATATAAATCCTATATAGGATCTGTGTTTTGAATGTTACAAAACTGATGGAAGAAATCAAACAAGACCTAAATGAATAGAAAGATATCTTATTCATTGATTGGAAGACTCAACATAGTAAAGATGTCCCAAATTGATCCACAGTTTGAAAGCGATTCCTATCAAAATTCCAGCAAGGTTTTTTATAGGCATAAATAAGGTTATTCTGAAATTCATGTCGAAAGGCACAGGCCCTCAAATAGCTAAAGGGATCTTGACAAAGATAAAACAGCAGGAATAAGTCTACCTTGCGTTAAGGCTTACTGGATGGCTATAGTAATCAAGACACTGTGATATTGACAGAGGGACAGACAAATGGATCAATGACACAGAACAGAGAGCCTGGAAATAGAACCAGAGAAATAAGCTCAATGGATTTTTGACAAAGGTGCAAAAGCATCTCCATGGAGGAAAGCTAACCTTTTCAAGAAACGATGCTGGAGCAGCTGGACGTCCACAGGCAAAAAAAAAAAAAAAAAAAAAAAGAGAGAGACTTTGCCCAAAACCTTGTACCTTATATAAAAGTTCCCTCAAAATGGATCATGGACTTCAATGTAAAACTATAAAATTTGTAGGAAAAAACAGAAAATCTTCAGGATCTAGGGTTAGACAAAGAATTCTTGGACTTGACAGCAAAAGCATGATCCATTGAAGGAAAATGGGTAAATTGGACTTGATCAAAACGTTAAAAACCTGCAGTCTGTGAAGAACCATGTTAAGAAGATGAAAAAAGAAGCCGTAGACTGGAAATATTTACAGGCTACATTTCTGACACAGGACCAGTATCTGGAATATCAGAACATCTCTCAAAGCTCAAGAGTAAGAAAACAAGGCCATCATATAATGGGCAAATGGCATGGAGAGTCATTTTACCAATGAAGATACACAGATGGCAAATATACACATCAGATGAGCTTGGATGTCTTTAGCCATAAAAAATGCAAATTAAAGTAACAGTGAGATATTATTACACACCTGTCCGAATGGCTGAACTGAAAAGGAGCTAGGGAGGATGTAGAGAAACCAAGTCCCCAGAGTCACTTGTGGAAATGTAAAATGGTCTAGGTGCTCTGGGATGCAGGGACCGTGCAACCCAGTAAATGTATTCTTGGGCATTTATCCCACTTATTCATACAAAAAACCTGTACACAAACTTCTAAACACAGGGGTTGTTTTATGTGAAACACTAAGACTGAAATGCATAGTAGATAATCAAGTTAAATGAATTTTGTAACCACTGACCTGGTGAGCATAATCAAATATACTGTACAGCTCACATAGAGAAAAAAAATCCCTGTTTCCAAATGGCCACATGAGTTCTGCCAAACCTTTCTTGTATTCTTTTTTTTTTTTCCTCCCAGGTTTGTTGAGATAGAATTGGCATACAATGCTGTGCAAGTTTAAGGTGTACATGCAAATGTTGATAGCAGCTCTGTTTGTCAGAGCTAAAAATCGGGATTGGGCCAGAATTCCTTCAGTGGGTGAATTTGGTTAAACTGTGGCGTATCCATACCGTGGAATAGAATAGGAATGTGCCACTGATGGATGGAATGATCAGTATAAAGTCTCCAGGGCTTTGCTGAGTGAAAAACCCAGTCCTAAAAGATCACATGCTGTATACAGTTCCATTTATATAACATTTTTAAAAAATGCCAAAATGTTAGAAATGGTGAAAGATGAGTTGTTGCCAGTGGTTAGCGATGGTAGGGGACTCAGGAAGGAGCAGGGTGTGATTATAAATTGGCGACATGGGGATCCTTGTGGTGATGGAACTGTTTTGTATTTTGTGTATTTGGTAGAACACAAACCTACACATGATGAAATGATATAGAACTAAACACACACACACAGACACACATACACAGAACAAATGCAATTAGTGAAATCCAAATGAGATGAGTGGATTGTGTATGTGTGAAGATCTGGTTGTGATATTGTACTGTAGTTTTGCAAGACGTTACCATTGGGTGAGATTGGATAAGTCCACTGTGGACTATTTCTTAACTACTGTGTGTGAATCTACAATGATTTCCATAGAAATTTCAATGTGAAAAGGTACGTAATGTGGTGGAATCAGGTTTAATATATTTTGAAAGTATTAAAAATGATTAAACAGGCCCTACTGTGAAATGTTCAGAGAAGTACACAGAAAAAGATGGTATACCATCTAAAAGTCCTCTCCCATAGTGGATAGCTTACTAGAAATTCATACATGTATGCATTTTGTTCTGATCTAATGATCAGATAATGATACTACAAAAATAATTTAAAAAGTGAATCATCTTTTATTTTTCTTCTTGCAAAAGTACTGAAGGTTCATTGTAGTTGGAATTTACAAATAAGCCCAGAGAATAAAATAACCATTACCTATGTGTTTGCTTAGCCATTTAAGACTGCAGTGGCTTTTTTTTGTTTGTTTGTTTGTTTTTGTGTGTGTGCTCTCACTGTTTCCTCCTATGGTTCATTTTGCAGTTGGTGGGTGGGGCGACCTTTTCTTTCCAAGGAGAACCCCCATGTGTTTGCATGTGAAGGTCTTTTTCTGCCTGGGCATTTCTTCCAGGATGCTGTTGGTTTGAAACAAGGCCCTTGCACAACATTTCAGAAGCTAGCTGCTCATGAGACATAACCAAACACTTCCTCTGTGCCTTCAGCAGCTTGGAGCTGCTATTAGGTGGTAACTGGAGGGATACCAATAGATATTTGCATATAAAGAAAGATGGGGAGAGCTCAGGGTCCGGAGTATCCAATCCTGTCTTTGATTAGCCCTTTTCATTGCAAGTGCTTCTTCTGTGCCTTTGTATGAGTGGAGTTCTCGGTAGTCCCAGATTGCCTTTCCTTCAGAGGCCAGAGGCCGTCTTCCTTGTCTGCCACCCTACAGCAGTGAGGAGTCTGCTCCTGGCTTGCTGTGTCTCCAACTGAGCTCTCTCTGCTGGATCTCTTATTTTGTCTGCCCAAACAATAGCCATTCACCTTTCTAGGAGTTGTGCTTCTCTTCCTCTGTAACCTTGTGGTTCGGATGAGAAGGTCATCTTCCCGTGCCCTGTGTTTCTTCACTCCGGTGGCATTGGGGGCCCGGGAGCTGCCAGAGGTGTGCCTTCATGTCCTGGTGGTAGACCAGCCCCTGGTACCAGTCATCCCTAACGCTGGGCACCCTTTGAGCTCTTTGTTTACATGAGCTGGTAAGATGTATTCCCGGGCTTGGCTGGTCCATGTTGGGTGTCCTTCACATGCGTTCAGGCATCCTGATTCACACTCTCCCTAAGATCAATATCCATGATTTTCTTTGTTTATTCTCTCCTGTATCTTACTGTTCTTAAATCTAGAAGGAGAGGCCAAAATAAGCACATTCTTTTTTGTTCTTTCAGTTTCTTTCTGTGTCTTAGGCCAGATCAGTTCAGGATTCCCTTTGTGTCTAGGGAGGATCGGGTGCTTCTCCAGGAACAGCTCCAGCCTCATCGAGAATCCCCCACAATCAGAACGAAGTCTGGTGTAGTGCAGCTGGGGTGGCTCCCATTGCCTGTGTTTGTAGCGTATGAGCTCATCATGTTGTTGGAGAGATGGATGTCATCAGCCAGGCTAAGTCTTCCTGAATTCAGGTATCAAGCCCTAGGAGTGATAGCAGAGGTATATTTAGATTGTTCCTAAATTCTGACATTGGTCTGAGGTAAATCCATTATCTGGGCAAGAACTGCTGTGTAGTAATTAAACCAAAAATAGGATATTTGTATATGCTTTCTGCCCCTTGGCAAAACATTTTTAAAATGTTGCTAAAGGTGATTTTTTTTTTAAATCTTTGCACTTTTGCACCACATTTCCACTTGAGCAACACTCGAGTGCTATTGTGAAGGTGACTGGTGTTTCTGTCATGGATCGGGTGGGGTCTTGCCCAGACGTGCTTCTGTGGGGTGTCTGCTCAGAGGTCTTGCAGGATGGTTTGGGAGCCGTGTCTCCAGGGAGGGCACTGCTGCAGCCGCCTGGGTCATGGATGTTGGCCAGAGCCCTCTCTGCACTCGTACCAGCCACGTGCCATCCGTGAGTCCCCATGCTTGTTTGAGTCACTCGCAGCTTCCCAGGTCCTCCTGGGCAGTGGTGCCATTGCTCTCTGCTGAGAACCGAGGAGGGAGAGTGAGAAGATGGAACCAGGCCGGCTTTGCTCATCATTGCAGTTGGGTTTCATCAGCCCTGTTAAGGGAATGGGATTTATTGTTGCTCTGTGTTAGATGTGGGTGGGGAAATGCCCTGATGGCGGAGTTGTGTGGTTTCTATGCGTGGGTGTATCTACCGCCCGGCGGCCCCTGTTCATCATGGAAGCTCCCAGGGAGGAGGACGGCAAAGACCCAGAGGATGGCAGGGTCTGAGATGCATGATCCTTCATCACAAATCCGCTTTGGTGGTCTGTAGTCTAGAGTCACTGGTACTATGGGCTATTGCTTTGCTCTAGGAGCCGTATGATAACTTGCTCTCATGTCTGTTGGCAAAGTCCACAAGTGTGCTCTGCAGACATGGACCTCTTTTTTTCTGAGGGAGTCACTGGGTTTGGGTCATGGCCTGTGTTCCCTGACCCTTCAGATACTGCCATGCAGGTTGGTTTGTTCCTTAAACCACAGTGGCAGGCCCTTGGCCTCCTGTGCACGTCTCAACACCTGGCACTGAGCTGGCCAGTAGACAATGAATTTCCAAAGCCTCTTATTTTATTCCGATCATACCAAAACCGGACGGTCACTAGGCTTTCAAGACCCTATGAAATGATCTGACCTAAAGCATAATACAGCAAATACTTCAACTTGCTATCCTTAGAAAGTTCTTCTCCAGAGACAAGACCAGGGGGACTGAATGGGGCTGAAGCTTTAGAAAGCAACCACGACTTTCAGATTTCATTTTCTTTTTTTGGCAAGCAGCACAATCTGTTTCTCTGTCAAATGAAATTTCACCTAGAACCTAGGACATACAACTGATTAGAGCAGAATTTCTAAGGTTAGCCTAGCCCTCACCTTCTACAAGGGATCCTGAAACTCTTCCTTGGAAGCCCGAGATTGCGGGGTCCCTGCTGCTTTAAGAACCTTCTGCACTGCATTAAAAGCTAAGTACCTCCCAGAGCACAGAAGTGGCCTGGAACAGTCTGATTCCCCACATGCTCTGAGCTTCATTTTTGCAGCTGTCTTGGCATCCCTGATGTGTCCCCTGATTGCAGATTTTGCTAGAAGTCCTCAGTCACAGTGCCTCATTTTGCAGATGGATAAAGGGGAGCCCTGAAAGAGGCAGAGAGTTGCTCTCCATTAGCCGTTTGTTTGTTCATTCGTTCATTCATTCATTCATTCATTCATTCATGTCCTCATTTATACATACCTGCTGAGCCCTTACACCTATTACAAAGCTTTACTACGTTGTGGAGATACCCTGGTCAGTAAGTGTCCCTTGGCCTCCCAGAGCTTACAGTCTGGATACATCCAACTCTTAGAGCCCCAAATGCTCTGAAGGGGAGCTGCAGGGGCACTACACTGGTCAGCTCGGGCTGCTCTAAAACGACACTGGAGGGCGCCTGGGTGGCTCAGTCGTTGAGCGTCTGCCTTCGGCTCGGGTCATGATCCCAGGGTCCTGGGATCGAGCCCCACGTCGGGCTCCCTGCTCTGCGGGAAGCCTGCTTCTCCCTCTCCTGCTTCTCCCTCTCCCACTCCCCCTACTTGTGTTCCCTCTCTCGCTGTGTCTCTCTCTGTCAAATAAATAAAATCTTTAAAAAAAAAAAAATAAAACGACACTGGAGACTGAGCAACTTAAACGGCCAACACTTCTTTTTCAGTTATGGAGGCTAGATGTGTGGGCTCAGGGTGTGCACAGATTGGATTCCTGCTGAGAGCTCTCTTTCTGGCTGGCAGCTGGCCACTTTCTTGCTGTGTCCTCACGTGGCAGAGATAGATCTCTGATGGCTCTTCCTCTTCTTAAAGGGCCCTGATCGCTTCCAGGGTCCCCATCCTCATGGCCTCATCTGACCCTAATCACTTCCCAAGGGCCCCACTTCCAAGTGCCCCATATTGGTAGTAGAGCTTCAGCATAGGAGGTTTGTTTGCGGGGTGTGTGTGTGTGTTCATTTGTTCCAAGATGGGAACACAGTTCAATCCATAGCAGGTACTATTTGGGCACAGAGTGTTGATACTTAACCTGAGAGTAGAAAGATGAATAGGAGTTGAACATATGGAGGAGGCAGGAGAGGACAGTCTTCAGGCAGAGGGAACAGCCCATACCAAGACCCAGAGATGGCAGAGTCTTGAGCCCTTGGGTGCAGGTGCCTAGTGCTCAGGGAATGAGAGCTGAGGACCCATGAAGCCATGGACGTAATGAGTCTGACCATATAGGGTTCATACGCCCTGCTTGAGGGTTGGGACATAGCCCCAAGGGAAGCGGGGAGCCATGCAAAGGGGAAAGCACACCTGAGCAGGAGCCAACCCTCAGTGTTGCTTCCTTCCACTGCATTAAAGCCCCCACCTGTCTATGTGGTGCTTCACGGTCCGGCATCACCTAGAATAAATGTGGATGCCTCGGCAGCATGGCACTCCAGCCCTCAGGGCCAGAAGATCAGGCCACATTTTGTGTGGTAAACAGATTAATTTGGTCAATAGTTTAATTCTGGCAGCAGCTGAATGACATTATAAAGAATGCAGTGGCATTTCTACTGGAAATGTCTGCCATCATTTTCTTCTGGACATGGGGAAAATAAAAGCTTCCCAACTCCAGAAAGAATTAGCATGAAATATGCCCATCAATCTCCCTGTGAGCAAGCTTTAGGCTACAGCATTGTGTTAACATGGGGAGGAGGTGATAAGTAAGCAGGATGGTGTATGGCCCACTGGTAGTCTCGTTTCCAGACACCCACCCCTCCACAGGGCCTGGCTGTGGTCTGGTTGCCCCTGTTGGGCTGTGGCCTTGGGTCAGCTCTGCGTGGCTGCCTCCCCGGTGGGAGGATGCCTGTCGGCCACCATTCTTGTTGCTTCGTTGGGGCCAGTGTCTGGATTCGTCAAGGGCTCGATTCCCTTTGCTTCTGAACTTCTCAAAGCTGGTTTTTGTTTTCATATACCCCTCTTTCCATTCTTGAGCTTATCTCATTTCTTGTCCCTATAGCATCGTGCTTCTTGAAATGTGGTCCTTGGGCAGGTGCACCAGACCTGAACATTTTTGAGTCTCAATTCAGACATACTAAGTGTGCATCTCTGAGGATGAGGCTCAGAAACCTGTGTTTTAACAAGCCTTCCAGATGGCTCTGGTGCACGCTCAAACTGGGAACCTCTGCTTCAGCTCATGTATATGCTGTGTGCTTGTGTATTCCATGCCTTAGCATACACGCATGTGGGAGAACTAAGTTTATGTGTGAGCCTGGGTGCACATGTCTGAACCATTCAGAGAAGGTTCTGTTCAGGGAAGAAAGCATAGGGGGGCCCTGGGGTAGGGGCTGAGTGAATCCTGAGGGTTCTTCAATATCTGCTAGTACCTAATAGTGTTGTTGATGGTGAGAGCTAACAGCTCTTGAGCAGGTGCGGTATGCTGTCATTCTGCCCAGCCTTGTGCACATGACCTTATTCTCACAGTTACTTCTGTAAGGTACTTATCCTAGCCCCCTTTTTATGGTGAGTCTCATAACAAGTAACTCGGTCAAGGTCACCCAGCTAGAAAGTGGCCGAGATAGAACCCCTGAGCACAGGTCTCTGCTGTGTCCGAAGCCTGTGTTCTTGACAGCTTCTGTCTTCACCTCCTCCTGCTCTGTTGGCATTCCAGCGTTTCAGGGTGGGGTGGGGAGGGTGGCCACATTTAGCAACACCTGCCTTTCCTGCGTGTGGCTCTTGGGCTGGGTTGGTTGAACTGTTTCAGTATAGAGTCCTGCAGAGGGTTTGAGCATGAAGGGCTTTTATGCTCTTGGAAGAGAATGGTACTTCCTCTCTCCAAGAATACCTTTAGAAGCACAAACAGGAACCAAGAAAATGAAGTGAACTGTTTTACACTTGAAATGCAGCCTGTGTGAGCGAGTGCCTATTAAATTGGGCTGGGTCTGCGCTCCTGGTCTCCTATGATTGGGGCCATTAAAACCTGCAGGGGTGAGCTGGTTAATTGTCTTCTCGGGCTGTTGCAGCACTGTGGGAGAGGATAGGGGTCTCATGTCACCTGCACATTTCTCTGTGGACTTTCCTCTCGTTTTAAATAGGCAGCAGTAACGATTTTATTATATTTAAGGGTAGCGGAGAAAAGAAACCTGGGCTGAGATTTAGAAGACTCCATGAAGGGATGTGTGCGATAACTGTTCTGTTAGGCTTAGCAGAGACAATTTCCGAACCTTAGCTTGCTGCTTCCAGGGTGATCAGTGATGCCTTTTCAAGTTTCTTGCTGGCTCTCAAATCTGTAGGTAGATGGGTGCTTTGGGACTCAGATATGAACTGGTCTTGTGGTTTTTACACCAGCTGCTTTTCCTAGCTAAAATTCTTTAAGGATTTCTATTTGGCTATTTCCCCCTTACCACCAAAATTTTGCAGTCTGCACTTTGAAAGCATGTCACTTATTCCAAGGAAAAATGTAGCTAAATACATGGTAAATCACATGTACTCCTATAGCCTGCTTATATTGTAAGCAGTCCCCTATCCACTAAGTATCTCACCATTTTCCAGATTTGTATTGGAGACATCTAGCAGTGGGCTGCATTTCCCTGTGATTTCTCTTCCCCAATTAGCTTGTAGCCAAGTTCCAATAATATATTAAGCCCAGAGCTTTTCTTATTAATTTCCCCATAGAAATGATGTGGCAAAGCTACAGGGAGGCTGAACTTAGCCTACAAACATTGCTGAGCTGTACTGTTCTTCCTTTCAAATCATCACTTGCTCCCTTGGAGAATAACTTTGTTTAGCATCTGGAAGGATGTTGAGTGTTACAGGAAGTTGGAAACTTTGTGGCATTATTAGTTAGGGGGAAACACTTCTGGAGTAAACTTCCCAAAGTGACTCTTACAACTTACTTTCCAATAGGTGAGTACAGGAAGGTAGTTCAGGCTTCTTGAGATTCAACTTTTGCATGAACCAAAGTGACTCAGTACATTATAAATTGGTGTCCATGGATGTCCTTACCTTCATGAGTTTTAGATCACTGTTCACATGTCCCCTAGCAGACAGACATTCTGAGCTCTGGCAGGGAGGGCCGGCCAGCTTGGAATTCATGTTTTTAGATCATCACCTTTGCTTGTACAACTTGAATGTTAGAGCAATTCTTTGAGGTTGCAGTGCATTCCCCCCCCCCATTATTTCATAAACACATGTGATAAAATGAGAATACCAGTGTTGAGGTTTAGGTCTCAGGAATGCGGAGATAACATCAGGAATCATTAAGCATGCCCCAAATGGCAAATCATTAGTCTCAAATGGACGGACATTGGAATTAAGACAGTCAACTGGGTATTCAGTTGTGAGGAAAAAGGGAATTAAAGGGCATGTATGAACCTCTGCAAATATGCCATCAAAGATGGTGTTTAAAAATGATGTCATTAAGAACTTCATGTTGCTTTTCATTCTTTAGGAATAGGCCCTCCCCCGACCCCTACAACATGGAAGTCTGTTGTTTGGCCATCATGCTTTTAATTTTTTCTTTCCACAGTATCACACATTATGTACTACTTACTGGGCTGCCCTTGCTTATGGAGGCTGCCCTTTTAATTTGTCATCAGAATGTCATTTTTTTGCTCACGTTGAAGTCATAAATCTCATTAGCAGTCATGATTGGGAGGAAAATTGAGAAATTAATCATTGGAGATGATTGGAGATGGTTGTTTCCCCCGTTTCCATCCCCTGTCCCTTCCTGACCAGGCTTGACTTCCTCTCCCTGCTTCATTTCTCTCCGTAACACTTAGGCTTAATAAACTATCCATTATACTTATCATTTGCCATCTTTCTGCTGCAAGTAGAATATTAGCTCCATGAAGCTAAGAATTTTTGTCTGTTCCTTAGTCTCTACCAGTATTCCTAACCATTTTCCCCCATTATCACTCCCCTAAGGAGACTTTGTAGACTCTTTGCTCCTAATTGCCGCCCCTCCATGAAATTCCGATACCACAAATATACCATGAATCTGTGTAGTGTATGTATATCTGTGATTTATATGTAACAAGAGTAAGACGTTTCTTAATCCCTCAAAAATCAGTTTCACCTCTTGAAGAGAACAGTGGCCCTTTTGAGAATGCACAGGAGTGCCTGGAGCAGAGCTGGTGCTTAGTAAGTTTCCAAGTATCTCTTTCTAAAATTTCACCCTTCTGTGGGAATGCAAGCTGGTGCAGCCACTCTGGAAAACTGTATGGAGGTTCCTCAAACAGTTGAAAATAGAGCTACCATATGATCCAGCAATTGCACTACTGGGTATTTACCCCAAAGATACAAAAGTAGGGATCCGAAGGGGTAC
>NC_138375.1:112908613-112918497 GCF_054177405.1 Leptonychotes weddellii
TTTTTTTTTTTTAAACTGGCTCATCAGGTTGAAGGGAGGAAATACTATGCTCTTTGGATTTTCATGACAACCTTATGAAATCAATATTATCACCCCTGGTTTGTGAATGAGGGAGTGGAGGTGGGAGGGTCAGGGAACTTGGGGAGGGAGGCTGGACCTCACACTTGGGCAGAACCACCTCCACCAGTGGAATTCTGTGTGGTTCTATTTCACATAGAGAAGAGGCATTCTGGATGGCATAGTTCTATTGGGGAAGCCGAATGGAGTGTCTTCCACCTTTGGGTGTGTGGCCTGGAAGTTGTCTCCACCTCTCTTGAGCTTCGTCTCTGCATCTCATGAAAATGGGGACAGTATCCCCAAATGACATGGTTGTCCATATTAATGATACTAGAATAGGACACAATTATTAATAGGGCCATGTCCAGAGAGCTCCGTGCTCTCCTCGCTACCAAAGAGAACGCTGTAATTGCTGACCCCATTTTTTCTCCCCGCTCTCTTCTTTGTAAATAGAGGGGAAATGTTTTCCTGGTGGGAAGAGAGGCTAAGCCAGTCAAATAATTAGGGGCAAAGAAATAGAGACATTTAGATGGAGAGTGAATGAGGGATTTTGGGGGCGTGCACTTAATGAGGTCAGCTCTTCTTTGGGAAGAAGAATCAGTGGGGGAGAGGAAGAGTTTTTTGTTGTTGTTGTTGATGTTTTTGTTTTTTGACACAACATTTTTTCATTTTTCATTTCTTTTTTTTTATTATGTTATGTTAATCACCATACATTACATCATTAGTTTTTGATGTAGTGTTCCATGATTCATTGTTTGCGTATAACACCCAGTGCTCCATTCAGTACGTGCCCTCTTTAATACCCATCACCAGGCTAACCCATCCTCCCACCCCCCTCCCCTCTAGAACCCTCAATTTGTTTTTCAGAGTCCATCGTCTCTCATGGTTCGTCTCCCCCTCCGATTGAGGAAGGGGTTTTGATCAAAGTTGTGGGGACTGTATATTTAGATCTTTTCGAATGCCATTTGGAGACATTTGAGGATGAAATTCCTCTTTTAAAGTTAAATGAATGAGCTGTGCTCTGATTTTGAACCATGCAGGACTTCAGATTCATCAAGTATGGTAACAGCTAAAAATAATAATTGCAGGAGTAAATCACAGCAACCACAGTCAACATTTCTGGAGCTTATGCTGGGCAGGCCCGGGGCTGAGCCCTTCAGGTGTGTCATCTCATTGGATCCCCCGACAGCCCCAGGAAGCATCTAGCACAGGGCCCAGCACTGCTCTTGTGCCCCCTTTCCTCCGCCCGGAGTCACAGCCGGGTTAGCCGCCGCCTCCCCTTCCCTGCTGCGGGCTGTCGGTCCCCTGGCCCGCGGGTGAGGCCTCCCCTGACCATCTCAC
Organism: Leptonychotes weddellii; assembly: GCF_054177405.1. Classification (NCBI taxonomy): domain Eukaryota; kingdom Metazoa; phylum Chordata; class Mammalia; order Carnivora; family Phocidae; genus Leptonychotes; species Leptonychotes weddellii. The sequence goes on from NC_138375.1 coordinate 112,910,012, forward strand.
ACTGGGCCAGTAGGAACCCAGGTGACCAGTTGGGCTGTGCACAAGCAGCCAGGGCAAACCCAGGGCCGGTCTGCAATGGAGTGCCACAGCCAAAGCCTAGACCTCTTCCCTGACAGTTAAAAACAATTTTGATTGAAAAGACCATGAAGGAAATTGATGTGCACCTGTAAATCATTTACTCACCATCCCTTATACTTGTAAATCAAGAGAATGCTGGAGCTGGTGTTGGGGTTCCAATTTAGAATAGCCCCCGTTGGAAGGGCTCTCTGCTTGTGGGCCTGCCCCCGGCCTGCAGGGGCCATTCCTGGGGAGTGTGGGACGGCAGTGGCCTGGGCAGAAGGACAGGCGTGGAACGGGCTCACCAACAGGCCCCTCAGTGTTCTCAAGCTGGATACTAGAGAACCTGGACGAGAGGAGACTGAATCTGAGGAGATCAGTGTCACTTAGGACAATGGACTATATGTGTGAAAATACATAACGTCGAGGGACAACGTGCCATATTCTCCCGTTCCTGACAGGCTGGTAAGGTGCAGCTCGGATTATGGCCTCTGCAGTCCCCTTGCTGGGTTCCTATCTGGGCTCTGATACTTACTAGGTGTTGTGTCCCTTAGCAAAGTTCTTTAATTCCTTGTTCTCAGTTTCCTCACTTGTGAAACGGGCTTTATTGCCCTACCTTGATGGGGGTATTTGAGAATTAAATACAACAACCCAAGTATATTACAGAAGATGTTGGCTGACATATAGTTAATGCTTAATAAATGGCAGCTATGATGATATTTATATGAAGTTTCTCCTGCTTATATTAATTATACTGGTTGTAACACAGTAAAAGCAATTTTAACTTGTTGGATTATATTAGCATTTCCTGATCGCGTCTATTAACTTCCATATCATCACAGCTCAGGAAGCCGTTGGGTTAGACAGGTAAGCAGAGACCCCGAAGGGCAAGTCACTTGCCTCACGCATCCCAGCTGGGAAACAATAGGACCTGGAATTCAGCTGAGTGCTGCTTGGGTTTCACCAAGGACTTGTGTGCGTCCCTAGAATAATGTCTCGCAGTTTGGCTTTACCAGGTAGCAGGGACTCTTGCAAGCATCTTGCTGTGTTTGGTAGGCCCGTGCAGTTTGGAAGGCCTTGTGGGGACACATGGTGGAGCTCACCGTGGGCCTTCTGGGTGGGGGGATGGTAGGAGTCCCCGTGCGAGAAGCTTCAGGGGCTGGACCGGATTTCTCAGGGCATTCCGGGGCTTTGTGTTTGCCTTCTCAGGAACCCCTTCCTTGAAACTCACCCTAACAATGTTCTGACTTAGGGGTTCTTAATTGGCTCCTTGGAATCCATCACCATCTGGCAGCCTTAACAAGGATGTTCAGCGGGTTTTTGAACACCACCAGTGGTTTCCTCTAGAGAAACTGAAAAGGATGGTACATGCTGAATTTTCTCTCCCGTTGCCGTGCTGCAGATAGTGGTGAGGTTGGGTGTGTGTTTTCTATCTGTCTGCCTGGTCCTCATCCCGGCTTCGCTTGTAGAATAGTTGACCTTGGGGGCGCCTGGGTGGCTCAGTTGGTTAAGCGACTGCCTTCGGCTCAGGTCGTGATCCTGGGGTCCCTGGATCGAGTCCCGCATCGGGTTCCCTGCTCAGCAGGGAGTCTGCTTCTCCCTCTGACCCTCCCCCCTCTCATGTGCTCTCTCTCATTCTCTCTCTCTCTCTCAAATAAATAAATAAAATCTTTAAAAAAAAAAAAAAAAAAGAATAGTTGACCTTGGGCGCTGTGCATTAATCTCTCTGGGCATGTTGGTGTTCTCTTCCGTCCGGTGGTGCCTCTGACAGTGCCCGTGTCCTGGGGGCGCTGGGGAGGCCCAGATGAGTGAGAACCGCACTGCAGAGCTTATGCACGGGCGATCTGTTTCCTCTAACGTCGCTGTGTCTCTTTCCAGAGACAAGCTGGGCCGGCCAGGCACAGAGATGGTACTCACTCCGTGTCTGGCGAGCCCGTGAGGAGTGATGTTTGGCCTTCAGCAGTGGCTGTGACCAGAGGAGCATCTTCCCTAAAACTGAGGTCAGGAAGCCGTGGGCAGGTCCAGTTGCCACCCCATTCCTGCTCTCCCTCCCCTGCCCTGCCCCGGGGGGCTCATCATTGCCAAAGGCTGAGCTCCTTCGTGTTACAGAGTCCTAGACGTGAAAGCCCCTGCCAGCTTGCAGCCCAGTCTCTTGTTTCCTGTGCCCTGTTGACTAGTCCCTGCTTTTGAATGCGTTCAGGGCAGGGGACCTCACTACTCACAAGGCAGGCAACTCTCTGAGACCAGGGTGCCTTCCTGTCCCTGAGATGTGTAGGCTCCGCCACAGCGTCCCCTCATGCGGGTTTGCTCTTTGCCTTGCAACTATGCAGAATAAAGCCCAGACCTCCCTGTGCCCCATCACAACCCTTGAAGAATTCAGGTTGGGCCAAGTTAGTGCTTGTGCGGAGTATGGTGCTAAGTGCAGGCAGCCTGGTGGTGAAGGAAAGAGGACACCCCAGTCATTCTTGGGAAGCCTGCAGCAGAGTGGAGAGACCCAGGTCAAAAAGCCAAAGTGGCATTAAAATGGAGAAAACTGTTGTAAAATAAAAACAAACAAAAACAAGTGGGGTACTGTGAGAGGAATAGATCATCTTCGTCCGAGTCTTGGATTCTCTCTTCTTAGGAGGGAATGTTTCAGCTGTATCTTGTTGGCCAGGAGGGAGGCAGCCAAGCAGAGGGCAAGGGAGACACCTGTCTTGCAGAGGAAGCAACCTGTGCCTGGGGCCCAGGGCTGGGAACCGGCTGAGCGTGTTTGAGGAGTGGAGGCGGTGAGCTTGCATGGGTCGGCAGAGGCCTGTTTGGGATTTGGGCTTTACTCCCAAGGCAGTAGGGAGCCCTGAGAGGGTGTTAAACAGACTCTGGCTGTAGGATGGAGACTGGATTTGGGGAGACTGGGTAGTGACAGAAGGTAAGGAGTGGGAGGCTAGCTACAGGGTTCATTGCCGTATTGCTGGTGAGTAGACAGATGATGGCCCTGGGACGGAGCCCTGGGTGTGCAGGCAGTGGGCGGGGCGGGGGGGGCGCAGAATTGGGGATATGTTTTAAAGGTAGAATCTATGGTACAGCCTGATGGGCTGAGAGATGAGAGAAAAGAGGTGACATCAAGGATGGCTCCTAGATTTCTACCTTGACTGTGACTTGGGGGATGGTGCCATTTATTGATGACTCTTGGAAGCCAATCAGTACGTTTCCCTTTTGTCAGTCTGCTGCCTTGCTTCTCTGGGAGAAAAGGGAGGCTGGGGATTTCTCCCAGTCACAGTGAGGGTTGCATGAAGGTCTGAAGGTCTTGTTCGATCAAGTTTACAAAAATCTCTGCTCTTTTTTTTTTTTTCTGTTTTTGTTTTTTTTTTTTTTTTCCTGCTCTTTTCAAAACCGTCATGCTACTGGCTGGACATTACTAATGATTTTATAGATAAAATTAAAAATAATATTAGCATCTGACATTTATCAAGCCAGTGCTACAGACTTGGTAGGCATATTAATTAGTGCCTTATCAGGAGTCAAGAGAAAAGGGTAATTATTTCCATTTTACAGAGGAACAGACCAAGGCTTGGGTTGGTTCATTAACCGTCCAAGGCCACCAAAGCAAATGCATAGTCCAGGATTGAAATCCAGATCTGTCAGCATTCAGAGCCTAGGCTCTTACCCAGTAGGCAGACTTATTTCCCATGTTGCCTGAGTTTGATGTTCTGGAAGAATTTCGACATCCCCCCTCTCTTGGGAAGGGGGAGGCACATCTTTAATCCACATTACTTAAGGGGGATTTTCCATAATGTCCCTCCAGTTAGCCTGATTAATTTTTGAAGGAGAGACAGTTGGGCAAGAGTGACATCACTCCTGATGTGAGTAGTTTCTTGTTTACACAGGCAACGTTAGAAAGCACCCTGTAAATCAAAAAGGTGTGAGCCAGGTAGAGTAAATAATTTTTGCTGACGACTTGGTGAGATACTTTAAATTCATTTAAGCAGCATCGTATGCAAAAGTCTTAAGGATTAGAGAAGAGAGAATGATTTTCTCATTTAGCTAAAGCATGCATTACCCTTCAGGTAAACATGGTTATGCCATCCTAAGGAAAAAAGGGTAAATAGCAGTAATGATAAGGAAATCATACGCTGAACATCAGCAATTAGAAGCAGCTCCCGGGACTTCCCTAGGGAGGAAACGAGAAGATGCTCAGGCCTGGGATCCTTTTATTGCTCTTTTTTTTACTTCAAAAGTAAGTCTCCTGCAGTTTGCCTCGCCACCTTGATTTAGGGAAATGTTCTCCTCCGAGGCAGGGGAGCGATGGTGAGTCTGTCATTTATGGCACTAGATTAGCCACCATGTGCCCTCCATCATGGGGCCGAGCAACGACTTGGGGTCACCGGATCATTCCTGGACTATCAGTGGTCAAGACCAGAAAAGTGTTCAGAGTTTATCAGCCGTGTCCACGGTGTTAGTTACAAAATTCAGGGAAAAAAAACCAGAATGTTATCAGTTAGTTATTTGTTAAACCAAGGTAATCATTAGCCTAAATGAAGTTTCATTAGGGGTAATGTACTCATTAGGCATAAAATGGCTCGAAAAGCTTAACTATCATCATTTCGTAGAATAACTCAAACCTTGGCTAAGATGGTTGACTTTCACCCTTGTGCAACAAGCAATCAGCATTTAATTAGTCGAGAACTTTTGATTTGTTGATTAGGGCGCATTCAGGACGTGAATATGGATGATGTTCTTTAAACAAGATCAGCCTTTGCTTTTCTGAAACTCCTTGTCCAGTGAGTTTCAAAGCCTCACAATGAATATGGATGTTAGTGATTATTTATAGAATAACTCTTCTGTTCCCATCCTTAGCCTTTACAAAGTTATTTTTGAGTTTACTGTGACCTGATTTTTAATTCAAGGAAAAGAATGCTTTGTTATTTTTCTTTGCTGAATCTGAGCTCCTCACATGAAGGCGATGTCTCAGCCTGTGAACGTCTAACTTATTTACAAATGGAGGAAATTATTTTTGAACTCAAATCAAGCCTCTAAGTGTGGTTCAACGCAGTTGTTACTGCTTCTCCTGGAGGCATTTCTATATGCTGGGAACACCAAGAAATTGATGTGTCATGTACATTTGTGTGTGTATACTCTTGTCTGCATCTGTATCAGGAGGCATAAAATCAGGTCTCAAGTGGAGCCAAATCCCAGCTAATCCTGAGCTGGAGTCTGGCTTCTCTGGTTTGTCACACTGCCTGATGCCTTCTGGTTTTCTCTCCGATTCCCAGTATGAGAACAGCAGTGAGACAGAAGTGTCTGTTAGCAGTATATTCACATGATAGGTCCTTTGTCCAGACGATGCACGAATAGACAACCGTACCTTCCCTCCCTGCTTCCTTCTTCATTTCACTTTGTCCTCTTCACTATTATGTGACTTGCTTTTCCTGTGTTGTGAGGGGAAGTCCTGCAGATTTGTCGCTGCCTCACGAGTCTGGGCTGTCATTAGAGGCTGAGTCATAAGAACGGGATCAGGATTATTTGGAAATGCTTGCATCTGGTGACACACAGCCACATTCTGCTCACATGACTGGCAGCGTATTGTGCCGGGAAGCCTTGAGCGCCCTGGGGCGATGGGGTGTTCAGGAGGTGTTGGAGAAGCTGTGGGTGGGGAGCCGGCCCCCGGAAGCCATGTCAGGGACCTCAGTTGTGTCGAGAGGTGTGTGGCCTCTTGTGATGCAGAGAGAGAGAGAAAGAGAGAGGAGGGGGAGGGGCAGTGGGAGAGGGAGAGATAATCTCATGCTGACTCCATGCCCAGCATGGAGCCCGACCTGGGGCTCCATCTCACGACCCTGAGATCATGACCTGAGCTGAAATCAGGAGTCAGATGCTTAACCACCTGAGCCACCCAGGCACCCCTCCTGGGATGCAGTTTCCATCTATATGTGAGTCACATGGGTTTTCTCTCTTTGTTTTCCCATCTATGGAATGGACCGGGCTTTATTTATAACACAGCTTCTTTAGAGCTGAGGGAGAGTCGATGGTAGGAAAAATGAGAAAAAGGAGAGAGAGGGAGAGAGAGAGAGAGAGAGACAGTGTGTACCATTTACCATCATGGTCTTTATCCAAATTGGGATTAAGCAGCCTTTCTCAAGGGGGTACAGAGTTACCTTTTTTCTCCCTTTCCATTTTTCTAGGGAGAAGCTTATATTGCCTTACTTGTCCAAATGAAGTGTGCACATGAGGTATTTTCAAATGTTAACATTGCTCTTGGCACCAGGGCCTGGATTATATCCCAAACGTGGCATCTCTGGGACTTAGTTAATAAGGTTCTGTTTATATCAGCAGGGAGAATATTAAAATTCTCCCAAAACAGCTTGAAATGTTACAGTGGCTTTGTTTCTGAGGCATAACAGAAATGAAGCACATTATTAATTTAGAAACAGCTAGGTGGTGCCGCCTTCCGCCCCCCCTTAGAATTAAGTGATGAGAATGGGCATTTGTGAAATTGACTGAGTGCTCTTTGGGGGATGCTTATTAAAATCCTAACATCGTTCCAGAGTTTTGTAGCAGATTCATTATTGGCTGTAATCTTATTAGGACTGTTTTGTTTTGTAATCACCGTTTCGTCTGTGGGGCCCCTACAAGAGCACCTTGTTTCTCTGCTGGTCCAGCCGTCCTGGTCTCTTTTGTTCTGATGAATTAATACCTCTTCTTCCTGTCAGTCAGGTCCGTCACTCGCTCTGTCACTCGGTGTTGGGCATTGTCTTGCTGATGCCATTTTCCCTTTCTGGGCCAACTCAAGAAGACAGTTGCCTTGAGGTTCACATTTTTCTCCCTTTATTTTTTTTCCAGAAAAACTACATTCTAAAGATGCCAGGGGACAGGGGCCCTGCTGCGTTGTAAAGCAGAACAGGGCTTGATAAATAGATCCAGTTTCGATCCATAGTGTTACCATCTTAACCCCTTATTTCCTATTCCCAGTGTTGTAAACAGAGACCCCCTGACACATTCAGTTCTGGGTTGAAATTCTGAGCCGGGGAGGCTTTCTGACTACTCTGCTTCCTTGTTGGTCAAAGAGGGATTTGTTGATCCATCCATATATTCATCCATTTGTGCATTGAGTAGCTAAGAGCCTACTATGTGCCAAACACTGTTGGGGTCCTATGAGTATAGCAGTAAACAGACAGAAATGCCTGTCTTCATGCAGCTTAGTTTCTGGTGAGGGGGGGCAGTCAAGAGTCAAGCTTATTAAGTAAAATGTAGAGTCTGTTCAGTGTAAGTGCCAAAGAGAAACAAATAAGGCAGGAAAAGGGAGTGCGAAGTGGAGAGTTGCTATTTTATTTTGGGAGAACTGACATTCCGTTAGGACCAGGGAGGGCCTCCTGGAGAAGGTGATGATGAGGAAAATGCTGACGGAAGTGGAATTGTGTGCAAGGACCACTGGGGAGGAAGGGGGTGGGCAGCAGGTACGAAGCCCCAGAGGAGGGGTGTGCCCATCTTGTCTGGGGAATCGCAGGGGCACCTGGAGGAACGTGAACAGGGGGCAGAATATCAGGAAATAAGAATAGAGAGGTGATGTAGTAAGGACTTTGACTTAACGCTGAAGAGGGTCACAGGGCAGAGCCAGGGAGACCGTCTGGGAGACTGTTGGTGACGGCTCATTCCAGGGTGGTGGTAGCAAGGGCAGAAGGATGCATTCGAATTCTGGCTCTATTTTGGTGGATGTGCTGACGGACTCTGATAGGGGAAGGCCATGGGAGGAGCTGGTTTGCCGGGGAAGGTCAGTTCACTTTGGGACATGTTAGAAGTCTCGCTGTTGATTTTTGGATACATTGGTCTGAATATCTGGGAGGGATCCAGACTGGAAATGTCATCAGCCTGTACTTGGTGTTTAAAATCCTGAGACTGGATGAGATCATTGTGGGAGGGCGTATAAGCAGAAGGGCAAAGAGGTCTCATGACTAGGACTAATGCCTCAGATCTCCAACATGCAAAAGCTGGGAAAATGAGCAGGAAGTACTAAAAGGCTAAGAGGGAATTTCTAGAAACAAGGTGGAGAGCCAGGACAGTGTGTTGTCCTGGACCCAGGTTATGAAAGTGTGAAGGAAGAGGGAGATACCAGCAGGATTACTTGAGGCTAATGGAGCAAGTAAAGGAAGGACTGAGAGCCAGTGAGGTTTAGACAATAGCCATAGATAGCTGGGAACTATCCTTGACACTTCAACTTCTTGCTCAAAAAATGAGCTGTGTGGTGAGTCAGGCATCCCCGCAGGCTCTTTCCTGACCAGTCTGGACTTCAGAGAATATACACAGAGAACAAACATAAACCATGGCTTGAAAGAGAATACATGAGGTGAGGGTTTGGGGCCTGAATGGTATTAATGACACCAAAGACCTATGGCACACTGACACAATGTTCTCCTGCACTGGGGTCTTGGTGTTAATGCCCAGGCTGGTTCTGTCAC